>NC_088216.1:19222864-19575364 GCF_036934945.1 Oncorhynchus masou masou
GCAATAAATAGGCCATAGTAGCGAAGTAATTAAAGTTTAGCAAATTAACACTGGAGTGACAGATGAGCAGATGATGTGCAAGTAGTGATACTGGTGTGCAAAAGAGCAGAAAAGTAAATAAAAACACTATGGGGATGAGGTAGGTAGATTGGATGGGCTATTTACTGATGGGCTGTGTACAGCTGCAGCAATCGGTTAGCTGGTCAGATAGCTGATGTTTAAAGTTAGTGAGGGAAATATAAGTCTCCAGCTTCAGCGATTTTTGCAATTTGTTCCAGTCATTGGCAGCAGAGAACTGGAAGGAAAGTCGGCCAAAGGAGGTGTTGGCTTTGGGGATGACCAGTGAGATATACCTGCTGGAGAGCGTGCTACGGGTGGTGTTGTTATCGTGACCAGTGAGCTGAGATTAAGCGGAGCTTTACCTAGCTGGCCCTCGCTACGAATATGTCACAAGGGCCAGCCGACTAGAGCATACAGGTCGCAGTGGTGGGTGGTATAAGGGGCTTTCGTGACAAAACGGATGGCACTGTGATAGACTGCACCCAGTTTACTGAGTAGAGTATTGAAAGCTATTTTGAAAATGACATCGCCGAAGTCGAGGATCGGTCGGATAGTCAGTTTTACGAGGGTATGTGACAAATACAATTTGATTTGACTATTAATGTGATACAATTTCTCAGGCTAGATGTTGCTGTTTGGCTAGTGGTCAGTCAGTGGCCCTGTTTTGGTGGTTTGGTTGGAGTGCTGATGTTTTATGGGCATCGTTGCGATACAGTTAGACGATGATGACTGAAGAGGAGACTACTTCCTGTGATGTCATCATGACAGCTGTCAACGAAGTGAGTGTTTGGCCCGATTTCAGAACTATGTTTGTCATACGCCATCATCTGTGGCAAATCTTTAATGCATCACCCAATGCTCTTAATTATATAGCCTCTAAAAAATATATGGATGTTACTCTATCTGTTGATGTTACAGGACTGTTGATGTCCAGACAAGACCAAGAGGAAAAGCTCACTATTACAGTATGGTGAGTGTGTGAGAATGTATACTATTGTTGATGTCCTAAATAGTAACCTATTCCCTATATAGTGCATTACCCCAAAACGAGTCCACTATATAGGGTATAGGGTCTCCTTTCAAATGCAGAAAGTTGGAAAAGTGAGGACTGAATGTTATTGTTAAACCATGTGTATGTCACTCCTGAGCGGACTCTACTGTTGAAATGGGAAATGTGTTTTTATGCATCGCCTCCAGTGTGTGACTCTCCAGCAGCAGGAGCTGAGGCTGTCTGAGGGCTCTTACAGGCCTCCAGGCCAAGCCCAGTCCTTCCTGGCCCAGCAGAGGCAGTCCACCCAGGCCAGGAGCAGGAGAGGCATGGGGCTCTCTCCCAAGCTACAGCCCAGATAGGAGGGAGAGATGGAGGGAGAGATGGAGGGAGAGGTCCCTCTGTTGGGGATGGTGGGATTGACACTGGATGGACAAGGAACGTTGGAAGAGGATGTTGATGGGATTTTTGTGGCTGTTTAAAAAAAAATCTTGATGTTAAAAATATATATTTTATGTAACATTGGCGCCACCTGCTGGTCAAATGGTATTCGTGTTCGTTTTTTGTCCAGTTTGAATCTAAAAGTCTAAGGAATAGATAGGACTGTGAAGGACCATCACTATTACAATGTGTTGCCAATGGATTTTTGCACTTCGAATAAAATATCAACATGACTCACAGTATAGCGCTCATTTTCTCCAGATTTAATTTGACTGTATAGTCTCACATATCTGCTGTCATCCCAAGCTATTGTGTCTCCTAGCAACAGAAATGGAACTATGGCGAGAAAGATTTCTCTTTTCTTTTTATTTACCTCATTATAATTCATAACAATGAAACAAGGTGAAAAATCATTCATCTAAAGTAAATGTACAGTGTAAGATTGGTGAACACAGTGAAAGCTGCAGCCCAACCTTGAAGCATCTGGGTGGATTGATCCGTAGGATGAACTTCATGCACATGATCTATAGTTACAGAAGTCCGACCAGTGGAGGTGGGCTGCAGAGGTTTTGTGGCAACATCTACAACCAGACTGCTTAGAGACCTGGGAATTAAGGGCCAGAGCCAGCGTTCGGCAATCAAAGCTGTATCAGAGGCGGCAGAAGGCAGCAGTCAGTGGCTCTGGATGAAGAGGAAAGACCCCAGCTGGGCCCCGAAGTGAGAGGGCCAGGAGGTATGCGGTCAACAATGCTTGACTCAGGGAGGAGGACGCCCCTGCCATGCATAGTCCCATGGGATGTTGGCTATCAACAACAAGGCAACTCCTATGACTAATTGGGAATGGGACGCAAGCGTAGGATTGATCACCCTGTCGCTGGCCGCCTTTGGGGAGGGTGTATAGTGTGAAAGGCCGAAACACCCTAGGAACCAAAGGTACACTACTGACGATGCGCTCCCCAAATTTCACCACGCTCACTGTTCATTAACTCTTGGAAGTGCTTGCACAAAGGATAGTAACATCTCATCCTGTGTTCTTGGAATCTGAATATAGACCAGTGATTTCTCATGAACATACTACAGTGACATATGACCTAGCTTTTCAGTGTAATGTGTTGGTCCCAGCTGGACAGAAGTGTGCATGTTCTCCCTTACTCATAGTCCGGTTCTGAAATGGTATCCTATTCCCTAAGTAGTGCACTAATTTTGGCTAGAACAGGGTGTAGTTTGTCGTTTCGGAGCCGATGGGGACTCTGACACCATGCTGACGCTCCTATGACGCTTTGGGGCGCTGTAGGACGGCACAGTGAGGAAAGACATCTTGGCTCCACCAATGGGCGGCTTGGGAATGGCGGGGATCACTGTGCTCTGCTCTGTGATTGGTTCAGAGATGACAAGGTCTTGGGTGGAGCAGGCTGTGGAACGGGGGTGGATGATGCTGGGGGCTAGGGGGCTGGAGGGGGTTGTCGAGGCTGGTCTGGGTGTCTTATCCTGGGGTTGTCTGACGGATGTTTGGCCTCGGTCTCTGGAAGGCTGGAGGGGTGATGGGAGCAGTGGCATGCGGCTTTGAATATCTCCTGTCACCTCAGTGTTGCCTCCCTCCATCTTCTCTTTCTCTGCCCCCTTCTGGGTGTTCCCCTCATCCTCTTCTTCTTCCATAATCTCTTCCTGGCTTTGAAGGGCATCCCCACATCTCTCCACCCCAACCCCAAACTGTACCTCCATGAGGGGGGTCCTAGCATTCAACACTCCTCCACACCTACATATGGTACTCTGAGTATCCTGACCCAAAACAGACGGCAGCGAGCCCCCAGACGGCCACAAAGTCTTCCCACCTTCATCATCCTCGTCCTCACCCTCTTCATCACTGAAGGAGGGCGGGTACATCCCGGAGCGACGGCGGAACCTTTGGAGCTGGGCGGAGGTGCGGCGCAGCGCCCCTCCAATGAGTCCCGTGGGGGACGGGGCAGTGAAGAGGAGCCGGTTGAACAGGGCCATGTTGGGGTGGTGACCCCCACGCTGAGACTCCACGTTCTCAGTGATATCCGCCAGGGGCGCGAAGTGCATCTCCTCTTTGGGAATCCTGGAGGAGACAGACTCAATTCAAATCACTACAACTTGAATAATGCCCTTAGGGCCATACAGAAGTGTTAGCAAGGTTACAAACATACAACTAATCATCTTTGGACTTGTAAGACGCACATACTGAATATCCTTGCTTGCAACGAGTTGAACACATATTTGAGGTGTATTGTAGAAATGTATTGCACTTGCCCCAAAAATAGAATAAAATAAAATAGAATAGAGACTCACGCCATGTCGAAGGTGGAGCCCTGGAAGGAGGGTTTGCGCAGCCTGAATAGAGTTGCTGCAGTGTAGGGAGGACGAGGGTTAGAGTCGTTCCAATATCGGTCTCTTTCCATGATGGGAAGATCCCCATACATCTCATCGACTGCCAACATGGAGACCTGAGGAAACACACACTCAACCTCTTCAGTTTCAGATGAGGGAAGTTCCTAGAAACTCTTCTGTTGAAGTTTCCTTTCACCCCACCATTTTTTTCTCTCACTTTGAATGTTTCAAAAGTACTTATCCCACTCATGTACAAGTGTAGGCTCGGCCCTAATTTATGTGCTCTCTGTCCCCTGGAGCTGCATAGCAAATGGCCAGTAACTGTCATGTCTTGTTATGTCTGTTCCTGTCCTTTCTCTTCACTCTGTCTCTCTCTGCTGGTCTTTTTAGGTTACCTTCTCTGTCTCTCATTCTTCAGCTGTTCTACATCTCCCCTAACTAGCTCATTCACTCTTTCCCACCTGTTCTCCCTTCCCCCTCTGATTAGGTCTCTATTTCTCTCTCTGTTCCTGCTACTTTCAGTGTCTGATTCTTGTTTGTGTTTTTGATGCCAGAAGCAAGCTGTCGTCCCGTTTGCTTCCACCTTGTCCTATCCTGTCGGAGTCCGCCTGGCAGGTGCATCCTGCATTATACTAACGTTCTTTTTGTTCCATTGACTACGTTGGAAGAGGATTTATGCCATTCCTGTTTTTCATTAAAGAACTCTGTTTTCTGTTAAAACCGCTTTTGGGTCTTCACTCAAGTACATAACAGAAGAATCAGACCAAGAATGGACCCAGCGGCTCCGGACCCTTTTCACTCCGCCGTCGAGATCCAGGGAGCGATGCTAGGCAGACACGAGGAGGAATTGTCTGCTGCTCGACATGCCGTTGAAACCCTGGCCGTCCAAGTCTCCGACCTCACAAGACAGGTTCACCAACTCCACCTCGATCCACCGCCCACTTCCAGGGTTTCCGAGTCTCCGGAGCCCAGGATCAACAACCCGCCGTGTTACTCTGGGGAGCCCACTGAGTGCCGCTCATTCCTCACTCAGTGTGATGTGGTGTTCTCTCTCCAGCCCAACACTTACTCCAGGAGCGCAGCCCGCATCGCCTACGTCATTTCTCTCCTTACCGGACGGGCGCGTGAGTGGGGCACGGCAATCTGGGAGGCGAGGGCTGAGTGTATTAACCAGTATCAGGACTTTAAGGAGGAGATGATACGGGTTTTTGACCGTTCTGTTTTTGGGGAGGAGGCTTCCAGGGCCCTGTCTTCCCTATGTCAGGGGAATCGATCCATAACGGATTATTCTATTGAGTTTCGCACTCTCGCTGCCTCTAGTGACTGGAACGAGCCGGCTTTGCTCGCTCGTTTTCTGGAGGGTCTCCTCGTCGAGGTTAAGGATGAGATCCTCTCCCGGGAGGTTCCTTCCAGTCTGGACTCCTTAATAGCTCTCGCTATTCGCATAGAGCGACGGTTTGATCTTCGTCGCCGAGCTCGTGGAAAGGAGCTCGCGTTCTCCGTTGCTCCCCTCTCCACATCACTGCCACCTGCCGCATCACTGCCACCCTCCTCCGCCGGCTCGGATGCTGAGCCTATGCAGCTGGGGGTATCCGCATCTCGGCCAAGGAGAAGGAGCGGAGAATCACCAATCGCCTCTGTCTCTACTGCGGCTCCGCTGGTCATTTTGTCACCTCATGTCCAGTAAAAGCCAGAGCTCATCAGTAAGAGGAGGGCTACTGGTGAGCGCAACTACTCAGGCCTCTCCTTCTGGATCACGCACTACCTTTCCGGTCCATCTCCGCTGGCCCGGTTCATCTGCTTCCTGCAGTGCCTTGATAGACTCTGGGGCGGAGGGCTGTTTTATGGACGAGACCTGGGCTCGGGAACATGACATTCCTCTCAGACAGTTAGGGAGCCCACGGCCTTGTTCGCTTTAGATGGTAGTTCTCTCCCCAAGATTCAGCGTGAGACGCTGCCTTTAACCCTCACTGTCTCTGGTAATCATAGCGAAACCATTTCTTTTCTAATTTTTCGTTCACCTTTTACACCTGTTGTTTTGGGTCATCCCTGGCTAGTGCGCCATAACCCTTCTATTAATTGGTCTAGTAATACTATCCTATCCTGGAATGTTTCTTGTCATGTGACCTGTTTAATGTCTGCTATCCCTCCTGTTTCCTCTGTCTCTTCTTCACAGGAGGAGCCTGGCGATTTGACAGGGGTGCCGGAGGAGTATCACGATCTGCGCACGGTGTTCAGTCGTTCCAAGGCCACTTCTCTCCCTCCACACCGGTCGTATGACTGTAGTATTGATCTCCTTCCGGGAACTACTCCCCCGGGGTAGATTATACTCTCTGTCGGCTCCCGAACGTAAGGCTCTCGAGGATTATTTGTCGGTTTCGCTCGACGCCGGTACCATAGTCTCCTCCTCCTCTCCCGCCGGAGCGGGGTTTTTTTTTGTTCAGAAGAAGGACGGGTCCCTGCGCCCATGCGTGGATTATCGAGGGCTGAATGACATAACAGTTAAGAATCGTTATCCGCTTCCTCTTATGTCTTCAGCCTTCGAGATCCTGCAGGGAGCCAGGTTTTTCACCAAATTGGACCTTCGTAACGCCTACCATCTCGTGCGCATCAGGGAGGGGGACGAGTGGAAGACGGCGTTTAACACTCCGTTAGGGCACTTTGAATACCGGGTTCTTCCTTTCGGCCTCGTTAACGCTCCAGCTGTCTTTCAGGCACTAGTTAACGACGTCCTGAGAGACATGCTGAACATTTTTGTTTTCGTTTACATGGACGATATCCTGATTTTTTCACCGTCTCTCTCGATTCATGTTCAGCACGTGCGACGCGTCCTCCAGCGCCTTTTGGAGAACTGTCTTTATGTGAAGGCTGAGAAGTGCACTTTTCATGCCGCCTCTGTCCCTTTTCTCGGTTCCGTTATTTCCGCTGAGGGCATTAAGATGGATCCCGCTAAGGTCCAGGCTGTCATTGATTGGCCCGTTCCTAAGTCACGTGTCGAGCTGCAGCGCTTTCTGGGCTTCGCTAATTTCTATCGTCGGTTCATCCGTAATTTCGGTCAGGTGGCAGCTCCCCTCACAGCCCTTACTTCTGTTAAGACGTGCTTTAAGTGGTCCGTTTCCGCCCAGGGAGCTTTTGATCTTCTTAAGAATCGTTTTACATCCGCACCTATTCTTGTTACACCTGACATCTCTAGTCAGTTTGTTGTTGAGGTTGACGCGTCAGAGGTGGGCGTGGGAGCCATTCTTTCTCAGCGCTCTCTCTCTGACGGCAAGGTCCATCCTTGCGCGTTTTTCTCTCATCGCTTATCGCCGTCAGAACGTAACTATGATGTTGGTAATCGCGAACTGCTCGCCATCCGCTTAGCCCTAGGCGAATGGCGACAGTGGTTGGAGGGGGCGACCGTTCCTTTTGTCGTTTGGACTGACCATAGGAACCTTGAGTACATCCGTTCAGCCAAACGACTTAATGCGCGTCAGGCTCGTTGGGCTCTGTTTTTCGCTCGTTTCGAGTTTGTTATTTCTTATCGTCCGGGCTCAAAAACACCAAGCCTGATGCTTTATCTCGTCTCTTCAGTTCTTCTGAGGTCTCCACCGACCCCGAGGGGATTCTCCCTGAGGGGCGTGTTGTCGGGTTGACTGTCTGGGGAATTGAGAGGCAGGTAAAGCAAGCACTCGCTCACACTCCGTCGCCGCGAGCTTGTCCTAGGAACCTTCTGTTCGTTCCCGTTCCTACTCGTCCGGCCGTTCTTCAGTGGGCCCACTCTGCCAAGTTAGCCGGCCACCCCGGCGTTCGGGGTACGCTCGCTTCCATTCGCCAGCGTTTCTGGTGGCCCACTCGGGAACGTGACGCGTCGATTTGTCGCCGCTTGTTCGGTCTGCGCGCAGACTAAATCTGGGAACTCTCCTCCTGCCGGCCGTCTCAGACCGCTTCCCATTCCCTCTCGACCGTGGTCTCACATCGCTTTAGATTTTATCACCGGACTGCCTTCATCAGCGGGGAAGACAGTTATTCTTACGGTTGTCGATAGATTCTCTAAGGCGGCTCATTTCATTCCTCTCGATAAGCTCCCTTCTGCTAAGGAGACGGCTCAGATCATTATCGAGAATGTTTTCCGAATTCATGGCCTTCCGTCTGACGTCGTTTCCGACAGAGGCCCGCAGTTCACGTCTCAATTTTGGAGGGAGTTTTGCCGTTTGATTGGGGCTTCCGTCAGTCTCTCGTCCGGCTTTCATCCCCAGTCTAACGGTCAAGCCGAACGGGCCAATCAGACTGTTGGTCGCATTTACGCAGTCTTTCTTTTCATAACCCTGCGTCTTGGTCAGAACAGCTCCCCTGGGCAGAGTACGCCCACAACTCGCTTCCCTCGTCTGCTACCGGTCTATCCCCTTTTCAGAGTAGCCTCGGGTACCAGCCTCCGCTGTTCTCATCTCAGCTCGCCGAGTCCTGCGTCCCCTCCGCTCAGGCTTTTGTCCAGCGTTGCGAGCGCACCTGGAAGGGGGTCAGGTCGGCACTTTGCCGTAATAGGGCGCAGACTGTGAGGGCCGCTAATAAGCGTAGGACCAAGAGTCCTAGATATTGTTGCGGTCAGAGAGTATGGCTCTCCACTCAGAACCTTCCCCTTAAGACAGCTTCTCGCAAGTTGGCCCCGCGGTTCATTGGTCCGTTCCGTATTTCTCAGGTCATTAATCCTGTCGCAGTGCGACTTCTTCTCCGCGCTATCTTCGTCGCGTTCACCCGGTCTTCCATGTCTCCTGTGTTAAGCCCGTTCTTCGCGCCCCGCTCGTCCCTCCCCCCATCCTTGTCGAGGGCGCACCCATCTACAGGGTTCGTAAGATTTTGGACATGCGCCCTCGGGGCCGTGGTCATCAGTACCTAGTGGATTGGGAGGGGTACGGTCCTGAGGAGAGGAGTTGGGTTCCCTCTCGGGACGTGCTGGACCGTTCGCTGATCGATGATTTCCTCCGTTGCCGCCAGGTTTCCTCCTCGAGTGCGCCAGGAGGCGCTCGGTGAGTGGGGGTACTGTCATGTCTTGTTATGTCTGTTCCTGTCCTTTCTCTTCACTCTGTCTCTCTCTGCTGGTCTTTTTAGGTTACCTTCTCTGTCTCTCATTCTTCAGCTGTTCTACATCTCCCCTAACTAGCTCATTCACTCTTTCCCACCTGTTCTCCCTTCCCCCTCTGATTAGGTCTCTATTTCTCTCTCTGTTCCTGCTACTTTCAGTGTCTGATTCTTGTTTGTGTTTTTGATGCCAGAAGCAAGCTGTCGTCCCGTTTGCTTCCACCTTGTCCTATCCTGTCGGAGTCCGCCTGGCAGGTGCATCCTGCATTATACTAACGTTCTTTTTGTTCCATTGACTACGTTGGAAGAGGATTTATGCCATTCCTGTTTTTCATTAAAGAACTCTGTTTTCTGTTAAAACCGCTTTTGGGTCTTCACTCAAGTACATAACAGTAACACAAGGAAAGCACAAAGGACAATGCTCAAGGACTTGCCAGCCCTTCCCCTCTGAGGGGCCAAAATGTATCTCTCTGTTACAGTATCCAGAGGACTGACTACTATAAAATAAAGATATAGTATCCATGTCTGGTATCTATCTGAAACGTGTACCTTAAAGACTCTGAGGCAATATGTATGTTACTGGCCACTTATTTTCCACCATAATTTGCAAATAAATTCATTCAAAATCCTACAATGTGATTTTCTGGATTTTTTTTTCTCATTTTGTCTGTCATAGTTGAAGTGTACCTATGATGAAAATTACAGGCCTCTCTCATCTTTGTTAGTGGGAGAACTTGCACAATTGGTGGCTGACTAAATACTTTTTTGCCCCACTGTATGTATATTGAATAAAAATATAAACGCAACATGTAAAGTGTTGGTCCCATGTTTCATGAACTGAAATTGAAAAAAAAATACATATGCACAGAAAGCTTACTTCTCTCAAATGTTGTGCACAAATTTGTTACATCCCTGTTTGTGAGCATTTAACCTTTTCCAAGATAATCCATCCACCTGACATGGAGTGTGGCATATCAAGAAGCTGATTAAAAAGCAGGATCATTACACAGGTGCACCTTGTGCTGACCACTCTAAAATGTGCAGTTCTGTCACACAACGCAATGCCAGAGATGTTTCAAGTTTTGAGGGAGACGCAATTGGCATGCTGACTGCAGGAATGTCCACCCAGAGCTGTTGCCAGAGAATTTAATGATCATTTCTCTACAATAAGTAGACTCCAAAGTCATTTAAGAGAATTTGGCAGTACGTCCAACCGGCCTCAAAACCGTAGATCACGTGTAACCATGCCAGCCCAGGACCTCCACATCCGGCTTTTTCACCTGTGCGATTGTCTGAGACCAGCCACCCAGATAGTTGATGAAACTGTGGGTTTGCACCACAGGAGTTTGGTGGCATCTTAATTGGGGAGGACAGGCTCGTGGTAATGGCTGGAGCTGAATAGGTGGAATGGTATCAAATACATCAAACATGGTTTCCATGTGCTTGATGCCATTCCATTCACTCCGTTCCAGCCATTATTATGAGCCATCCGCCCCTCAGCAGCCTCCAATGGTTTGCACAACTAAAATAATTTCTGCACAAACTGTCAGAAACCATCTCAGGGGAGCTCATCTGCGGGCTCGTCATCCTCACCAGGGTCTTGACCTGACTGCAGTTTGGCGTCGTAGACAACTTCAGTGGGCAAATGCTCACCTTCGATGGCCACTGGCACGCTGGAGAAGTGTGCTCTTCATGGATGAATCCCGGTTTCAACTGTACCGGGCGGCATTGTGTGGGTGAAAGGTTTGCTGATGTCAATGTTGTGGACAGAGTGCCCCATGGTTGCGGTGGGGTTATGGTATGGGCAGGCATAAGCTACGGACAATGAACACAATTGCATTTTATCGATGGTAATTTGAATGCACAGAGAAACCGTGACAAGATCCTGAGGCCATTGGTCGTACCCTTCATCCGCCGCCATCACCTCATGTTTCAGCATAATAACGCATGGCCCCATTTCACACGGATCTGTACACAATACCTGGAAGCTGAAAATGCCCCATTTCTTCCATGGCCTGCATACTCACCAGACATGTCACCCATTGAGCATGTTTGGGATGCACTGGATCAACATGTATGACAGCGTGTGTCAGGTCCCACCAATACCCAGCAACTTTGCACAGCCATTGAAGAGGAGTGGGACAACATTCCACAGGCCACAATCAATCAACAGCCTGATCAACTCTATGAGAAGGAGATGTGTCGCGCTGCATGAGGTAAATGGTGGTCACACCAGATACTGACTGGCTTTCTGATCCACATCCCTACCTTTTTTAAGGTATCTGTGACCAACAGATGCATATCTGTATTCCAGTCATGTGAAATCCATAGATTAGGTCCTAATGAATTTACAGTGCCTTGCGAAAGTATTTGGCCCCCTTGAACTTTGCGACCTTTTGCCACATTTCAGGCTTCAAACATAAAGATATAAAACTGTAGGAATGGGAAAAAATTTCAATCTCTCGATGTGCAAAACTGATAGAGACATACCCCAAGCGACTTACAGCTGTAATCGCAGCAAAAGGTGGCGCTACAAAGTATTAACTTAAGGGGGCTGAATAATTTTGCACGCCCAATTTTTCAGTTTTCGATTTGTTAAAAAAGTTTGAAATATCCAATAAATGTCGTTCCACTTCATGATTGTGTCCCACTTGTTGTTGATTCTTCACAAAAAAATACAGTTTTATATCTTTATGTTTGAAGCCTGAAATGTGGCAAAAGGTCGCAAAGTTCAAGGGGGCCGAATACTTTCGCAAGGCACTGTATTTCAATTGATGGATTTCCTTTTATGAACTGTAACTCAGTAAAATCTTTAAAATTGTTGCATGTTGCGTTCATATTTTTGTTCAGTGGATGATCTCTGTGGTAACTTGTATAAAGTAGTGAATGCTCCTTAGCAGGAGGGTGAACTCTAAATTACTCTGTGCAAAGCTGTTTTATGGTCCTCCCAGGAATATTTTGAAGTACTACTTAAGTAGTTTTGGGGGTATTGGTACTTTCTTTACTATTTATATTTTTTTACTAATTTTACTTTTACTTCACTACATTCCTAAAGAAAAGTATATAATTTTTTTACTCCATACATTTTCCTTGACTCCCAAAAGTAGTGAATGCTCCTTAGCAGGACAGGAAAATGGTGCAATTCACACACTTATCAAGAGAACATCCCTGGTCATCTCTACTGCCATCTGGTGGACTTACTAAACACACACGCTTCGTTTATAAATTATGTCTGAGTGTCGGAGTGGGCCACCATAAATTAAAAAACAAACAAGAAAATGGTGCTGTCTGGTTATAAGGAATTTTTAAATTATTTATACTTTTAGACTTTTAGACTTTTACTCAAGTAGTATTTTACTGGGTGACTTTCACTTTTACTTGAGTCATTCTCTATGAAGGTATCTTTACTTTTACTCAAGTATGACAATGGGGTACTTTTTACACCACTGGATCTTTATGCCTAGACTAATGCTTTGTTAATGTCAGCATTGCCTTGTAGCTTCATCTTTATGCCTAGACTAATGCTTTGTTAATGTCAGCATTGCCTTGTAGCTTCATCTTTATGCCTAGACTAATGCTTTGTTAATGTCAGCATTGCCTTGTAGCTTCATCTTTATGCCTAGACTAATGCTTTGTTAATGTCAGCATTGCCTTGTAGCTTCATCTTTATGCCTAGACTAATGCTTTGTTAATGTCAGTGTTGCCTTGTAGCTTAATCTTTATGCCTAGACTAATGCTTTGCTAATGTCAGCATTGCCTTGTAGCTTCATCTTTATGCCTAGACTAATGCTTTGTTAATGTCAGTGTTGCCTTGTAGCTTAATCTTTATGCCTAGACTAATGCTTTGTTAATGTCAGTATTGCCTTGTAGCTTAATCTGTATGCCTAGACTAATGCTTTGTTAATGTCAGTATTGCCTTGTAGCTTAATCGTTATGCCTTGTATGTGAAACCATTCATTTTACAAAGTTATTAAATTATACTTGCTTTGATATTTGCTTTTATGACCATTCCTTGATCTTAGTCAGCTAAATGCATAATACATGATAGCACATGGTTTAACCATGGTCTTGCATATTGCGATCTTTATTATGGAGCCATTTAATTCATTTAATGGGCTAATTGCTTTGTCTTATTACGGGTTGCATGTGGTATATTTATAATATCACATATATGAAGTATTACCATATACATGCATATATTACATCTAAGATAACAATGGGGGGTTGTGAGAAGGATAGCAATACATGTGATTCAATAGAAACCTGGAAGTTCCTGTCTATCAGCCAGTTGGTCTCAAAGTCATCATCGTCCTCTCCAAATGGGTTTATCAGCTGCTCTGCTACCTGAAAAAGATTTTAAAAATGGTCATGTTCATTGGGGCACGCAAGAGAAATGTTTTAAAACATTTTGCAATGGAAAAAAAAAAGTTTGTTTTTGGTAGCCTCTCCCTGTTTCAGTCTGGTTTTCTTCCATTTGCTACCTAGAGAACACAACAATGAATTTCCACTGACCTTGAGCCAGCCAGCGTAGAAGAAGAACTGCAGCAGAGTGAAGATGGGGACGTACAGGTCCAGGTCATGACCCAGGTAGCCCTGTGTGGGGTCCAGGAACTGACGTCCTATCAGACACACAAAGAAAAAACTGTACACGGCCAGAGTCACCACCTATAGGGATGGTGGAGACGAGAACATAGGACACCGAATGAGTGATGCCGACAGAAAAAATTCTACAATGATTGCACATACAATCACCTGCATGCACATACACACACACACACACACACACACACACACACACACACATACACACACACACACATACACACACACACACACACAAACCTGAGTGTAGACCAGAGGAACACTGATCATGTCGTAATGGAAAAGCATACTGCAGTTCCCTCTGAAATGATTGAGTTCCTGTCGACATAAACAGACAAGCACACAAATGTAAGTTATTGTTTCTGTTGAATGTATTGTTTTTGTGTAAGGTTCAGTCAGTATGTAAGTCAGGTACAGCTTATTCATGTCACATAACTATTGACATAATGTGGTTTATCACTATGTCGCTTTATGTGTGTTGTATTGTAGACTACCTCCAGCACTAGTTTGAGGGTGCTGTCGTCCTTAATCCTGCCCTCACAGCGGGCCAGGGCGGCCAGGTTAGTGAACCACACACAGGGAATCCAGTACTTGTTATAGGGGGACTTGAGGCTCTCAAACTTCTTCCGCTCCTCCTTGGTCATGAACCCTGAGGAGAGGGGAGTGTATCTGTCACAGGTGGGGTCGGAACCCCCATGTACTGCTTTGAAACCCAATGTCTTAATTAGGCCAAGAGGAAATTGGACCGAGGGTGACACTGATTAAAGATGCAGGCAGGGCTACCTCATCACCAGAGCGTGAGTCCGACTCACCTCCGCTAGACCGCTACATAAACTATAGGTATGTGTTTGGAAGACACAGGATGTGGGACAAAACTGCAAGTGGTATGGTGTATCCAGATGTACACTGTCGGCTACTTTCTTGTGTTTGAATTCTGAAAATCTGCAAAGGCAATCTCTTCGCTGCATCTGAATGACACATTTACCTGCTTCCACGACGTGGTCCATGGTCGGGAAGCGTTTGAACACCGCGGTGCTGACCGAGCGCAAAATCAGTAACGCGGACAGACTTGCATAGCGCATCATGGTGCGTCGCAGCAGCCGCCCGCGCTCGTCCACACCCTGCAGGCCGCCAGAGAGCACGCACATCAGGCGGTCAGGTAATGGAATGCGGGTGTACTGATTCCACCAGCGGTTCACCACCAGTGTCACGTAAAAACCTGGAAAACAGCAGCAAATGGTTTTGTAATGAATGGTGGTATTTTCTTATAGAATAGAAGAATATTAGAATAGAAGAATATTCTAATAGAATCTGTGTTAATTATTTAGTAATATTGCCCACCTAGCACAAAAGACATGGGGATGAGACTGGCATAGTGGTTGCAGTAAATTGCCAGTTTTTCAAAATACCTCTTCTGGTCATCAAAGAGGAAGAATCTTAAGAGGTAAAAGTTACATACTAATGTGCACCAATTAAAACAAACTGAAATCTTCAAATAGTAATGGAAAGTTCAAATAATTATGTAAACTTGGTAGACATACCTGTAAGTGACACTGATGGCAGTATACATGGCGAAGAAAGCAAGGAACTCCTTCCATAAGACCTTGTAGATGCTTCCCCTCCAGGCTAGGAGCAGTTTGGAGAACCCGCAGAAGCGCGCATTGGCAACTTGCGCGGTGTAGGTGACCGTCATGACGTCATCTATCAGTTATTCTATCATATAAAAAAATAGTATATCTCGGAAAACATATATTGTGTTAGTTTTGTTTCTATTAATCAAGGGCAATGGAAAGAAAACCCATGTCTAACCCTCCAAAAATCATATACAGTTTTGTTTATGTAACAGGTGTAAAATATACTTTATGTATTTCACCGAAAATCCCTCATATTTATTTATTATTTATTAATTTATGGTTATTTTCAGATGTATTACAATACTTTCAAGAGTGAACTATTTTATTGTATTTCTTTTCTAAATTGTGTTGATGTTGTGATGTCATCTACGAGAATCATGCTTTTTCGCCTCAGTTTGGTCAAAGCGTGATGAGGAGAGGTATGAGTTACTGTTTATCTTGAATGCACATGTTAGCAAGTGTTCACAAATGCACACAAAAAAACAAGCAAAAATTATATCATCATTGATTTAGTGTTGTTGCACTACTGTTAGTAGGAATATATATTAGCGTGAATGGGGATAATTTTTGAGAGCAATTTTGATTGCAAATTTGCAAGGTTACCGTTAGCTTTGGGTGCCTGAGAGGCTCTCTTTCAGGTACAGACAGCGTGAGTTTTCTGACGATTTTCTCACGGGAATTCTGCACTGTCTTTTGTCAGGCAAATATACTTATGTATTTGTATCCATTCCATGCAGGTATGTTGTGAAATGTGACGTGTTTGTATTTAATTTAGCTATCGTTCATTTTGTTACCTGTCCGGTCATGTCAGGAATGGCGTTGTTACCTCATTAGTATGCCTCGGGTACAGTAGTGGAATAGTACACTCAAATACATATTTAGCACTTATTAGCAAATTAGTGTATTGGTGTACAATGTTTCTAAAATGAAATTGGAGTATTTTGAAAATATGAACATGTACATTTTGTACAATGCATTTTTTTGTTTTTGCGAGTTTGCTCAAAGCGTGACGAGGAGAGGCAAATATACTTATGTATGAGAGTCCAGACGGCAGCATTAAGCAGACAACTGTAGAGTTGGGTCCAGAGCTTTCCCTTCCCATCCACCTACACCCCACCAGAACACAACACATTTAGACTTTGCGTAAAAGTCCACGAAAACACCTAGTTCGATGGACAAATATGAAACAAGTGATATTACCTCAAGTCTACTGTTGTGCAGTGAGTGGATCTTTGGGGTGTTTGCAGGTTCAGGTTAATCAACAATCTCCGCGCTTAGCATTATTGCTGCGCACGATCAAAGCCCTTACATATTCCATAGCCTAATACAGCTGTACAACTTTGATATTCTCTACCAACCATTCTACGTCCATCGTTGGTAACCCATTCAGCCGATACATCATACAGTAAAAGAAGGCAGCAGTAGAGGGTAATCCTTGGATGCTGGAGCCTCAGCAGTGCGTTCAGTGGTTAGAGCGCCCCGGGGCAAATCCCGAAAATTGGAGGGAGACGGAGCTCGTTAGTACATGCCCCCTACTGGGAGAGCGAGCTTTTCTGCACAGTGCATTTTACATCGGTGATGGACCACAAGCGACAGCCTGCAGAGCGCTACACAATGTCAAAAATGTGCGTAAAAACTAGAAGAACAAAAGTATTGGAAAACAGGAAATAGTCAGACTGCCACTGATAAAAAATGACTAAACCATGTAACAGTATGGTAATATTTATTAAATTGTGCATATATTAGAAATAGATTATAGTGAATTATATATGTTTTTTTGATCGAGGCAAGTGTTTTTTTCCCAGTCCATTGACACATTTGACTTAATTCTACAAAACACTGTCAGCTCAACAGGAGGCTTGTTGTTTGCAGGTTCTGAGCGTAGAAGTCACCCACAAAGTCAGGACCTGTCAAGACGAATCTGTTGTTCAACAAGGCATGTTGTACCGCAGACCATCCATGCGTGTCCCGGCTGCGTCTTGGGGTCGCCTGCGTCCGTAACATTATTTGGTTATGAAAGCTGTGTTATTAATAAATAAAAACACAACCAAAAATCTCCCTGCGAATTAGACATGTTTGTTTTTTATTTAGTAAGTTTAACAATTGCCTGGGGGGTATATGCATAACTTGAAGCATTAATAACATTGCATGGACAAAATCAAATCAAAAAGGACCCTTCCAAGACTTGTGTTGCTGCTTCAGAGATTATGGGGCTATAGTTGGTAGTATAATGACCACTTCTGGTGTGTGAATATCTTGATGACAAGTCAAATTGACAGCTAGTGGGACATTTTGCCTGTGGATCACAAAGAAGCTGTGCCAATTGTGCACTAATGCAAAAATGCAGGCAACACAAAAATCCCACACTGAATGATGTCTAAATAGGAGCTAAATAATGAACCAACCTTTCAACAGGGGACCAATCAACATTCAGTAATCAATTGTATATTATAATGCACTAATAAGACATTCATTAAGCCAAGTAACCAACTAGCATCACACTGTGTAACCGAATAGAGCCAGACAGGGTGTATCTGAAACAGCACACCATTCCCTATATAATGCACTACTTTTGACCAGGGAGAGAGATTTGTTTAACCAGGCTAAGTCCCCCCCACCCACACTGAACTCAATGGTGAGTGCAGCATTCAGTCTGCTTCAACCAGGCTTGAGGGAAAAGTGGCACTTTAAAAGCTTTACACAAAGACTGCTTCAGTGGCCTCCTAGAGTAGGGAAAATAATGACATTGGCATAAAATAATTACAAGTAGCCATCTGATACTGTAGATTATAGATGAATGACACTGCTCAGAGATCAATAAATATATTTTCTTTATCCAAGAACTGAACTAAATGTAGGTGGGGACATGCTATTTACACCATAAACACGTGGTGCGTGAGAACAACATTTTGGTCAAATAATGTAGTTAAGTATGTCCATGCTATTATTACTCAAGTATTCAAATGCCCTTCTAAGGCTGGTCAGTGGACTGATGGGATTGGTGGGACAGAAATATAACATGATCTGAAAACCCTTCCCTCAAGGCCTATATCCCTCTTCATAGTGACTATTCACCCTGGGGTCGTAAGTCCTCACCCTGCATCACACACCCACCTTCATCCGAAACAGACTAAACTTTACCACCACTCATATTATTCTCCATTCCCACAATGGAGGGCATTAAGTCGTCAGAATGTGCATCCAAAAATGGCACCCTATTCCCTATATATAGTGCACTACATTTGACCAGGGCCCTGGTCAAAATGTGTGACAATAATGCACTATACAGGGAATAGGGTGCCATTTCAGATGCAAACCAAACAGATACAGTCTAATTAAATCACATGGTAAAAACCAAAGATGCAGTCGATCGTCTCAAAGCTGTTTTATACTGAAAAACACAGCAGCGGCACCAGACACCAAACTCAGCCATTAAGGATAGATTCACTTGTACATTACTGAGGCTGGAATATGGAAGGAAAAATAGGATGAGGGAGGCAGGAAGAGGGGGGGGGGGGCCTTGAGTGTTCCTCTGGGAAAAGTTAAATTCTTTAGGAATAGTTCATCTTTTCCCTGGTGAGATATGATGGAGAGAATGATATGGATAGAATGATAGAGAAAAGTGAGAGGAGAGAGATAAATCACATGTGGATCCTCCTTTCTCTTTTAGACTGTAGGCCTACAACAGGAGCAGGTGGTTGTGTGTCCTGGTGTTCTGTGTTGTCCGCTCCCTGTGTGAGTCGTTTTTGCTGTAGTGGTTTAGGTTCCTGAAGATCAAGAGGATGGGGATGTTCTTGCTGGGTTGCTGTAATGCTGGGGTCAAGGGGGACGGAGATGTTGAGTTCAGACTGCGACTGGGAGTCAGAGGTCAATCACTTGGTAGGGGGGATGTAGGGCTCCAGGAGTTGCATTGAGAAGGTGTTGACTTTTTCGGACCCCCGTACCTCGTGGGGCAGCAGCGGTAACTTGATTATGTGGAAATCTTCATATAGATCCTCCATCTGGGACAGAGAATAAAGGTTAGGACACCATTGTAGGGGCAGAGGACGTGGTGACAGACTATTGACAACATGAAGACTACTTATGCCGTGCTTTACCTGGTCCAGGTACTTGGACTGGATCTTGTGGCGGGCCTCGCACATCTTGCATGGCCGGTCTGAGTCGGGGAACACCAGCTGGTTGACGATAATGTTGTGCGTGTCGATGCGACACTTGGCCAGCTCCTGGATCAGGCGCTCCGTCTCGTACAAGGACAGGAACTCGGCGATGCACACACAGATAAACGTTGTTTGTTCCTATGAGGGAGTGTGGAGAGGGGCGGAGAGAGGCGTCAAACACAAGTAGAGACAGTCACTATACGGACTCCAAAAACTGTAATTAACACACAATACTCAAATAACTCCACATAGTGAAGTAGAGTGGTTATCAATCAAATGTACATAATGCAGGTGTCTATACACACTGCATACACATCAATGTTTTCCTAGAGCGAAGATGTTCGGTAAAGCATTGTTAAGGATATCGATGTTTCTAAATGGGTCGGTGTTGGTCTGACTTACAGGGTCTTTGAACTGCTCACTGACAGAGCGGATGACTGGTAGGGTCTCCTCCAGCTTAGAGGCCAGCTGGTCTGCGTTCATGTCTCCCAGACCCAGCATGTTACACATCTACGGGGGAGAAAGAGTGAGCGAGAATTAGAGAGAAGGATCATGCACAAGTGGCAACAATAAGAGAACTGATGCTACCGACTCAGACAGCAACTCTAGTCAATAAAAACAAGCATGAAGCTCTAGTTGCTCTAATACAGAAATAATTCAGCAGTCAGTAGACCTTACCTGTGAGATGAAGGGGCTGATCTGGTTTAGGGATAGTAGGCCTTACCTGTGAGATGAAGGGACTGATCTGGTTCTTGATCTGCATGAGTCGTCCCAGGCCTCTCTCCACTATGGTGGGGAAGTTGAGCAGACGTAGCGTGTGGCCAGTGGGGGCAGTGTCGAACACCACCACAGAGAAGTTCATGCCTTTCACTAACCTGAACAGAGAGGAAAAGAGTATGACTGAGGAACACTGGAGTTAGTCAATATAACCTTATTAACCCTCTAGTTTCTAAGCTGGGGGGGGTTCTACTAACATATAGATTTGTTTTAAGATGATTTAGCTATTTGATTATGAATATTAAATCCCCTTATTAAGGCAGGGTTTCCGAAACTGTTTTGTTTTTTGCCCTAGAACTACACCACTGATTAAAAAAAATAAACTAATCATCAAGCTTTGAATCAGCTGTGTAATGTTAGAGTAAAAAAACAAAACAGTTTGGAGAACCCTGCCTTAAGGGGTCTTAAAATTCAAATAGCTAAATGATCCTTGGTGTGACCATCTTAAAACAAATCTATTTTAGCTTAGTAGAACCCCCCCCCCCCCTAGTGCATCAAAGCGGGGGCCGAGAGACTGAAAAACAGCTTCTATCTCAAGGCCATCAAACTGTTTAACAGCCATCACTAACATTGAATGGCTGCTGCCAACATACTGACTCAAATCTCTAGCCACTTTAATATTTGGATGTAATAAATGTATCACTAGTCACTTTAAACTATTCCACTTTATATAATGTTTCCATACCCTACATTACTCATCTCATGTATATACTGTACTCTATACCATCTACTGCATCTTGCCTATGCTGGACGGCCATCCATATATTTGTATGTACATACTCTTATTCGTCCCTTTACACTTGTGTGTATAAGGTAGTTGTTGTGAATTTGTTAGATTACTTGTTAGATATTACTGCACTGTCGGAACTAGAAGCACAAGCATTTCGCTACACTCGCATTAGCCTCTGCTAACCATGTGTATGTGACCAAGAAAATTTGATTTAGGAAACGCTGCCTTAAGGTAAAAATAATAATAATTTGGCATTACTGCTATTAAACGCATTGAATAACAGATCCATTACTTGGAACATTATTTTTTACTATACTAAGGAAGTTTGTTCTGAAGTGTCTATCCTATATCTGAGAGATATAATAGAGATCTATTCTTATTTTAGGAAATGAACTATTTTTTAAATCCCGTACAGGGGACCTTCATACGAGTCTTGTGAGTGTCCTAGAGACATGTATGTGTTTGTGGTCATATTAGTGTGTAGCCCAAACTGTTTGGACGTTACAGGCAGAAGAGGCCGTAACAACTTCAGATGAGTCCTGTGATACTTGTGGGGGTCGTAGAGCAAAATGGAGAACACCATCGTGTTCGTGAGACTCTCAGTTTGATGGCCAAGCCGTTCGGACACTACAGACATATTCGTGAGAAGACCGATTTTCGGGATGTCTAATGGTCTGACAAACACCGCTCTAGCTCTGCCACCTTTCACCGCAAGGGTGGAAGGGCAATATCGGCGGATGCGGTGGATTGAGACCCATGCAAAAAAAACATCTTTAATTTAAACAGATGGATTTTTAAAATTATGGCCGTGGAAATTGTAGGAAAAGGGTTAAGCTAACCCAGACGTATGAATTTTCGGGTGACAATAAAGCCCAATAATAGTAGCCCAACTCATTTCTACCACCACAAGTACAGACCAACAGCAACACTATCATCCATGGATATAGTGCATTATAGCACAGAAACTGAACATAACCAATGATTCACTGAATTTAAAGAACTTTTAAAAACCCTCAAAGCACAATGTGTATCGATAACTATGTGGAGAGCCATTAAGTGTTGACTTCATGACCTCTGTGTGTGCGCGTCTCCATACCTCATGACCTCTGCGTAGCTCATGGCCTCGTCGATGCCGGGAAGGCGCTCATGGCCTCCTGCATCATCTTCTTGCCCATACTCAGCATGTTATCCTCTTCAAAGAACTCATCTGGGAGCTCCGCCACACCCAGGCTGGGATCAATCTCCTGCAGGGGCACACACAGACAGACAACACAGACAGACAACACAGACAGACAACACAGACAGAGCAGAGGTCAGGGCAAGACACAGCAGGAAAGAGGAATCTTAGGGAAAAACAGACTTTGCTTGCAGGACTTTTTTTTATACTGATGGCTAGATTGTGTGTGAATCACAAACTATTGTGTGAATCAAGAGTTGTGTCATTCTCCAAACAAAGCTTGCTGAATGTCACCCTTTAGTCAACATAAGCTCCTAAGTCGACTTCTATGAATATATTGACGGTGAGGAGGTAGTCTGACAAACCAGCTCTTTGCCTCTACTCATTCTCAAAACCTAGTAAGAGAGTGCATACTGCAGAGAGCGACATCACCAGTCTGTAGTGTAGACAGAAAAAAAGTGGGGCAGAGAGACTGGGTCTAATGCTGACATACCATAGCAAAGAGGTTCTCGTAGCCCTTGACTTTTGTGGGCACCTTTGAGAACTTCTGGTCAAAGGCATCTGAAATGTTGTGTGCCGGGTCAGTGGAGATGATGAGCACGCTGTCACGCACCGCAGCCAGCTGTACAGCCAGACTGCAGCTGTGGGGGGCAAAGGACAGACGGAAACATTAGCACACAGACAGAAATGTCATGAGCACACACAGACAGACAAATATGACCATAGACATGAACACTGATAGACAGACACATGAGCACAGACAAACAAGACAGACAGTTATCTTTTTCAACCCTTCAGTTAGAAATTGTTTACGTATGTATACGTTACTACATTAGAAACATGATGTCTTCTCAATGAAATAAAAATCAGCTTCACATGAAACTGACAAATTTAACCACCGAACTTTGAAATTGGTGTTTGAAAGTGATGGTCCATGTTGAGTTGATGGTAGTGTCTAGCTAAAACTAGTTAGCTGGATAACGTCAGATAGATAGCCGAGTTTGCTAACCTGATACTTGCTGTTAATGTAAAAGATTGTCCAGAACTGTTTAAAACTCGCTGGTTTGCTAGCTAACGAAGTAAGTAATGAAAGTCTTATGAATTTGACAGCTAGCTAACTAGTTAGCTACAGTTGCTAGCTGTTATTGTCATTTTAGCTAACCATATAACTAGCTAACGTTAGCTCACTGTGTTTCCCACTGAAATAAGAGCTACGCTGATGGTACATTACTGTCAATAAAGAAACATTAATTGAACGTCGGGCTAGCGGTATTGAACAAGCTACGCTACCTAGCTAGATATCTATACTTGGCTAGGCCATTCATTTAGCTAGTGACGTTAGCTAATAGTGACAAAGCACTATTTTGCATCGACCTACCTGCATGTTGTTTTGCCAACGCCACCTTTGCCTCCAACAAATATCCATTTCAGAGATTTCTGCTCTATAATGTTTTTCAATGTTGGTTCCAAAGGCTCCACATCGGGCGCATCTTCAAATTCTTCTTCCAACGAAGCTGCCATCTTGTGTGTACAGGTCAGCAAATGGGATGTACCAAATAATAAAAAACAGCTGGGTAAAAAAAGCGACCCTCTTTTGGGCTATACCAAGGCTAAATGGTTTAGCGATCAAAATGTAAACATATTTTCAGCCAACAATCTAATCAAAAACCAAATGAAAAACACTCAATTTATAAGAAACAATAAAACAATGGATGGATATTGAGCAACAAAGACACAGGAGGCCCATCTATTAGGAATTGTTTTTATTCCACATCAGAAATAACAGTAAGAGGACACATTATAAGACATATACAGCTGACTGGTCATGGGAGAGTTCTGACAAATGCTTGATAGGCTGGTCCATCTTCAGCCCATTCTAAATTGTTAGCTTTTTTTGTTGCATTGAATTACCATTATTTGGCTGGTATCCTCAAAGGGAAAACATGGGCCATGTGTGGACTTCAAGGAAAATGAGCCGGTATGTCTTTCAAATTCAAAAGACATAATACATAAACATGGAATAATAATGAAAATAGTGAAATGTTTTAATATATTTATCTTTTAAAATCTTCTGAATTTTAAATAGACTAGATGCTGTGTTGCATTTTGGGGCCATGTGTGGGCTATACCTTGCTCAAGGTCACATAGAAATATTTCACATTGTCGGATTGGGTTTTCAAACCAGCGACCTTTCGGTAACTGTCACAACACTCTAACCTTTAGGTTACCTGCCTTTCACAATGCGGATTACACATTGGTCCTAAAATAAAGAAAAGGTGATTGGGAAAATCTTGAATTGCACCACCATTTAACACTGCACCTATACACTATCCCCCCAAATCCACCACCCCATCCCACTACTTTGACCCTAAATGATCCTAAACCAGACCGTCAGCCTGGGAGGATGGAACCCCTTCTCTCAAAACTTCCTGTAGATCTTCGGCACTACAATCTCTCACACCCAAATACACTGCTCAAAAAAGTAAAGGGAACACTTAAACAACACAATGTAACTCCAAGTCAATCACACTTCTGTGAAATCAAACTGTCCACTTAGGAAGCAACACTGATTGACAATAAATTTCACTTGCTGTTGTGCAAATGGAATAGATAACAGGTGGAAATTATAGACAATTAGCAAGACACCCCCAATAAAGGAATGGTTCTGCAGGTGGTGACCACAGACCACTTCTCAGTTCCTATGCTTCCTGGCTGATGTTTTGGTCACTTTTGAATGCTGGCGGTGCTTTCACTCTAGTGGTAGCATGAGACGGAGTCTACAACCCACACAAGTGGCTCAGGTAATGCAGCTCATCCAGATTGGCACATCAATGCGAGCTGTGGCAAGAAGGTTTGCTGTGTCTGTCAGCGTAGTGTCCAGAGCATGGAGGCGCTACCAGGAGACAGGCCAGTACATCAGGAGATGTGGAGGAGGCCGTAGGAGGGCAACAACCCAGCAGCAGGACCGCTACCTCCGCCTTTGTGCAAGGAGGAGCAGGAGGAGCACTGCCAGAGCCCTGCAAAATGACCTCCAGCAGGCCACAAATGTGCATGTGTCTGCTCAAACGGTCAGAAACAGACTCCATGAGGGTGGTATGAGGGCCCGGCGTCCACAAGTGGGGGTTGTGCTTACAGCTTAACACCGTGCAGGACGTTTGGCATTTCCCAGAGAACACCAAGATTGGCAAATTCGCCACTGGCGCCCTGTGCTCTTCACAGATGAAAGCAGGTTCACACTGAGCACATGTGACAGACGTGACAGAGTCTGGAGACGCCGTGGAGAACGTTCTGCTGCCTGCAACATCCTCCAGCATGACCGGTTTGGTGGTGGGTCAGTCATGATGTGGGGTGGCATTTCTTTGGGGGGCTGCACAGCCCTCCATGTGCTCGCCAGAGGTAGCCTGACTGCCATTAGGTACCGAGATGAGATCCTCAGACCCCTTGTGAGACCATATGCTGGTGCGGTTGGCCCTGGGTTCCTCCTAATGCAAGACAATGCTAGACTTCATGTGGCTGGAGTGTCAGTAGTTCCTGCAAGAGGAAGGCATTGATGCTATGGACTGGCCCGCCCGTTCCCCAGACCTCAATCCAATTGAGCACATCTGGGACATCATGTCTCGCTCCATCCACCAACGCCACGTTGCACCACAGACTGTCCAGGAGTTGGCTTTAGTCCAGGTCTGGGAGGATATCCCTCAGGAGACAATCCGCCACCTCATCAGGAGCATGCCCAGGCGTTGTAGGGTGGTCATACAGGCATGTGGAGGCCACACACACTACTGAAAGTTGGATCAGCCTGTAGTGTGGTTTTCCACTTTAATTTTGAGTGTGACTCTAAATCCAGACCTCCATGGGTTGATAAATTTGATTTCCATTTATAATTTTTGTGTGATTTTGTTGTCAGCACATTCAACTATGTAAAGAAAAAAGTATTTAATAAGAATATTTCATTCATTCAGATCTAGGATTTTTTTATTTTAGTGTTCCCTTTATTTTTTTGAGCAGTGTATTTCTCTGCTGCAACTACCACATATATCCTCTGTGATTTCCGCTCCATCAGTGCAGTTGATCACCATGGCTATAAACACAAGACATCCAACCTTACTAAAACTCATTACGTAGTCAAAAAAGTGAATTGTTAATACAGTAGTTTCCTTATGATGGTTCATCATGGCAATGTCTTTGGTGGCCCTAAAAAGTTTCAAGTTGATAGGCCACTGTGAAAAGAATTTAGAAAGGAAAATGTGTCCATTGATAAAGATTGATTTATCAATAACTCAGCCATATTTGAACCAAAACCTTAGCTTTTCTCAAACTAAGTTAAGAGACCTGCCACATACCCATGTTATTCGGAATTCGGGTTCATGAGAATATGTTTTTCAAAGGTTTTCAAAATGGATCCTGACAGACCTTAAGTCATTGATGCAAATTTGAGTCATGGGCAAGTGCATACATGGAGTGTTTGAAAGTAGGTGTTACTAAATAATTGGGAGGATCAACATAAGTGAGTGTATGGAAACCTAACAGCTAATTGGCCAGATTGGTTGCCACTCCAGACCTTTTTGCGTGGATGTTTTCTGTTTCCTTTTAACATTTTAGCTAAGCCTAACCATTTCCCCAACCTTAACCTCATTCTCCTAACCTGCCTAGCTAAAATGTGACAAAGAAATAGCAAGCAGCCACTGTTCTGAGGGCAAAAGGAAACAATATTAAGAAGGTGTTCTTAATGTTTTGTACACTAAGGGTACATCTACAGCTACTGGATAACATGACTACACCAGGTAATAGCATAGTAGGACTCAGATGAACACATTGTGCAATCCAACAGACCGTGTGGGTGCAGACCTTCGCCAACTCAAGAATTAAAACATCCCAACAACAATCATCAGTAATAGAAAGATATCTGTCCCAAATTGTACCCCAGTCCCTACATAGTGCACTATTTTTGACCAGAGCCCTATGGCCCTATGACTGCACTAAATAGGGAAAAAGGTGCCATTTGGGACAAATACTTAGAGCTCCGCCTGTCCTGTCTTCACTGGGCCAGCCAGTCAAGTAAACAAAATAAATGTTATTTTAAGGCAATTTCAGCAGAAATGTTGCAGTTGGGGAGGTTCAAGTCCCTAGTGAGACACCATGGTAGAATGATGAGTTATTGAGAAAGATGGGTTGATCTGTGGCTGTCGGAAGGGTGGAATGTATGAGTGTTGAAACAGAAATGTACAGGGCAAATGTTTGATGTCCTCCAATCAGGGGTGAGGGTGGGATGTGATTATGCTATGTTTCGCTTTTCGTTATGTTTTGTGGTTTGGCTTCATGCTGTGAGCGGTATGTGTGCTGGTCTTCATGGGTGCGCTTTCTTTCATGCCCGCCCGCGAATCGGGCTTGGTTTTTCCAGCCTTTGGGAAAATCTCTTTGGGCTGGGGCCTTGTCTTGTTAGCCCCTCTGACCAGAGCACTCTCTGTGGGAGCGGACATTTGTATTGTCGATATAAAATAAGATATACAAAAAACGTTTGCTAAACTATGAGACAGACAGTCCATAGATACAGCAGTGGGGTTCAATCCAGATAGCTCTGTACTGTACATAGCTACCACAGATAAATCAAATTTTATTTGTCACATGCGCCGAATACAATTTTACCTTACTGTAAAATGCTTACTTACAAGCCCTTAACCCACAATGCATTTAAGAAAAAATAATTACTAAAACAAAAGTAAAAAATAAAAGAGCAACAATAAAATTAAAAGGCTATATACAGGGAGTACTGGTACCAAGTCAAAAAAACAATAACATGTGATGCCCACAATGGCGTAAAGAGGAGGGTCACAGTGTCTTGTCTTCCAGAAGTTAAGGAGTGATTCCATTTCCGGACAGATTCCAGGGAAAGTCATAGTAACAGTTGGTTAGAGAAGAGCCTCAAGCCCTTTATGTCTGGTTAACATTCTCCCAGTCCCCCTGCTCTGTTCTGCGGTAGTGCTGGGGCTGTCCTCCAGGGAAAACGCTGTCTGAACTGGGGTGCTCCAGGAGGAACTGGATGGTGGACTTGATGTGCTGGACAAAGTGTGGTGGCTCAGCCGTAGGGGACGTGGATAGGTACTGGTCAGGGGGGAAAACAAAACAACAACAAAAAAATCAGGGGGAGTAACATATCACAGTGTGTATACTGATAACATACTATGCAACATTCATTGTATCAGTGTTGACAGAAACAGGGACTATAACACATTAGAGGTTGTCAAAAAGGTTTTAAAGGGACATACAACTAAAGTTCTAGTGGTTGTGGGATCAATATTAGTATTGTATTATTTTCTTACACCTTACCTTTAAGATGGTGTCATCGTCTTGCGACAGCCAGAAGGAAATATCCAGATTCGGGGACCACTTACATGGGCCTATCTTCACAACTCCTTTGTTTGAGTCATATATATCAGCCATCTGTGGAGAAACAATTACAATGTTATATGACTGTCTGATGAAGTGCAGTTAGCAACTCACTTATGGGTTCTATCCAGACACTCCACAAGCCATTCAATGTGTCATCTTTGATCTTTCTTTATATCGATCCTTCACATAGTGTCAGAGATGATGTGCAAGAGCATAGACAATATATCAGTAGACAGGAATTCTAGTTCTACTTGACGTCCCAATTAGAGCAGGACCCAGCTAAAAATGCGGACAAATTTGCCAATCTGATGCATAGTGGCGCTATGACATCAGCCTATTTAAGGTTCTATATCTATGCACAAGTCTCTACCTGTCCCCCAGTGAATGTCCGTGCTGATCGCAGCTCCTCCGCGGGTCCTTTGTAAGGGAACGAGGCAGGGAACACCTCCCCTGTTTTAATATTTACACCTGCAGACACAGTCCATGCCATACTATAAACTGTGTGCTACACAAAGGTGAATTAATTTGCAGTGTAGATACAGTACCTATGCCATGCACACCCGGTCTGTGCGCTCCGTCCACTAAGACGTCATTCATCTCTGCAAGTGGAAAAAAGAGAAAGAGCCTCAAGATAGGTAGGGGCAGAGTCAGATATACAGAGAGTTGGGCCAATGAGGGTTCCTGTCTGAACGTTCCGAGAGCGCCACTTCCTCCTCCATAGCTGTTGCTAAGTGATAATTGACACTTCCGCGTTGTGCTGTTTATTTCAGATAGGTTTCGAAACCTATGAAGTTGTCCACTGAAAGAAGATATGCAATTTGTTGACACCACAACACAGTACAGACTTGGATACACCTCGAATGCGAATCAATAAAAACATTAAATTCGCTCTCCTGATTTGCATGTTTACAGGGGGTCATTTCATAGGGAATTGTCGGAGGCGCTCTCGTATTGTTACATCACCAAAACTTCAAGAATAAAAAGGCACTAACATGGCAGCCGTTCGATCATGGCCCCTGTGCTCACATGGCCCCTGTGCTCACATGGCCCCTGTGCTCACATGGCCCCTGTGCTCACATGGCCCCTGTGCTCACATGGCCCCTGTGCTCACATGGCCCCTGTGCTCACATGGCCCCTGTGCTCACATGGCAGCCAAACTCTCTACATATATAGCTCTGGGTTGTATAAAGAAAAACAGGCTGAGAGAGAAACATGCACCTGTGATGCAGCAGGTCTCTAGGTGAATATCCTCTTTCTGTCTCTGGAAGGCCGCTGCAAAACACAATAGAAGGGTTGTAGTTTCTCTATGCAGGCTGATAATGGTGTTGCTACTGTGGCAGTTGCATTCAAACAGGAGGGAAGAGAAGGAGATTCACGTACACAATAGGTTAAGGCTGAGTTTGTGGGACGTCTTTGACTCATCATCAAATCCTCCAACGAGGTGGAGCTCCAGCCTGAAGGAAAAGAAGCAAGGGGACAATTACGTGTGTGTGGGTGTGTGTGTGTGTGTGTGTTATCTCTTACCTGCCCTCATTGGCAGGGTCCTTGCTCAGAGATGTGACAGCTTTGACGATGAGGGGAACCTCACTCCACGTGCTGGAGCCATCACAGTGAGCAAGGCAAGCAGCTCCACTTCCTACAAGGTGGTACAAATGCAGACATTTTAAGAAGCTCATATCTTGATGCTATCATAGTATCTACAAACACACATTACATAGAGAACTGCAGTACCTGTGTGTCGCACCAGAACTAGGTGGCAGGTGGTAGCATCATCAGAACCAAGGACAGCGACAGAGTCTGGGGAAACAGAGGGACACATTTCGTCATGGTCGTGGATACTCTGCAGCGGATTTTTAGCTACAATTTATCAGTGTAGAGGTAGCCGTTGGACGCAACAATATACTATGTTAAGTTAGGCTGACCGATTGATTTAACTATAGGTTTATACTCACTGTCCGCTGGTGTTGTGGCTGCAAACTCTCGTTGCTGTATGTATAGGAGGCACTTCGGGTCGACATCTACAACCGGCTTGGACCGAAATACTCGGGCGTTTTCCTATGGTATAAAATAAAATGTCATAGCATGAAGAGCAAGTGATTTGTTACTAAATGGTGATTCATTCCAACAATGACAACTTGCTTACGACATGACAGCTGCTAGTTTGCTTGGCGAACCAGTCAACTCACCTGCAAATGCGGATATCTGGCGAACAAATCGACTGTCGACCCTGGTCGTTCGATTCTTCTATTTTGTATTAGCAAAGGCATTTCTTTCTACAATATAAATCTACCTAATATAATGTCATATTTATCTTCATGAAACATAAAAACTAGACCTATTACACAAGACAGATGGTTTGCTGGTTTTCACTTCCTGGATCCATTTTCTTCTTCTTTTGTAGGCTTTCTCCTCAAGAACGTCACTCACTGTCACAAGATGTATTACTGCCACCAACTGTACACAAGTATTATTAGGGCATGAACGCTATAAAATGTAAATGTAGGCTACGCCGAATTCTCCATTTGCCCTACGCTCCTTTGACACGAAACGTCCATGTAGTTTATGTGGGTTTACGACCCCAAACCTTACGTCCACAGAGAGGGAGTGACTGGGGGAGTTGACGTGACGTCATGTGAAGCAGCAGCAACTGCAAAACAAAATTCTGTTTTGGCTTGTTCAGTAACTTCAGGGCTCGTCTAACCTTTTAAGTTGTGTTTGTAAATAAGTGTTTAACTTTATTGCACTTTCCTTATAACATAATCTATTGTAACGGAATTGTAGGATCGAGACTGCACAACACCGTGCAACTCTTAAATATTTCTACAAGCAATTATTTATTGACGACATGAGGGGGAGTTCGTCGTACGGAGACCGAGATAGAGACCGTGGACGAGACAGAGGGTAAGCAGATATTTTCTGCAGCATGTGAAATATGGTTATCGCCACGTAGGAATATCTGTCAAAAGTGTGCTTTTTATATGATACGGGGATATATTGGAAAGCTGTTTGACGTTCGTTGAAACACAACTATCTTGCTGAATGTCTACGTGCTCGGGCGTGTTTCAGACATGTTGCACGCGCTCTGTTCGTGTATGATAAATAACTCTACTTACTTGCAACATAGTTATAGGCGGTGCCCCGCCCCACCCCACACAGGGAAAATTGCACTAACTCAAAATAGATTAAAAGGGCCAGGAACCTATTTAGTGACTATGTTGCAGTGTTACTAATCATGGAACGTTCATCCCCTTTTTCATTTAAAAAAAAAACTTTTACCTTTATTTTACTAGGCAAGTCAGTTAAGAACAAATTCTTATTTTCAATAATGGCCTAGGAACAGTGGGTTAACTGCCTGTTCATGGGCAGAACGACAGATTTGTACCTTGTCAGCTCAGGGATTTGAACTTGCAACCTTTCAATTACTAGTCCAACGCTCTAACCACTAGGCTACCCTCATCACTCCTCTCGCTGCATGTTCCATAGGTCTCGGTTTGGGTCCAGTAGCTGGGGCGGCCCTCCCCCTATGAAGAAGTTTGGGAACCCTGGAGAACGACTTCGCAAGAAGAAGTGGGATCTGGACGAGCTGCCCAAGTTTGAGAAGAACTTCTACAACGAGCACCCAGAGCTCCAGCGCATGACTCAGGTACACACACAAACACAATATATACACATGCTCTTAGAAGGATGCTATCCATAGTGTGTCTATTGAGCCTGTTGATTTTCTGTTGTCTGTGTCTGCAGTATGACATAGATGAGTTCCGCAGGAGGAAGGAGATCACAGTCAGCGGTACTGGCTGCCCCAGGGCCATGACCGGCTTCCACCAAGCACAGTTTCCCCGTAAGAAGACGACAGTAGATACCAGTTGGCACTTGTTGAACCCATATTATAGCCTGTCCCTTCACCTTTTCAGCAGTCATGACGGTAAAGTGATGAGAATAGGAAGTTGAACCCATTTTAAAGAGTTCTTGGAACACAGCCCAAGCTTACAAAACACTAACACCATAGGCTATTGGGAAGGGGAGGGCGGCTCATGGGTCACATTATTGGGTTTTAAAAAACAACACTCCAGGCCACTCTTGAACATCAAACTAAATACATAGTATGTTGAAATTATAATGGCCTGCAAATTGATTTTGACAAATCGGTCAAAAATTAATCTGTGCGGCCCTCGGTTGAATTTCAAAAGCCAAAAGGTTTGCCCACCCCTGGCTATAGCTAACTATTCCTTTAATTGTTTATCTTTGTTGATAGAGTATGTAATGGACGTGCTACTGAGTCAGGACTTCAAGGAGCCCACATCCATCCAGTCACAGGGCTTCCCTCTGGCCCTGAGTGGCAGGGACATGGTGGGCATCGCTCAGACTGGCTCCGGCAAGACACTGGCAGTAAGGACGCCATGATAATCCAACAACACGCACAGTACCGACAGCTGCAACATCTCTGTCTTTCTTTCTGTCACACACACACACACACACATACACACACACACACACACACACACACACACACACACACACACACACACACACACACACACACACACACACACACACACACACACACACACACACACACACACACACACACACACACACCAACAGCTGCAGTATAAAAACACAAACTCCCAGAGGAACATTTGACAGCTGCAACACACAAAGACATATTGGCACATGAGGACCAACTCCCCTGGACTGTCGGATTGGGACATATACCTCATGACCTCATTGTACTATTTGGCGCCTTTTCTTGCAGTATCTGCTTCCTGCCATTGTGCACATCAACCATCAGCCCTATCTAGAGAGGGGAGACGGACCTATTGTGAGTACACATGTGGAAACTGCACACTGTTACTTATTCATATATTTCAGGTCTGTGAGACTGGATTGTTTTGACCCTTTTCTATAGTGTATTTAACTCTGTTGTACTTAGACTTACCTATGGTATGCTGTAGCTATATATCATGTGTTATTAAAGGTTATACACTACCGTTCAAAAGTTTGGGGTCACTTAGAAATGTCCTTGTTTTTTAAAGAAAATCACATTTTTTTGTCCATTTTAAAATAATATCAAATTGATCAGAAATCAATCATATTTCAATCAAATTTATTTATAAAGCCCTTTTTACATCAGCCGATGTCACAAAGTGCTGTACAGAAACCCAGCTAAGAACCCCAAACAGCAAGTAATGTAGCTGTAGAAGCACGGTGGCTAGGAAAAATTCCCTAGAAAGGCCAGAACCTAGGAAGAAACCTAGAGCGGAACCAGGCTCTGAGGGGTGGCAAGTCCTCTTCTGGCTGTGCCGGGTGGATTTTATAACAGAAATACAGTGTAGACATTGTTAATGTTGTAAATGGCTATTGTAGCTGGATATGGGTGATTTATTTTTTTCAATGGAATATCTACATCGGCGTACAGAGGCCCATTATCAGCAACCATCACTCCTGTGTTCCAATACTACGTTGTGTTAGTTAATCCAAGTTTATAATTTTAAAAGGCTAATTGATCATTAGAAAACATTTTTGCAATTATGTTAGCACAGCTGAAAACTGTTGGTCTGATTAAAGAAGCAATTAAAACTGGCCTTCTTTAGACTAGTTGAGTATCTGGAGCATCAGCATTTGTGCGTTTGATTACAGACTCAAAATGGCCAGAAACAAAGACCTTTCTTCCGAAACTCGTCAGTCTATCCTTGTTCTGAGAAATGAAGGCAATTCCATGCGAGAAATTTGCAAGAAACTGAAGATCTTGTACAACGCTGTGTACTACTTTCTTCAAAGAACATCGGAAACAGTTTCTAACCAGAATAGAAAGAGGAGTGGGAGGCCCCGGTGCACAACTGATCAAGAGGACAAGTACACTAGGGTGTCTAGTTTGAGAAACAGACGCCTCACAAGTCCTCAACTGGCAGCTTCATTAAATAGTAACTGCAAAACACAGTGAAGAGGAGACTCCGTGATGCTGGCCTTCTAGGCGGAGTTGCAAAGAAAAATCCATATTTCAGACTGGCCAATAAAAAGAAAAGATTAAGATGGGGGAAAAGAACACAGCCTCTGGACAGAGGAGCTCTGCCTAGAAGGCCAGCATCCTGGAGTCGCCTTTGTTGACGTTGAGACTGGTGTTTTGCAGGTACTATTTAATGATTCTGCCAGTTGAGGACTTGAGGCGTCTGTTTCTCAAACTAGACACTAATGTACTTGTCCTCTTGCTCAGTTGTGCACCGGGGCCTCCCACTCTTTCTATTCTGGTTAGAGACAATCTGCGCTGTTCTGTGAAGGGAGTAGTACACAGCGTTGTACAATATCTTCAGTTTCTTGGCAATTTCTCACATGCAATAGCCTTCATTTCTCAGAACAAGAATAGACTGACGAGTTTCAGAAGAAAGGTCTTTGTTTCTGGCCATTTTGAGCCTGTAATCAAACCCACAAATGCTTATGCTCCAGATACTCAACTAGTCAAAAAAATGCCAGTTTTATTGCTTCTTCAATCAGACTAACAGATTTCAGCTATGCTAACATAATTGCAAAAGGGTTTTCTAATAATCAATTAGCCTTTTTAAATTATGAACTTATATTAGCTAACACATCGTGCAATTGGAACACAGGAGTGATGGTTGCTGATAATGGGCCTATGTAGATATTCCATAAAAAATCTGTTGTTTCCAGCTACGATAGTCATTTACAACATTAACAATGCCTACACTGTATTTCTGATCAATTTGATGTTATTTTAATGGACAAAAAATGTGACCCCAAACTTTTAAACGGTTAGGCAATGTATTGATATCTCTCTCTCCTCAGTGCCTGGTCCTGGCCCCGACCAGAGAGTTGGCCCAGCAGGTGCAGCAGGTGGCTCATGAATATGGCAAGACCTCCCGCATCAAGAGTACCTGTGTCTATGGAGGAGCACCCAAGGGGTCGCAGATACGTGACCTGGAGAGAGGTGAGGAGCTACAGGTTGAATTAAATGCTGTTACAAGTTACTCACTTACTTACTTAATTATATTGTTTGTGCCTACTACAGACAAGACCTCTCCACTTCTGATGATCTAAAACCTGATTGGCTCCCTGGCCCCAGCTTAGCTTAATTTTCTGCACTTTCCCTTCAGTTAGTAGTATTAAGATTGAAAAAGTTACAAGTATTGGAAGTAATCTCACAATTGGTCTCTTCTGCGTCTCTTTTGAAACTGTGACACTTTGCATCCTGTGTCCATATAGGTACAGAGATCTGCATCGCCACCCCGGGGCGTCTCATAGACTTCCTGGAGGCAGGGAAGACCAACCTGCGGCGCTGCACCTACCTGGTGCTGGACGAGGCTGACCGCATGCTGGACATGGGCTTCGAACCACAGATACGCAAGATCGTGGACCAGATCCGGGTAAGCCAGGCACATGCTTTACTTAGCAAACCGCACACACATCTCCTGGAATTAGGCAATTATTATGACTCTAATACATAGCCATTCATGGATTGTTGGGTAGGTCGATGGATACTACAGAGGGTGGTAGATCATCTCTGTCTGTCCTATCTATCTTAGTGACAGTTGATATAATATCAATCCATCGCAAATAACTCAATACTCATGTTATAGAATAGAGTAATAGTGTAGTGTCCTCTGAGGAGGAATATCCCCATTACCGTTCTCTCCCTGTGCCCCAGCCGGACCGCCAGACTCTGATGTGGAGTGCCACCTGGCCCAAGGACGTGCGTCAGCTGGCAGAGGACTTCCTGCGGGATTATGTCCAGATCAACGTAGGAGCTCTGGAGCTCAGCGCCAACCACAACATCCTGCAGATAGTGGACGTCTGCATGGAGAACGAGAAGGACAACAAGTTAGTGAGGCCATCCGCCAATGGACAAGATCCATCTCTAGTTTTGCATTCTGTTCATGTCTCCTTTCCTTAATCATCGCTGATCTGGAAGGGATGAAACCAATGTAGTTAAAAGTATTCAGTATTCTTGGTTATGAAGGACAGGAACAGAGTGCCGGATGCTATCTTTTTGTAACAGTGAGAGAATATTAGTCTTGGGATTGTAGTGATTGAGGGATGTTTTCCTAATATCTTTCCTCTGTCTTTTTGTTGATGTCAGGCTGCTCCAGCTGATGGAAGAGATCATGGCTGAGAAGGAGAACAAGACCATCATCTTTGTGGAGACTAAGAAGCGCTGTGACGAGCTCACCCGCAGGATGAGAAGAGATGGGTGAGACGGAGAGAGACTGAGGGAAAGCACAGACTTGCAGAAATGGGTTTTAAGTCCTCTTTCAAAGCCATGATACTGACTATGCAAAACAAGAGCCAGTTGTGGTTTCATGTGGAGTGTGTGTTGGGCTTCTTAGTCAGATAAGAGTGTAGAGAAATTGTCTAACTGTTCTTACAACTGCCTGCCTTATCACGTCCTGTTCTGCTGTCTCAGCTGTCTGTCCCATGGCAACATTGTTGTGGTGTGTTTTCTAGGTGGCCAGCCATGTGTATCCATGGGGACAAGAGCCAGCCAGAGAGAGACTGGGTTCTGACAGGTAGGTCACATTTCAACGGCCATGCTTTAGTCTGGTTTTGGTGAAATGTGTTTCAGTATGGGGTTTTCTTCTGTTTTTTTGTTTCCTTTGTCAGTCTTCTACCTAATGTCTTTGATTTTGTCTGAACTTTCAGAATTCCGTAGCGGCAAAGCTCCTATCCTCATCGCCACTGACGTGGCGTCTCGCGGTCTGGGTATGTCTTCTCTACATGGAATACACACACTCACGTGTTCACACTTACACTCCTACAGAGCACAACATATAGATTCAAAACGTATACACACTCTCTGACACACACAAACAAAAACATTTTCAGAGAAAAACACACACAATTAATGAATGTGATTTTTGTTGTTGCATAATTTCCCATCCCGTTTTCCAGGTTTAAGATTTACAACGACAAAATCATACATTTGTCTGCAAACATGTAATAGCGGTGTTATTGAACCTGTAAACAACAACGGAAAATCGGTCAGCACTCTTTCTACAGCATGACCTCTGTCAATGACTTTCTGAAGGAAACTAGAAGCACCAGTAGCCTGACAATCCCCCAGGCCTTCAACTCCACAATGTTTTACAGTCTGTTTCTTGTTACTGCAGTCCAAAACGTCCTTCGACCGGGGCACTCTGGCACGCTGCCTAAATGGGGGATGTGATGCTCGCCCCAATACCCTCCTCTCATGTCTCCTATATGATGTAACCCAAAACACGAAGGAAAACATCCCAAATATTCAGTATTATATGTTTGATTATTCCTCTGTTTACATCATTCATAGTACTGTATTTTTTTCTACAGGTATTTTCTAGGTAGGGTGTGTTTTAGTGGCATCTAAGTGAAATCGACAGTCAGTTCTCCCCTTGTCCACCCTGAAACTTGTACAGAAGTGCCCTATTCCACCTCCCTAACTAAATAGGTTAAACCTGGAATCTGAGAAGGGGAAGTAGACATGTTGGTTTTGCCAAGCTACCTATGACTGTGTCTTTGTTCTTTTTCTCTCCCCCTCAGGGTTGTGCAGCACAAGGCAGCTCCAGCACATGCTGGTGTCAGACAGTACTGGGGCTGCCCTCAGTCACGTTAGCAGCTAGCCAGGGGCTTGTCTAGTTATCTGAAGGATTCACCCCCCCCCCCATTCTCCACCTTCTCTGGTTCCTAAACACTCCAAACAGACCCCCACAATAAACTGAGGGTATATGATTATCTGGTTCCTAAACACCCCCATAGACCCCCATCATAGACTGAGGGTATGTGATTCCAGCGAGCTCTCCTTGGGATCAACCTGAGGTGCCTGTCTGTCCCTCCGCCCGTCCGTCCAAAAGGCAGACAGACAGGGAGAGTTAGGAGCTCGGCTGGATCGAGTCCTGATCGATTTGCGGAGGTCCTGCAACTCGGCGAGAGAGCATCAGAACCGGCCGTGGGGGGGGGGGGGGTTTAGTGGTTCTGCTCATGTCCGACGTTGCTGGTGTATGCGAAGGGTGAGGGGGAAACGGGGGGCTAGTTTGGGCCCCCTCCTCTCTCCCTCCCCCCCAGCGCCTCCAAGCGAACCAGGGCTGATCAGGACAGGACAGGGGGTGACTGACTACCCTTGTAAAACAACTCTAAAGGGGTAAGTACCTCAACACCCCCTTACCTACTACACCTTCCACGACCTCCCCAGTCGCATCAACTCATTCAGGTAGTTTCATCGATCCATATTGAAGTCAGTCACAGAAAGGTATTTGTTGAAGGAATTGTGTTGAACTCTATCCTCCAACATTTACTCCCATCACATTTTCTCTTGGTGGAAACATATTAAGGTTTGGCAGGTTCTGTGAGTAGTAAAATGGCCCCCCTTTGTAACTATGGAAAACAGAGGGGAAAAGTCCAAGGAGATGTTTTGTTTTCTGACCAACCCAGCAGTGTTGTCAGAGCTTCTGTGATGAAAAACAGACTTTTTTGTCCTTCTACTGTCATTTCAACATCCGAATTTAAAAGAAACATTGGAAATACTTTTTACTCTTCTGGTCTGATCGTGTTGACAGTGTACTGTCACTCATTTCCCCATATTCTTCTCATACTATTTCTCAGCAGAGAACATGTTACCATGGTAGAACTAAATGTTCTGAATGGTTATACTATTATGTACGATTGCGTAACGTGTGCATTGGTGAAGGTCCAGACAGAGAATGTCACATCCTCTCTACCTAATGCTGAGTGGTTCTCTCTTGTCACATTCTGATGGGGTTTACCACTAAACCTCTAGGCCTCCAGTCAAGATATTTTGACCCGAAACGGAATGACTTTCAAAGGTTTTACTTCAAGAATTAACACTTTTATTCTACTTCAATTTGGATACATGTATATTTATTCTTCTGTTATTATTGGACAGGTAAGTGGTAATCAATATTTATACAATATTAATTAGAAATGTATTTCTAAATAATCATCCACTTTTCTCTCATAGCTTTGGTGTTGTTTGAATAGCATCTGTCTTCTTTCTCACTGTACAAAAATCTCTCACCCTCCTCATCTCTCCCTCCAAACCCTCCTCATCTCACCCTCCTCTCCCTCCTCTCCCTCCTCTCTCATCTCTCCCTCCTCACCCATCATCTTCCTCTCCCACCTCTCAAAACCACTTTTCCCCCAAAGACGTGGAGGATATCAAGTTTGTCATCAACTATGACTACCCCAACTCGTCTGAGGACTACGTGCACAGGATCGGCCGTACGGCCCGCAGCACCAACAAGGGCACGGCCTACACCTTCTTCACCCCGGGTAACCTGCGCCAGGCCAGGGACCTGGTCCGAGTCCTGGAGGAGGCCCGGCAGGCCATCAATCCCAAACTGCTGCAGCTGGTTAACTGTGGACATGGGGGAGGAGGTGGTGAGACTGGCTTGATTCACACTATAGGGTCATCCCGAACCATACTATGCTGGTTCAATTGAGGATTGGGTGTTATTCTATTCTATCACCTTTACCATCTCACATCCAAACATAAACTACACGTTCTGTGTAACCAGTGATGTTTGACATTCTTAAACTAAAATATTTCAGCTTATATTATGACATTCTAATCCTCCTATGTGAATGTTCTTCTCCAGGTGGCAGGATGCGTTACCGTGGCGGTGGCTCCAGCGCCAACAACCCCAACATGATGTTCCAGGACGTGTGTGAGCGCCGCTTGCGCTCCGTCAGCGGGGGCAACAAGCCAGACAGCCGCGGCAGCAGTTTTAGCCGGGACGGGCGCAGTGGCGGGGGTCGGGACGGAGACACTAGGTCCTCATCCTCTTCCTCCAACAGGGACCGAAGCAGGGTCAGCCGGGGGAGTTACGGCTCCGGGGGGGCCGACCAATACCAGAGCTATGGTGGTGGTACCCAGTACAGCTCCAGGGCTGCTAATGGGGCCCCTAGGGGTAGTAGTGGTGGGGGCCAGAATCAGTCCAGTCAGCCCAAGGGTGTGTTCGGTCCAGCTCCTCCACCTCCAGTAGGGCCCAAGCCCCTCATGGCCCAGCTGATGGCCCCGCCACATCCCCCTCTCATGAGCTTCATAGGGCAGCCTCCGTACCCCTTTGCTCCTCCCCCGCCGCCGCCTCCTACACCCCCACCCAGGAAGTAGAATTACAATACAGTCATGGTGCTTGGAATCCGAATCACCATGTTCTTCAAACCCTAGAGTTTATCAGTGTGTAACTGTAACGTTACTCCTCTGAAAGGGTTTTTGAGTTGCCGTCCTGCCCTTACCTACCATGGTAAGAAGGCATAAGTCAAGAGATTTGAGGAGGTAAGAACTAACATATAGCTACATGTTTTTGTACTTGTTTGTTTCGCGATGATTTTAACTACATCTGAAAATATATAGTACTCATGCATGATACACTTTTCATGTGTTCTAGAGTAGTCCGTGCGTGGCCAGAAAATGATATTCCGTGAATCTGAAGCTGTGACTATTTGGTATTAATTGGCACGACAGGAGTTGATATTTCCATTTCTGATTTACTCTAAATGGTGAGGTTCTAGTCCTTTAGTGAGTAACAAATGCTAAAATGTGATATTTCTTTGTTGCCATGTAGAACTCCAGTGATTTTGTCAGTCAGCTATGCCTTCTACTTCTCTTTTGGGGAAGTGAATGTTGCATTATATCATTCTCTATTATTCTAACTTTTTCTATGAACTGTTTATAAACTGTATGGCTATACCATTTTCTTCAGATTCATATTAAAACTATATCAGGAGAATTTGGGAATGATAATCACAGACATGTGTCATAATCCCATAAGTCAGCACATTGAGTGTTGCTTTGTGAATGTTTAATCAACATTTTATTGGAAAGAGGTAATTCATACTTATGTTCTTTTTCTACATTGCTTTATTTCACAGGATTTCAATAAAGTTTCTGAAACCAAAATTGTAATTGTACGGAGTACAGGATAGGTAAGCATGAGTGAACATTCATTGACAACCACCAATAGACAAAAACCCCCAAGAAAAATAATAACTTTATTTCCCTTAAATACATATTTGCACTACATTCTCACCATTCCCCTGTCAATATTTATTTGCTCTTTAATTATACTTTTTTTGGCGAATGTACATAATTGCAGAACCATTATTATTTACAAAGTCAGAGCAGGGAATAGGTAGCCTGAGTCCCAGATCTGTTTGGGCTGTTTTACCAGCTCCTACAGTCATTGAGTAAACAAGACAGCACAAACAGATCTGGGAAGCAGGCTAGGGAATAAAGGCAGGGAAGTGGAATGTGGAGGGGAGCTGCAGAATGACGTGAGAGATGCAGCTGCTGCATGGTTGGGCCACTATCTGCAATAGACAGGTGGGGCTGCTGGCTTTACTTCTAGCCAAACACTAACATGGTACCTGATCAACTAAGCTTAGTCTTCTATAAATCATTTTATTGGTTGAATCGGGTGTGGTACTACTTGACTGGAGCAGATATGATTGAACGGACGCATCATCAATGACCATATTCGTTTCACATCTCACACCAAAGGAAGCATAACCAAATTTCATAAGAAAAACAGTAGTCCAACTCTGAAACGGGGAAAAAAATAAATAAATACCAAGATACATAGAGAACAAACTCTCAGCTTTAGGCACATACGGCAGATTTAAACGGTGCCAGCACTGACAACTCAGTACTGAACTAACGCCTCTCCCTTTGGGTCAACAGCTGAAGGTGGAACAGGACAGCAAATGAGGGAATCATATTCATGTACAAAACCAAACTAACAGGAAGTGTATGCACCGTGTAGTGGAATGAAATCACTTAAAACGGGGGGGGGGGGGACAAACTGCTGTTTAGATCAAAACAATATAATGTGTTTCAATAGAATGGATAATAGCGTCATAGATTGGATATTCCTTCACAGAAGATTGGACAGGATATACATTTGTTACAGCTTCAGACACCTACTGCCCAACTTATATAACAGTCGCAGACCCAACTGGTCTTACACCGTACAAATAATAGAAAATAATACAATACTTTGGGACTACACTATTTGAGTGTCATATTTTGTGCAGAATAATGCTATCAGAGAGAGAAACAGTCCCACACACATTCAGTTTAAAAGGCTTCGACTTCTCACAGCAATGATTTGTTTTGGACAGATCGCGTGAGGTGGTTATTATACAGTAATGCATTGGAGACTAAGGGCTGATTGTAGTACAGTCAATGGAATGAAGAAAAACACAAAATGGAGTATGAAAGATGACAACATGGGGTGGTGGATCATGGATGGGACACATGGATGGCATAAGGGAGAAACTGCCCACAAATAACTTATCTAGGATCCACTTTCCCTGCCGATATTCAATCCATAACAAATGGGAAGACATAAGGGCTCGGACACACCAATAGCGTTTGCCTGCCGAGTGTACTTAGCACCTCTGAACAGAGAACCGGAGATAATTTGAAAACTGAGTGCAAACTGATTTTACATGTAGAATTACATGAAAAAGTCGGTAGTCAGATGTCAACAGCACACATTTGGTGTGACCCTTAAAGGAGAAACCGATCCCAAATAACAGGTCTAAGACCAGATTTCCCGTAACCATCACAATGTAAAACGCCATCTTTCCATGGACCAGTGCTTGGGGGGGACCTTCGACCTACACCTAAGGGAAGCAGCGGATCAGGTGACAGGAAGTTGATCAGTCCCACTAAAGGTTCCCCCAGGTATCTGGAGGGGGGAACTGTTCTACATCGCCGGATTCGTCACGTGATTCTTCTCCCAGGTCAAATGTGAGCTTGTATCGCAACCGGACCATCTCCTGAAAGAAAGAACAGAACCATGTTAGGCTACAACAGGAAAGGGGACAAATCAACATGCTTTCTGCTTGCACATGTTTAAGTTCTGTTTTGTTGCCACGGTGACAGTTTGTCACCTCAGGGCTTTTCACAGCTACAAATGAGATGCTGACTGGGCAGTTTTTAAAAAATGAGCATAGGTTAAACACCTTGGAAAGAAGGCGGAAGGAGTCTGTGTGTGTGTGTGTGTAGTACCTTGTGAGGATTGGCCAGCAGTAGGACCTGTGTGATGGCGGCTGGGGGTAAGATGGGGTTGAAGGCTGGAAGATCAGTTCCTGAAGGAGGCTGTAGCTTCACCTTCATCACCTAGAAACAGACAGGATGAAACACATTACACTCAAACTACAGTCATAACTCAGCGCACATAGGTTACTGCAGAACACAACCATCTAATCAGACAGAGTGGAAATTAGGGACAAACAAATGATAGAGGTAGAAGATGAATCACCAAGGCAAATTAGAGGGGGGGGGGGGGGTAGTGAGAGATGACAGAGAAGAGACAGGACCAACCTTGGGTACTGCAGACTGGAAACGGATGTTGGTGACTGGTATGGGGGCGGAGGACAACATGGAGATGATCACTACCAGAACGTCAGGCCGAGAGGGAGGAGAGTCACGGGCAAAGTGGAACAGCACCCGCAAACTGTGCTTGTCAAATACAGTCACTGGTAACAAGCTGCCTAGAGGACAGACAGAGGCTTAGGGTTAGTTCATGCCCAGCCATCACCATGTCTGGAGACATGTTGCAACACAGGTAATGGCTGGGTGGGTATGTTATAGTTATTATTTGGAGTCTGGTTTGGTATTTTTCTTGCTAATGTTCAAAACAACCATACAGTAATACAGATTGATCAGACAATTGGCTTACTGGGCTTGATTGATTCCAAGGGCACAGTCACGTTAGCTAAGGAGATGTTGTTCTGGGGGGCTGGGGTAGGAGGCCCGGGGCTGGGCAGGGAGTCTAGGAGAGACCCAGGCTGCTCAGAGGGGAAGGCCAGGACAGGGCTGGGGGTGGAGGTGCTAGTAGTGTTGGTACTGGACTTGGTCTGGAGGTCTCGCAGGGTGGGTCTGGACTGGGGCTGCAGTTTATCCCTGTGAGAGGGAGAAAGAGCAAGGGGTCAGCTTTTTTAAGAGAAAACAAGTGTTTACGTTACAGATTAGCAGCTGCCTCTCTGGCTTGCAGTGTTTACCAATTGACGTGCTGCGTCCCCGGGGGTAGGGACTGATGCAGCAGGGTCTTGCCCAGCAGGTCTAACTCATCCAGGGCTTTAGGGGAAGCAGCGGGGGGCCCCCCTGATTCTGCCTGGGGGATAGGGGTCATGGCCGGTAGCAACACTGTTGCAGTAGGCACCGCTGGGACGACTGGCTCTACACTGTCAGAACACTGCGCAGAAAAACACTGTGTTAGGGACATTTTGTGTGTGTGTGTGTGTGTGTGCGAGTCATATGCTGACAACTCTCTCACCTGAAAGGAGTTCCAGTCTCCCGACTGAGGAGTGTGGGTAGAGCTGGGCGTTACGTCATTGAGCCCTGAGTGAAAACAACAATAGAAAGAGGCTGTCGAAACGAACCGAGAGAGTACACGATGCATGACCACAGTTGGACGAGTCATGGCAAGTTGGAAAATAATTGGGCAATTTAATAAGAGTAAACAAGCTAGCGAAACGACATTCAGAACTGCTGCTTACCTAGTGACATGAGCTCATCATCTAGCAGGCTGATACCCAGTTCTTGTGACAGGGTCTGTAGTGAGGGGGTGTCTGGGTAGGAGGGAAGTCCAGTGGGCGATGTGTCTAACCCTGTCAGGTCTAGGAGGGCTGTGCTACTTCCTGTGGAGAGATCAAACGTCAGTCTTTGTGATCAAATGTTTTGAAACTACTGAACGAAACACATTGAACACATCTGTGAAAATAAACAGGGAAACAACCTGGTTGATTATGCTGATGTCCTGAGGTTCAGTCTGTGCATGTGTGAACATGATGGGAGTGTGTAGAACAGTGTGTCTGCCCCCCTGAGACGCCAGCAGGTTCAGGTCGTGACCCTCTCTCTCACCTGGTGCCCCTCTCGCTCACCTGGTAGTATGGGCATGGCTGTGCTGTCTCCGTTCACCTCTTCTCCCTTGACCAGCTGTCTGTACAGGTTGATGACCTGAGTCAGGCTGTCGTTGGCCTGCAGGATGTCAGCTGGCATAACAGAGACGTACACAGAGGTGAGCTATGCAATGCGTCGATACAGAACACTACATAACCATATAGTACTGTCTAACAACCGTACAGAGGATGCATCACTCTTCAGCCATTTTGAATCATACCTCTTGTATTGATCACACTATTTGTATAGAACAAAGAAGGCCCGCACACTGTTAAGGCTCCTAATTAATTGTTTTATTGACAACGTTTTGATCCGAAACGGATCTTAGTCAGGTCCTGACAGTGTGCGGGCCTTCTTGTTCTATACCAGTATTCTTTATTAGCCCAGCACCTATGTTTTTAAGAATGTGCGTATGACCAAACTTTTCTATCACACTATATGGAAACATAAGATTCTCACCCAAGGCCTCATCGTTGTCCTCTGTGTCGCTAGCCAATCGGAACAAAGTAGGCCTCATCTTTTCACAGCTCTGGTATAGGTCCTGCAAACACAAACACATTTAGAAATAGCCCATTGCACACACACCCCTAGTGGTGTTGCCCTGTGCTAACCTTGATGAGTTCATGATTACTCTGGGAGCAGCTCTCCATGCTATAGTCTCCCAGTAGCTGGGTCAGCAGGCCCACACTCTCCTTCACCTCCTGGATGGCATTCACACGCTTAGACACCTTCTCCATTCGCTTATGGTCCTGGAGGACCGTAAACAGAACACACACACACACTCAGAACACTGCAATAAAATAAAAACATTATCCCATAAAAGAAAGGCTGGAGCGCTCTGAAGTCTGCATTGGTTGTTTTATTGCAGGCATATACAGTACAATTATGAGAGCAGTTGTAGGGATAGTAGAGTAGGGAGTTCAGAATTCAATCCATAAAAATCATTAGAAGTGCTTTGACGATATGAAGTGCTCGCTGTTTACTTAGCGTAAGAGTAATAAATCGACTGCGTTGTGAATGCAATAGGCCTATATGCATTGATTGACTCCCACCCAAACAAACACACAATCACACAGACAGGAGTAAAAAGAGTAGGACACACCTCCTGCACCATTTCCTTAATGAGTTTGTTTGCTGCTCTTAGATCTTCAGGGTGAGTGCTATTCAAAAGCCGAGACAGCATCTACAAAGGAAGGGAGGGAAGAGGAAGGAAAAGAGTGGAAAACAGGAGGAGAGGTAAAAGAGGGAGAGCAGGCCATTAGGGAATACATGAAAATTACAGTGGAAGAATGGAAAGACATCAATTCAAAATGTCCGCTAATGTCATCTCTATTGACAAAACTCAAGGGGCTGCTTCATCGTCATCTTTACCTTGGACTTCTCCTCATCCTCAAATATGACGCTCTTAGTTCTGGGCGGAGGGGGTGGGAGGGGCTCGTCAGGAAGTACCGGGTCATGCTTCACAATGCCTGGAAGAGAGCAGGGAACCCCATCCATGTCACATGAATAAACAGCCTGTCACCGGCACTCCCTACAGTGTATAGTACATCATGTATATACACCGTAGGTTTCCGGCATGTTGGTAATAGCATTGTTTTCCCCATGAGGTTATTGTCAACACAAGCAGCCCAACCAATGGATTTAGGGCCAGGCTAAGAAATATTGTTGGCTGTCACTCCCTGGAGCAAAACACTTAATTACATAGTCCTCAAGTTATCTTCCATCATACTAAACAAACAGTCATACTAAACAAACAGTTTCTCTCTCTCACTAAGACGGACTAAGTGAAAAAAATAATCATTCTGGATGCAGACTCAGGAGTTTCAATATGATTGTCTTATGGTGGTGCATAAACTATAAAAAGAAGAAGTGAGATTGACATGGGGCGGCAGGGTAGCCTAGTGGTTAGAGCGTTGGACTAGTAAACCAAAGGTTGCAAGTGACAAGGTACAAATCTGACGTTCTGCCCCTGAACAGGCAGTTAACCCACTGTTCCTAGGCCGTCATTGAAAATAAGAATTTGTTCTTAACTGACTTGCCTAGTTAAATAAAGGTCGATAAAAAATGGACAAAATACTATTTATATCAGGAGCACACGTTAGGGGAACATACAGATCACTCGTTGTATTTTTTAGTTCACTCCTGAAATGATCATACAGTTACAGTACTGTAATAAATTACATGATTTAGCCATATTCCTCATCCTGAAGTTCCATCATAGTGAAAACAATGAGAGTTGATCATCACAGAGAGAACGTTTTATTTCACTCCTATTCTTTCTAGGTGTGTCATCACTATTAAAGCTCACCTTGTTTCTTCAGCATCTGGTAGGCGTCTGCTATCTTGGGCTCGTCAGGCAGACCCACCGTCCAACTGAACATCACCTCCAGAACCTTCTTCTTCACTGGCTCTGGGGCCCGTGTACCCAGGTACTGCACAGGAGACGAGATTTAGGAACATCAAAACAGATAGAATGGAAAACTGTGTTTTGTTTGTTTATAAAAAGGGGTCGAGTTACATAAAGGGTTGTTCCATTTGATTTCAATCAATTGTTGTCCGCACCCTTTTAGATTTGACCAAAACTTTCCATACATATTTGCCCATGGTAGGTAGAAGATCAGAAGGTGACTTATTGGACAGATATGACAAAACATTCAGGTGCTCAAAATTTATCCATTTTGCATACCCCACTTCTACCATGGGAAAATATTTATGGAATGTTTCGTTCAGATCAAAACAGATGCAGTCAAAAAGTGATTTAATTCAAATGGAACCCTAAAGAAATAGCCTACCAGACAGTACCTTGGGTGAGACCACCTTGATGAGCTCGTTGAGGAAGCGGAATTTTCCCACTTCATTGTGGAACCTCTTCCCACAGTTCTTCATGCACATCTCTAGAACCTAGGGACACATATGTTATGATACTGCTGGTGGTGGGATCACTTACAATTAGCATATTCTGGCTAATGGAGATGTCAGTGAGCATGTCAACCAATACGTTACCCTGATAACAGTTTACTCACCATTAGTGCTTGCATGGCCTCCCATTCTTGGGGTGACTGGATCTTATGGGCCAAAAGTCTGGTAGCCAGTTGAGGACTAGGGGGAGGGAGGGGACATCAAATAAGAGTACCTGTATGGTTTGCCATATGTTTAAACATGTTGAGGTACTAACTGACAAAGCAAGCCTAATGCCAGCTTTCCACATGTTGGTCCTTCTTACCCTTCAGGCTCATTGTTGAGCTGTTCACAGAAGCCCTGGATACTGTCCCAGTCCGCCTCCTTGTTCAGAGGGTTGGTGGCTTTGTCTGGGGAGAATAAAAGCAAATTCCAGAACCTGGGGCTTATCAACATTTTCAAGGGTTTTTCGCTACCCTAGAACCAAATGCACAAAGAAAGTTTTCGTGTTTACTTGCTGCAAACGTTAGCAGAATGACTCCTCCCCTATTTATTTGCCCATTGACACTTAGCCACTTGATAATGTGGCTATTTAGCTTAGCCAGTCTGATTCACCAGTTTCAAAGTCGGACTTTGTTGTATTTGTAACAAATTGCGTATTAAGAACATCTAAAATAAACGATATTCGTGCTTGTCAATGCATTATTCTGCGTAAACAATACAGGGGTGAGGTCTGTTTTTGTTCCGACCTGAGTAGCGCTACGTTATAGCGCACTAGCTAGCACTTTGGATAAAGCATCATCATCACTGTGATGTTCGTCCACTGCACATACAACAATTATACTCATAACACTACAACTACAGGGCATTCTCTACCTCAGTTTTCTGAAAGTAAATTGGTCACGTATTGAGTCGTTATAGCAGTAAAAGCATCGTATGACTTACTGACGCGAGACTCCAAGCTCTCCTCCTCTGGCGGCGCCGCCATTTTCGGGGATTCCGATTAACTGGCAGCTATCGCGTTACTTTGCCAGTCTCATGCAACGACGTGGGCGTCATCATATCAAGCCATTCTTGGTAGTCCCTCTACTACACGGTTGTCAAGGATAAAAAGTGAGGTGCGTGATGATGCATTTTATGACCGATATCATCTTGCACCAAAAGCCTCCATGTCAAGTCATACTTTCCTCTTTTGTTTGTTGATATTTGTTAATATAAAATAAAACAATGTCAAGTCATACTGCCACATGTCAGCCCAAGACCTGCTGCTCTCATCCAAATACACAGACACCATAACTCTATGTCATGTACGATCATCTCATCTTCCATGATTGATATTCCAGGATGTTTATGTCACTTTTCTACACAGATACCACGAAAAGGCACAAAGTTCTATGTTTCGTCGTCACATGCAAAGGCTCCATCAGGAGAAAGACAGATACATTGCGATAGAAACACACCCAGTAGGCTAAAGCCTTCTGGCTGTTGCCCATGGTCTATTGATATGTTTTTTTTTAATGACTGATATACCTGATCCTTCTCTGTCTCCACAAAGTGTGTTCTCAACCCTCAACCATTGATGACAAGCCTGTGCACTAACCTGCTCCTAATAGCACAGAAACTGGAAACATAAACAGCAATATGCAGTTAGAGTTTCACTTATACGTCTATTAAACTCCACAGAGAGGAGGAGAGACCAACAACATATTCCATAAAAGTTGTCAATTTGTGAGTTTGTGTCGCTGTCAGCAACAGACTGAGTGTGTGTCCTGTAATTATAGTGGCCAAAAAAGTTGCCAAAATAATATTTAACTGCTCCCTCTAGCGGACACATAGGAGTAAACGTTGTTGAATTCGTTTCATTTCAACAGCAGGCAGCCGAAGCAAGGCTTGGCAGAATGGTCGGCTGTCCAGATTACAATTAATTTTCCATGATACATTTAATTAACCATCATCGCCATCCAAACACAACTGTGCGTTTGATACATTTATCTTCTGTTTTGGCGTCAAGAAGAGAGAGAAAACGCGCCTTGTTCTGGAGTCTGACCGGTATAACGACACAGATGGGACTGCACCATATAACAAGCAACGACGTTTCCCATTTAAAGTTTTGGATGAATGCTTCAACATAAGGATTGTAACTGAGTTCACACGAATAAGAGACGTGTTTCATATTATTTTATTGGCACGTTTTGGGTCAATGAATGTGTTTTTCTAAGTGAAAACATGGCTAGTTAGCTTCAGCTAGCTAACTCGCTAAAAGGCTAACTGCATCAGTCTGGAGCAGGGTTGAGATGTTCGTCTAAATTTGGACCGAAGCTAGCTAATCCAGGTAGCGAGCTAGCCACTGACAACGTTTCTGTGACAAGCTGTCAAACCCATTGTATGTAGGATTATTTTATATGGTGATTATTGATTGTGCGTGTTGGGAAAACTGGCAGATCGAAACTTTGATCACATTTGCTGGCGGAGTTGTGGAAACCAATGTTTCATTGACATCGCAAAGTTAGCCTGCTCGCTACCAAACGTGACTCTACTGTCCTCGACCAGTCAATGGAATTCCGAATGAGTCATTTCGGGTGTTGCCCTCCAAAATTCGAAAAGCAGGAGGACAGCTTCTAGAATCCTACAAAAGCTGATTTCTCATCCCGCTACACGTGGGATGAGACCTATATCGAGAGGAATAAAATCTGAATGTTTCCGAACATGGGGTCTTTAAAAGCACTTCAAGAATGGTGTCGGATACAATGCGAGAGTTACAACGATGTAGACATCAAGAACATGTCATCTTCTTTCCGGGATGGCTTGGCATTCTGTGCCATAATTCACCGATATAGACCGGATTTGATGTAAGTATTTAGTTAGTTTCAATAAACTTTGAAAAACGTTCTCCACTTCTTCCCAGGCCTAAACAAGATGATATTGTCCCTCTGAAACAATACATATTTAGAAACATAACACGCCAGCAACAAATAGTGGGTTTATTTATATCAGGGCAAAATGTCAATATTGACAAGAATTCTAAAATAACAATGGAGCTCACGAACTCATCAAGAATTGAACAATTTGCTCCAAAATAGGATCACTAAGTACAATGTTGCAACGTGCTGTTACAATGTAACAACTGTTAACAACAGAACTATCTGGGTGCTGAACTTCGATACTTCGATACAATGCGTGACTGCTGATTTCACTGTAATCTAATCCTATCAGGACACTCAAGTACACTCTGTTCCTGGTCAAACTCTAGGCCAAATTAACTGATCTAGTTCTTGCCAAGTTAAATTTAAAAAATCTAGCCTGTAACTAATAATAATATCATGGGTTGGCAAGTTAGTGCTCTCAGCCAGAGCCAGACCACCTTCGGAATGATGTAGCCAGGGAACTAAGTTTGTCCTCACCTTCACAGAACTGTGGAACGGAAACCCTTTGAACTCGATCAAGATCATGTCACTTCAACATGAAACTAAATATAGGGAGGAAGTGCCCTCTAGCTTGTGTTGCTGTTTATCATTTTGGCACCAGTGTTTGTGTGCACAAAGATATGTTTTGCTGACCTACATTGCCTTTTGCCACAACAATCAGTGTTCCACCAACAACGTTGCTGTGAGCTATTTACAGCCAGCAAACCTAGGCTTGACTTGTAATCCAGGCGTCATTGCAGAGACTGTTTCTAAGCAGCGTTAGAAAGGGGAAAACCAAGGGTAAGCCAAGTGTGCTGTACGGTATCTAATGTGGGTTGATGGGTCTGGCCCTGTCTGTAACAACACACCCCTTTTCCTGTGTGGGACTCACACACACTGCAGTCGCAGAACAAGGGCACAGTTAGGCCACAAACTAACTGCATTAAAATGATTGTGATGATGGGTTGCAAGGAGGCGGAAGATGGTCAATAGAACTGCCTTGGCTGAGAGTAGCAGTGAGCAAACGATGATGCCTCCCATTCAATACAGTACAGATGATTCAGGTACAACCATGCACCTCGCTCTGTAACTTTGCTGTGTACAGCAAATGTCACATGTTCTGTGTCCATGTCCTTCAAAGTGTGTGAAAACCAAGTGTGCATGACCTGCATGCAGGATCTCATACACGCTGCACCAGTACTACCCACTGCACCTATCCTGGCTTGTGTGTGTGTGTGTGACAGGACATGAGATCACACAGCGTGACCTAAGCATTCAACTACTACATACAGTAGAAAGGGAGTGAGTGAGTGCAAATGACACCAGATATGTTACAATACATCTTTCTCTATGTGTCAAAGGCTGAAGATCCAGCTCTACCTCTGTCCCCCGAGCTCAGAGCTATTTGGCCAGGCAGCCTCATCAGCCAACCAGCAGTGCTGCAGTGGCCTGGCCTCTCTGTAACTGTCTTCAGTCTGATCCAGACAGACAGGCCGTCAGGGTAATCTGCAGCAAGGGGCCTCCTCCTGCCAACCTGCATTTAGCTCTCATGCTACTCTAGCCAGCCGGTGTACAGTACTGCACAGCGATGTTACTCCAGTTCTTATCACTGACAGCGTTCAGCACGCCACTGTACTATACAGATGACTTATCTGACTGAAACCTAGTAATGTCATTCAGAATCAGACCGGGTCCAGTTCTCTCTGACTGAAGTGGCTCTTGGTTCAGGGTTAATAAGCAAGGTGTTTAAACAGAAGCTATAAGCCTGACCAAGGTTGGGTAGCTGCAACTGGTATTATTTCCTCAGTACCAACAATAAGCCTTGTTCAGTAGATCCATCGATGGGTTCAGACAGATTGGCCCATATCAGTTATTATTCCGCCACTATTGACCTCAGTTTCATGTGATTTCGGTGCCACTACGGTCTCCTCATGTCAGACGTGTTTTGTTTGATCTGTCATTCTCCCCTGCACATGATGCTAGTGGCCTCCGTATTGTCTCTCTTTTCCCCTTTTGTGTATTTCACTTTCCGTTTCCACCCTGACATGGTGTTCTCTACCTCTGTGTTTCTCAGTTGAACCTTTCTGACGGGTTGAAGTTCATTTTCTCCCACACCGTGCAGCTCACCCACCCAGGCGGTTCAACATGTCTCCTCTTTTCTCTTTATACTGTCCACGCAGCAACATCACCAAAAAATATGCTGAGGACATTTCACTACATGCTGTGTTTTGTTGTTAACCAGCAGAGCATGTAGCTTAAAGCAAACCATGTAGCTTGTTGGCAGCGACAGCAAGTCCACTCACACACAGTACAGGACTTAATCGTGAGGATGGTTGTCCCACCGGTGGCGATGGCAGGCCCCTCATCGAAAATCAGCTTGTGAGCAGGGTACCAATACTTGTTGGATTAGGTTCTCAGTGCCACTTCCTTCCATGTCACGGTCTGCAGTGTTTCACCCCCAAAAATGTGCAATGCTTGCAGAAGGAGTGGGTTAAGTCGGTCTGGAACTGTTGGCAGAGAGAAAAATTTGCTGTTTTTCCAGTAAATTTCTTGCAATTCTATACATTTTTCCATGGAGCCAAGAGAACATTTTTCAGTGTGAAAATTAATTTCCTTCAATTACACACATTTTGCCATGGCTGATTCTGTGTTATTATGCCCAAACATTATAACAAAATCAATCAGGGCCCCATGTACCCTAACCCTGTGTGCCCCATCACTGATCCAGCCATGCCAAAAATACCCCCATATATTGTTAGTATAATTTTTGTTTCTCCCTGACTGTTTAGCTTTTATTGATTTCTTGTTCTCAAAGATGATATTCTAAAAATAAAAGTGATAGGTCAATTATTTTCTACATTTTTGTTGTTGTGGCAACAACAGTTTAGCTGCTGCTAAATGAGTACAGGGGAAGCATTGCTCTGATCTGGTCTGTCGAAGCATTACTCTGATCTGGTCTGTCGAAGCATTGCTCTGATCTGGTCTGTCGAAGCATTGCTCTGATCTGGTCTGTCGAAGCATTGCTCTGATATGGTCTGTCGAAGCATTGCTCTGATCTGGTCTGTCGAAGCATTACTCTGTTCTGGCCTGTCGAAGCATTGCTCTGATCTGGTCTGTCGAAGCATTGCTCTGATCTGGTCTGTCGAAGCATTGCTCTGATCTGGTCTGTCGAAGCATTGCTCTGATCTGGTCTGTCGAAGCATTGCTCTGTTCTGGCCTGTCGAAGCATTGCTCTGATCTGGTCTGTCGAAGCATTGCTCTGATCTGGTCTGTCGAAGCATTGCTCTGATCTGGTCTGTCGAAGCATTGCTCTGATCTGGTCTGTCGAAGCATTGCTCTGATCTGGTCTGTCGAAGCATTGCTCTGTTCTGGCCTGTCGAAGCATTGCTCTGTTCTGGCCTGTCGAAGCATTGCTCTGTTCTGGCCTGTCGAAGCATTGCTCTGTTCTGGCCTGTCGAAGCATTGCTCTGTTCTGGCCTGTCGAAGCATTGCTCTGTTCTGGCCTGTCGAAGCATTGCTCTGTTCTGGCCTGTCGAAGCATTGCTCTGTTCTGGTCTGTCGAAGCATTGCTCTGTTCTGGTCTGTCGAAGCATTGCTCTGTTCTGGTCTGTCGAAGCATTGCTCTGTTCTGGCCTGTCGAAGCATTGCTCTGTTCTGGCCTGTAAGACTGTCAACTGTTGAAGCACTGAGGGGCACCACTCCAGAGACTCCAGTGTTACTCAAGGAGGATTTGGCAGTGGCAGTTGCTGCACTTTGCACAACTTTGAGTAATAGCAGACTGGGCTGTAGCATTAGCGCTTTAGCACCCGTAGGCCTACAGCAGAGAGGCAGACGTAGCGCTAGGTCAGGATGGCAAGGCTAAGTGCATTTGGGGCCATGGGAGTCAGATTAGGGGGAGAACAGAGCTCACTTTGTGCTATGGGCTGCCTCATACCAGTCTGGGCTGGCTGTGCTATAGGCAGTTTAATACTAGTCTATGGGCTGGCTATGCTATAGGCAGTCTCATACCAGTCTGTGGGCTGGCTATGCTATAGGCAGTCTCATACCAGTCTGTGGGCTGACTATGCTATAGGCAGTCTCATACTAGTCTGTGGGCTGGCTGCTATAGGAAGTCTCATACTAGTCTGTGGGCTGGCTATGCTATAGGAAGTCTCATACTAGTCTGTGGGCTGGCTATGCTATAGGAAGTCTCATACTAGTCTGTGGGCTGGCTATGCTATAGGAAGTCTCATACTAGTCTATGGGCTGGCTATGCTATAGGAAGTCTCATACTAGTCTGTGGGCTGGCTATGCTATAGGAAGTCTCATACTAGTCTGTGGGCTGGCTATGCTATAGGAAGTCTCATACTAGTCTGTGGGCTGGCTATGCTATAGGAAGTTTCATACTAGTCTATGGGCTGGCTGCTATAGGAAGTCTCATACTAGTCTGTGGGCTGGCTATGCTATAGGAAGTCTCATACTAGTCTGTGGGCTGGCTATGCTATAGGAAGTCTCATACTAGTCTGTGGGCTGGCTATGCTATAGGAAGTCTCATACTAGTCTATGGGCTGGCTATGCTATAGGAAGTCTCATACTAGTCTGTGGGCTGGCTATGCTATAGGAAGTCTCATACTAGTCTGTGGGCTGGCTATGCTATAGGAAGTCTCATACTAGTCTGTGGGCTGGCTATGCTATAGGAAGTCTCATACTAGTCTATGGGCTGGCTATGCTATAGGAAGTCTCATACTAGTCTGTGGGCTGGCTATGCTATAGGCAGTCTCATACCAGTCTGTGGGCTGGCTATGCTATAGGCAGTTTAATACTAGTCTATGGGCTGGCTATGCTATAGGAAGTCTCATACTAGTCTGTGGGCTGGCTATGCTATAGGCAGTCTCATACCAGTCTGTGGGCTGGCTATGCTATAGGCAGTCTCATACCAGTCTATGGGCTGGCTGCTATAGGCAGTCTCATACTAGTCTGTGGGCTGGCTGTGCTATATGCAGTCTCATACCAGTCTGTGGGCGGGCTATGCTATAGGAAGTCTCATACTAGTCTGTGGGCTGGCTATGCTATAGGCAGTCTCATACCAGTCTGTGGGCTGGCTGTGCTATAGGCAGTTTATTACTAGTCTATGGGCTGGCTATGCTATAGGCAGTCTCATACCAGTCTGTGGGCTGGCTATGCTATAGGCAGTTTAATACTAGTCTATGGGCTGGCTATGCTATAGGAAGTCTCATACTAGTCTGTGGGCTGGCTATGCTATAGGCAGTCTCATACCAGTCTATGGGCTGGCTGCTATAGGCAGTCTCATACTAGTCTGTGGGCTGGCTGCTATAGGCAGTCTCATACTAGTCTGTGGGCTGGCTGCTATAGGCAGTCTCATACTAGTCTGTGGGCTGGCTATGCTATAGGCAGTCTCATACTAGTCTGTGGGCTGGCTATGCTATAGGCAGTCTCATACTATTCTGTGGGCTGGCTGTGCTATAGGAAGTCTCATACTAGTCTGTGGGCTGGCTATGCTATAGGAAGTCTCATACCAGTCTGTGGGCTGGCTATGCTATAGGCAGTCTCATACTATTCTGTGGGCTGGCTATGCTATAGGCAGTCTCATACTATTCTGTGGGCTGGCTGTGCTAGTGAGGTTTCCTGTATCCAGACTGAGAACCAACAGGTTGGTGTTTTTTCTATTTCCCTTATTTAACAGAGCAGAGACTTTGCATCCAAAAGCAACTCTCAAATGTTCTAGGATGCGTCTCAAATCCCACCATATTCCCTACATAGTGCACGACTTTTGATCAGGGCCCATAGAGCTCTGGTCAAAAGTAGTGCTCTACATAGTTCCATTTGAGACACAGACCCAATTTTATGGCAGGATGTTAACTGGTGGGAACATGAGGTTTAGTTCCCTGCTCCAGGCCCAGTCAACCAGCCACCTACTCATTACTGCTGTGTTGAGCCAACCTGCTGTCCTTTCATCACAGTGGGGTTCACCCATAAAACACTGTTGATGTTGATGGGTGCTGTGGCCCCATTCTCAATGAAATATAGAGGTAACTGGTTGTGTATGGCCAAACACTGTCTGTCGTTCTGTTCGGATCCTGATGTTGTTTGATGGGCCATCACTCAAGTCTTTTCAGATCAAACCAACTAACCCCACCCCCCAGATAGTTAGGCCTGTCATTACTTAGATGCACTAAGCAAAAATCGCTCCGCCATTTCCTGGTTGCTAAAATTCTAATAGTTAGCCTAATTTCAGTTTGTGTGACAAAACAGTCATTGTGTAGAGAATCATTGTACCATCTAAACTACTCAAAATATTGTATTTTCAGCTGTTTGAAGTTGGTGTACAAAATCCAAAGTAAAAGACGCAAAAACAAAACTTCAGAACAGAAGCATAGAAATAGCACTTATAGAACATATCTACCTCTTCTTAGACATGCTTTCAATGGGAATCAATCTATAACTGATCTATAACTCAAATTTCTATGTGAATTTGGTCGGGTTGCCCAAAAAGTGACATATTATAGCTTTAATATGCTATATGGGTTATTTCTGGTCTGGTTAGATGCTCACCCTTTTACCTAACGATAGCAGTGTGATCTCTCATAATTTGACCGTAGTCTTGTGGTTGTATCAATGATTTAGAGTAGGTTATTTGTTTAGATTATAAATGTTGTCTTTTTCCCCCCTGTCATTCTAGAGACTTTGACTCCCTCTCCAAAGAGAATGTCTACGAGAACAACCGTCTGGTGAGTCACTAGAACACATATCACTTCTCCACACTCTAATAGCCTTGGCCTAGATGTAATGATTAGTTGTGAACCAGCTAGTGACTTCATGTTGCCGAATACTGTAATTAGCTGTGACAAGTCAGTCATGGTCGTTACTCTGGTTCCCTTCTCTGTGTCTGTGGTAGGGTATGTATTGGGTGAGTTCTGTAATGCTAGAATACAGTGTAGCCAGGTGTAGGCCTACTAGTGTCTTTGAGAGGGTGAGTGTTGTTTTGGAAGGTAATAGAGATGAGTAACAGATGTCACGTGGGTGAGACAGTGGAGCAGTGTCTGCAGTTAGTTAGTCAGCTAACTATCATACATTTCCATCTGTCTGTTTCATGTGTTTTTCTATGTATCTGTCTTTCTATGTCTCTGTCTTTCTGTGTCTCTGTCTGTCTGTCTGTCTGTCTGTAGAGAGCATAGTTGTTTATTGGTTCCTGCCGGAGCCTGACATGTGAAGGGGGGAGGGAAGGAGAGAGGGGGGGGAGCGAGAGCAAGCAAATGAGGACAGGAAAGAAAGACAGAACAGTTAACCAAAGGGAGGATATGAAAAATAAATAGTCCTCTGCTATAGGTTTGTTTGTAGCAATAATTTAAATAACAAAGCCGCATATTTCTTTATCAACAACTGCAAAGGTGCCAAAATAACATTGCCCTGAGGTTGAGTAGGCCTTGGTTAGCCTACTTATAGCAATCCTCAAACTGAGCTTGAGTGTTGTCTACTGAATGCTACTAGTTACATTTCTTTCCAATTATCCAAGAGCTTTTTCAGGGTTGAAGCAGTTGGTGGTCGAAATAACTGTTTGTTTCACTGGCAGCATGTCGGATATCTGTGAACATTTGCAGTGTTTCACTGTAGCTACAGCATTAGCCTGAGTTAGCCCGAGACAGCCTAATCCTGAACCCAAACACGCAGCATGCTAAACTAAAGCTCGGTGATTAGCGTCCAATCACTGTCTACACGCTAGATTTCAGTTGTTCCCCTGCGGTTGTTTCCCATTGTTTCTCAGACTTATCTGACTCCTGATAATCCCTGAAGGTTTTAGTCATCATGGGACGTTCTGTTTCCAGTTGTTTCTCAGACTTATCTGACTCCTGATAATCCCTGAAGGTTTTAGTCATCATGGGACGTTCTGTTTCCCATTGTTTCTCAGACTTATCTGACTCCTGATAATCCCTGAAGGTTTTAGTCATCATGGGACGTTCTGTTTCCAGTTGTTTCTCAGACTTATCTGACTCCTGATAATCCCTGAAGGTTTTAGTCATCATGGGACGTTCTGTTTCCAGTTGTTTCTCAGACTTATCTGACTCCTGATAATCCCTGAAGGTTTTAGTCATCATGGGACGTTCTGTTTCCCATTGTTTCTCAGACTTATCTGACTCCTGATAATCCCTGAAGGTTTTAGTCATCATGGGACGTTCTGTTTCCAGTTGCCAGAGTTGATCTTGCTGCTGGGATAGCATTCAGCTCAACTACTGTGACCGTGCAAGCTGTCGTTGTTTTGACTGATTATTACATTTGATGAATATGTCTGTTTTTCACATGCAAAAATAGCTCCCGTTCACTGGTTTGTTTAAATGTACACCGTTTGTAACAGTTTGTTTACATGTACACAGTTTGTTTACATGTACACAGTTTGTTTACATGTACACAGTTTGTTTACATGTACACAGTTTTGCATCAATTGTGGCCCTGTTTACTGAACAGCTGCCAAGTGGTTGTATTATCCCCAGTGTTTTGTAACCTGATCAGCCCTGCGTCCCAAATGGCACCTATTCCTTACATAGTGCACTACTTTTGACCAGAGCCAAATGGACCCTGGTCAAAGTAGTGCACTATATAGAGAATAGGGTACCATTTGGGGCAGAGAACTATTAAGGCCTTCATTTCCTCAGTGGAATTTTTCATTAGGCAGATGGTTATCCAACCAACAGTATTCTGGCAGGCTGTAGCATTTAATTATGACCAAATAACACTGAGGTTTTTGAAGCAGGGGGTCAAGTATCAAAGTGTACACAGGCGCGTGCACTACACACACACACACACACACATACACACACACACACACACACACACACACACACACACACACACACACACACACACACACACACACACACACACACACACACACACACACACACACACAATAACTGATGTCTGTTTTCACATTGTCTTTCTCCATTCTTTCCCTCCCTCCCTCCCTCTAGGCGTTTGAGGTGGCGGAGGAGGAGCTGGGAATCCCTGCTCTGCTGGACCCAGAGGACATGGTGTCCATGAAAGTGCCTGACAGGCTGAGCATCATCACCTATGTCTCCCAGTACTACAACTTCTTCACCAACAAGTCCCATGGTGAGTAGTACAGCTCTGGGGTTGGAGGGCCCAGACACAGTGAAAGCGCCAAATCCAGGACTGTGTTGTGGAATGTTGCAGATAGAACTGTCATGAAAAGAGCTTACGTTATTTCTTTTACTATTTGTCAGAAAGGCATATTTGCTCTACATATTATAGTTCTATCTGAATGTTCCACAACAATCCCTTACTGACCGGTGGTCCAGTCCGGTGGTCCTTTAGTACACAGCTATAACCTAAATGCTTCGCTAGCTGGATGAGAAGTGGTCCTGTCTTATTAGATGCGACAGTATCACTGACAGGCCATCACTGAGTCACTACTATACGATTGCATTTGTAACTGGTCTCTCAAAAGGCCCTCTGGGTTTTATAGTGCTCTGACCGCAAATGAAAATATCTACAGTTAGCCAATGCATAAACTCAATTAGAAATTGACTGATACCATCTCCCTCCTGTAGCCAACCCCCCCTGCTTGAAGAGGTCCAGTGGTACAGGCCACATTGAGCCGGCCCAGAAAAGACCGGTGGCCCCTCTGGAAGACAAAGTGGTTGAGCCCGAGGTAAGGGCTACGATGGTATCGGGAATCAGATGATGCATGAATACATGTGGTAAAGAGGTCAATGGAATGCGACCAAAACAATGGAATTGCCATGGGAACGCGTAGGGGAAAGGTCCTGAATCTCCTAATTGCGCCGCAGCAATATTAGCCTACATTTAAGCTATTGTTTATATGTGTTGCTAGCTTCCAACCAGAACATTAAGCGAGCTAAGACCGACAACACACTCAAACAGACTATACGGCTACAAGTAGTGAATGGCGTTACAAACAGACTACACTAAACAAGTTAAATCTCTTACCTGTGTTGAAATGTTTTCCACACACATAGCTAGCTACGTGTAGCCTACTTGAACACCGGCTCCCCACAATTCCCCGCTGTCCCACGCCAAATAGCCTGAAGCCAAAGGGTTCTTCTCACAGTCTCTATTTCCCAACGTGGGAGCACTGCGAACCGTAGATTGGGATTTCTGACCTGGTGTATGTTATTTCTGTATAACAAAACTCCATGACAAAGTTGCCTCTTTTACACTGGGGGTCAATGGGAAATAATGTTTTCCTTTTTATTACGTGAATATCGACTTGTAATATGCAGATATTCTGGATTTACGGATTGCGTGTATGATGTCATTCACACGATTCTAATTCTAAGCCTTATTAATTTAAACTAATGGCTGCGTGGACCCCAGGAAGAGTAGCTGCTGCTTTTATAACAGCTAATGGGGATCCTAATAAAATACCAAAAATACTACATTGATTGAACTTTTATTGTACATGCATGATAACTATAACGAATTCATTGTATTTGTTTAACATAACAGGGAAACTATTTGTGCTGGTATTTTGGCATGGAAAAGACCTGGACAATCACTGAAAACGGGTTCTATAAAACATTGACTGTCACAGTATCAGGTGTCAATGCTAACGTGTCAGATGCATGAATGGATTGTTGTCTGTCTATGGCATCTATTGGCGTGACCGTATGGTAGAGGTTGGGTACCCGTTGGTGTGTGAGTGTTTCGATAGAAGTCACGTTGTCCGTTACATCAACGCGGTACGGGATTGAGTAATTCTATTGACTAAATACATTTTAGTCTAAACTTGTAGGATGGGACATCTCAAAAATATATCCTATAAGAGAGTATTGATGTGGACTATATCCTATAAGAGAGTATTGATGTGGACTATATCCTATAAGAGAGTATTGATGTGGACTATATCCTGTAAGAGAGTATTGATGTGGACTATATCCTGTAAGAGAGTATTGATGTGGACTATATCCTGTAAGAGAGTATTGATGTGGACTATATCCTATAAGAGAGTATTGATGTGGACTATGTCCTATAAGAGAGTATTGATGTGGACTATATCCTATAAGAGAGTATTGATGTGGACTATATCCTATAAGAGAGTATTGATGTGGACTATATCCTGTAAGAGAGTATTGATGTGGACTATATCCTATAAGAGAGTATTGATGTGGACTATATCCTGTAAGAGAGTATTGATGTGGACTATATCCTGTAAGAGAGTATTGATGTGGACTATATCCTGTAAGAGAGTATTGATGTGGACTATATCCTATAAGAGAGTATTGATGTGAACTATATCCTGTAAGAGAGTATTGATGTGGACTATATCCTATAAGAGAGTATTTATGTGGACTATATCCCGTAAGAGAGTATTGATGTGGACTATATCCTATAAGAGAGTATTGATGTGGACTATATCCTGTAAGAGAGTATTGATGTGGACTATATCCTGTAAGTTTAGCCTCCATTGTTTTTCTTTTAAAGATCGCCTTTGTATCCTGTCTCTCCCCTTCTTCCGCATGCCCTTTCTTCGACTTCCTCCCACCGTCCCCCCATACCGGCCTCCTCCCTTCTTCCCCCTCTTTAGACGGAAATCCACTCCTCCTCTCCCTCCTCTTCCTCCTCTTCTTCCTCTTCTTCTTCCTGGCCTCTGAACTCCTCCCCTCTCTCTGGTCCCGAGTCTAGACAGTAGGATGGGCGGGGGGTGGGGGGATCAAAACCGTTAGGTCAGTAATTTTGAACTTTAACCTCTGTACATAGTTAGTGTCTATTTAACACTTGTTTTATACTACTAACGTTGTGTGCCAAGTTTGAACACTTGCTGCTAACCCTTTGACTTTTAACTCAACCTAAAAACACCTGCTAGAGTTTCTTACATCACTAGTACTAGTGTTCTACTAGACTTTCCTTGCTAATTAGCGGCTGGTTTGGAACTTTACTACTTTTCCACTTAATACATATCACTTTTTAATATCAAGACCATGTTTTTCAGCGATTATAAAATACATGTAGCTAGTTAAGTCAATGACTCTAAGCCGAGGAGGCGATGGAAATATAACAGACTGGTTGTAGCTAGATAAGCAGAATGAATCCTCCACATCCTCGATCCTGACTCCATGTTTGATCTCCCCCCACCTCCCTCCCCCCTATCCTCTCCATCTCCCCCATCCCACACCCCCTCCACCTGCGACCCTCACCCCCTGGCCACCTGCCTGCCACGCCCGTGCTAGCTGAGCCTACCTGGTCCGATGGGTACGGACGCAGGGGTACAGGCAGGGGTGAAGCGTAACACCCTCAGCAGCAGCTGCGCCGCCTGCCAGAGGCACGTCCACTTGGTGCAGAGGTTCCTGGTTGACGGCAAGCTCTACCACCGCAACTGTTTCAGGTGAACACCCGTTCAGTTACTGCATATCTGGTCTGCACAGCTACTACAACATACTGCTGAGTCTCTTTACTGTATAAGGATTAAACACTGCTATTCCAGTGACTTAAAACAGACCGTTTATATCCTCTGTTGACATGTATTTCCAGAGTTTAGAGAGATTCATCTTATTTTTGTGTGTTTAAACAATGTGCTTACCACAGGGTTTGTCAGAGGCTATGTCAGACTATAGTCTGAATGTTGCCTCATGCTCTCCTCTATCTCAGGTGTAGGGAGTGTAGCAGCACTCTGCTGCCTGGGTCCTACAAGCTAGGAAACGAGGTCGGCTCCCTAGTCTGCACACATCACTTTGCCAGGTCTGCCTTAGCCAATCAGAACGGCCGACCGGACCTAAGCAAGCGACCGACAATGGTTCCGTCCGTCAGGATTGGTCGACCCATGCTGCCTCAAACTTCTCCTCCTTCTGGGAGGGACCAGGCGGCAAAGACTCCGGCTCAAGAGACTCCGCCAGCAAAAGAGACTCCGCCCCAAGAGACGCCACAAAAAGAGACTCCACCCCAAGAGACGCCACAAAATGAGACTCCACTCCAAGAGACGCCACAAAAAGAGACTCCACTCCAAGAGACGCCACAAAAAGAGACTCCACTCCAAGAGACGCCAATAAATGAGACTCCACCCCAAGAGACGCCACAAAAAGAGACTCCACCCCAAGAGACGCCACAAAAAGAGACTCCACTCCAAGAGACGCCACAAAATGAGACTCTACCAAAAGAGACTCCGCCCCAAGAGACGCCAGCAAAAGAGACTCTACAAAAAGAGACTCCACCCCAAGAGACGCCACAAAAAGAGACTCTACCCCAAGAGACGCCACAAAAAGAGACTCCACTCCAAGAGACGCCACAAAATGAGACTCTACCAAAAGAGACTCCACCCCAAGAGACTCCACCAAAAGAGACTCCTCCCCAAGAGGGTGTCACCAATGAGGATTACACTCCCACACCAACCAATGACTCTGACTCTACACCATGTCCTATCTCAACGACAAAAACAGACTCTTTGAAAACAGAGAACGAGAGGGAAGAAGGTGCAGGAGAAAGAGAGGTCAAACCTCCACCCTCTGTTCCTCCCAACCCTTTCGATGACATCGAGGAGGAGGGGGAGGAGACTCCGACAACAGCCAAAGACACAGCCAATGGGGTTATCCCTTCTACACCTGTCAGTCATCTAGGACTAAGGGACAGTAAGCCAGTCCCCATCCCTCGCCGCTTGTCACAGCCCTCCCCTCCACCTCGTCCCGCCCCCAGGGTCCGCCCACCCCGCGTTGACAACCTTGCGGTCAATGGTGAGTGGTCGATTAAGGTGATTGACAGCTGAAATAAGTTAGTGCTATTTGCTACTGTAGATCCTCAATTGAACCGTGAACTGTGAACTCCGTCCTAATATAAAATATATGAAACCACTGATTTTGACTCTCAGGTGATCGTGGTGAACACAGGAGATGTCTTCCTCCAGCTCCCAGACCTCGAGAAAGATCCCACTCCCCTGGAAGGTTCAGTATACTGACTAACCTATCTTTACTAGTCGACAGTGATTGGCCTACTTCATCTGTTTCTCTCCCAGTCTCTGTCCAGCAGTCTTTGTGTGTTAATGCATGTTGATGTTTTCATGCACTCATCTGTCTTTGTTGTTTTGTCTCCCCCTCCCTTTCTGTTTCTGTCTCCCCCACTCATCCTGTCTCTCAGCTCCAGTCTCTCCATCGAAGCCCCCAAACCCCCTAACCCGCCCTGGCTGGCCCTCGTCCAATCCCAAGAACCCAAGAAGAAACCAGCACCTCCTCCTCCCCCTGGAGTAGCCACACCCCCACACACTGGTTCGTTATCCTCTCTAAAAGGGGAGGGCTCCAGACCACCCACGCCCCCTGCACCCGCCAACCCCTTCGATGAGGAAGTAGAGGAGGTGGGGTCAGGGGAGGGGTCAGTAGGAAGTTTGGTTTCTCCCACTGTGGTGGTGAGTCATCCGTGGTACAGCATCTCCCAGGCTGCAGATGCTGCGGCTGACCCAGACACGCCCCCCATTGGGGGTATTTCCTCCCGCTCTGCAAGCCCCAATGACTTCAGGTGCAAGAAACGCCAGGCACCCCCAAAGCCTGTTCCAAAGGCCCCCGGCTCTAACTCAGGTCAGTGGGCCTTGATGGCAACAGGATATGATAGAGGTTGGTTAGAGAAGTGGTTCCCAGACCGGGGGACCTAGGACCTACCCACAGGGGTACTTGAGAAGACTTATCAGACCATAGACTGGCTGGTAAAATGTACTTCAGGGGTCCTCTGGGCAGAGCAAAATTCAGTTGGTACAGTAACCAAAAAAGGTTGGGAACCACTGGGTTAGAGCATTGGATGAGTTGTATCCACTTCACCTCAAATCATGTCAATCATGTGTCTTGTATGTCCTGCACAGCGCTCTGGTTTTGTTGTTGTCATTTTGAAAGTTACCATTCGATGTGTATACATGGATGTTCACAATGTTTTTCTCTCCATCCTCCTCCCATCCAACTCTACTTTGTTTTCCATTTCAACTTCTGCTCCTTTTTTCTGTTTTCTGATATTACTTCATCCCTCTATTTCTTCAGCCCTTCCTCACTCCCAGCCCTCCTCTTCCTCTCCCTCTCCAGCTATTAGCATAGAGAGCCTATCCTCTGCCTCCGACCATAGCTCCTCCCACCCAGCTTCCCTAGGGGGTGGGGCCACGGGCGATCAGGACAACCCTTTCACCAAGAGCGTATCAGAGCCCTCCATCTGTGGGCCCTGTGGTGGCTCCACCCCCTCCACTTCAGCCAATCGCCTCTCTCCGAGCCCCTCCCCTCCTCCCCAGCCAGCCAATCCTAGCTCGGCTCCGGCCACTCCGCAGAGCGATCGGAGCGCCAGGCCCCCGCCGCCAAGACCTCCAACGACACCCAGCCCCCTGGCAGCATCAAGTGCTATCCCAGTTCCACCCCCCAAGGTAAGGGATTCTGGACCTTTCATTTTTTTCACCATGTAAAAATACATGAACTGCACTAACTTCCAAGAACCTTTTAATGATACAAGATATTCAATGTAATGAGCTTTATACCTAACTAACAGATACTATGATAATTATTTAATACCTTGACTTTCATCTCTGTCTTCTTCTCTCTACTTCCAGCGGACTTGTAAGGAAAACCCTTTCAACAGGAAAGCCTCTCCCTCCCCCATTTCCTCCCCTAAAACCAGACCCCCTAGATGCCCTCGCCCCGCCCGGCCCCCCGCCCCTGGACACGGCTTCCCCCTCATCAAACGCAAGGTGAGATTGTGAGGACACCACAGTCAGCTAAAGTTTGTAATTCAATGAGTCACTTGATGATTCAGCATCAGACAGTCCGAGTCTTTTAATTTAATGGAATGTGGCGACAAGCCAGCAACAGGCTACTATTACTGCTATTACCATAGGCAACGGTATTGGTTATAGTTTGACTAGTGGCACGAATGTTTTCAAAGGAACAACTCAATCTGGATGTAAATCACGTGAACTGTACCATATTGTATGTTTTAAAGATTGCAGTGCTAGTGTGTTTTGTGATGTGTGTGTGTTGTCCAGGTGCAGTCAGACCAGTACATCCCAGCTGAGGACATCCATGGAGAGATGGGAGAGCTGGAGAAACAGCTGGATGAGCTGGAGCAGAGAGGAGTGGCTTTGGAGAGAAAACTACGCGATAACCCCAATGGTAAAACTATCATATACACCTCTCAAGACTAGTCTTATGATATAGGGAGGTTGCGTGGACTAGATTAAGCCTACCCCTGGACTAAGAAGCATATTCAGTTGAGAGTCTCTATAAAAAAATGTTTGGTCCAAGTTGTTATTGGTCACATACACGTGTTTAGCAGATGTTATTGCGGGTGCAGTGAAATGCTTGTTGAAAATCCTGAGGCTGCATTCTCAGTTTAATAGTTTAATCTTCAGTTCAATAGTAAAGTGTCTAATAGTAGGTTAAATAGTCAGTAGTTTAATAGTCTAATAGTCCAGAGTCTAATAGACAGGTCAATAGTCTAATACTCAGGTCAATAGTCTAATAGGTCAATAGTCTAATAGGTCAATAGTCTAATAGACAGGTCAATAGTCTAATAGGTCAATAGTCTAATAGACAGGTCAATAGTCTAATACTCAGGTCAATAGTCTAATAGGTCAATAGTCTAATAGGTCAATAGTCTAATAGACAGGTCAATAGTCTAATAGGTCAATAGTCTAATAGGTCAATAGTCTAATAGGTCAATAGTCTAATAGGTCAATAGTCTAATAGGTCAATAGTCTAATAGGTCAATAGTCTAATAGACAGGTCAATAGTCTAATAGGTCAATAGTCTAATAGGTCAATAGTCTAATACTCAGGTCAATAGTCTAATAGGTCAATAGTCTAATAGGTCAATAGTCTAATAGGTCAATAGTCTAATAGACAGGTCAATAGTCTAATACTCAGGTCAATAGTCTAATAGGTCAATAGTCTAATAGGTCAATAGTCTAATAGACAGGTCAATAGTCTAATAGGTCAATAGTCTAATAGGTCAATAGTCTAATAGACAGGTCAATAGTCTAATAGACAGGTCAATAGTCTAATAGACAGGTCAATAGTCTAATAGACAGGTCAATAGTGTAATAGTCAGGTCAATAGTCTAATAGACGGGTCAATAGTCTAATAGTCAGGTCAATAGTCTAATAGGTCAATAGTCTAATAGACAGGTCAATAGTCTAATAGACGGGTCAATAGTCTAATAGACAGGTCAATAGTCTAATAGACAGGTCAATAGTCTAATAGACAGGTCAATAGTCTAATACTCAGGTCAATAGTCTAATAGACAGGTCAATAGTCTAATAGACAGGTCAATAGTCTAATAGACAGGTCAATAGTCTAATAGACAGGTCAATAGTCTAATAGACGGGTCAATAGTCTAATAGACGGGTCAATAGTCTAATAGACGGGTCAATAGTCTAATAGACAGGTCAATAGTCTAATAGACAGGTCAATAGTCTAATAGACAGGTCAATAGTCTAATAGACAGGTCAATAGTCTAATACTCAGGTCAATAGTCTAATAGACAGGTCAATAGTCTAATACTCAGGTCAATAGTCTAATAGACAGGTCAATAGTCTAATATAGGTCAAGGTCAATAGTCTAATAGACAGGTCAATAGTCTAATACTCAGGTCAATAGTCTAATAGTCAGGTCAATAGTCTAATAGTCAGGTCAATAGTCTAATAGACAGGTCAATAGTCTAATAGACAGGTCAATAGTCTAATAGACGGGTCAATAGTCTAATAGTCAGGTCAATAGTCTAATAGGTCAATAGTCTAATAGACAGGTCAATAGTCTAATAGACAGGTCAATAGTCTAATAGACAGGTCAATAGTCTAATAGTCAGGTCAATAGTCTAATAGACAGGTCAATAGTCTAATAGACAGGTCAATAGTCTAATAGTCAGGTCAATAGTCTAATAGACAGGTCAATAGTCTAATAGACGGGTCAATAGTCTAATAGACGGGTCAATAGTCTAATAGACGGGTCAATAGTCTAATAGACAGGTCAATAGTCTAATAGACAGGTCAATAGTCTAATACTCAGGTCAATAGTCTAATAGACGGGTCAATAGTCTAATAGACAGGTCAATAGTCTAATAGACAGGTCAATAGTCTAATAGTCAGGTCAATAGTCTAATAGACAGGTCAATAGTCAGGTCAATAGTCTAATAGTCAGGTCAATAGTCTAATAGTCAGGTCAATAGTCTAATAGTCAGGTCAATAGTCTAATAGTCGGGTCAATAGTCTAATAGACAGGTCAATAGTCTAATAGACAGGTCAATAGTCTAATAGGTCAATAGTCTAATAGACAGGTCAATAGTCTAATAGGTCAATAGTCTAATAGGTCAATAGTCTAATAGACAGGTCAATAGTCTAATAGACAGGTCAATAGTCTAATAGACAGGTCAATAGTCTAATAGTCAGGTCAATAGTCTAATAATCAATAGTCTAATAGTCAGGTCAATAGTCTAATAGGTCAATAGTCTAATAGACAGGTCAATAGTCTAATAGACAGGTCAATAGTCTAATAGACAGGTCAATAGTCTAATAGTCAGGTCAATAGTCTAATAGACAGGTCAATAGTCTAATAGACAGGTCAATAGTCTAATACTCAGGTCAATAGTCTAATAGACAGGTCAATAGTCTAATAGACAGGTCAATAGTCTAATAGACAGGTCAATAGTCTAATAGACAGGTCAATAGTCTAATACTCAGGTCAATAGTCTAATAGACAGGTCAATAGTCTAATAGTCAGGTCAATAGTCTAATAGACAGGTCAATAGTCTAATAGTCAAGGTCTAATAATAGTCTAATAGTCGGGTCAATAGTCTAATAGACAGGTCAATAGTCTAATAGACAGGTCAATAGTCTAATAGTCAGGTCAATAGTCTAATAGACAGGTCAATAGTCTAATAGTCAGGTCAATAGTCTAATAGACAGGTCAATAGTCTAATAGACAGGTCAATAGTCTAATAGTCAGGTCAATAGTCTAATAGACAGGTCAATAGTCTAATAGTCAGGTCAATAGTCTAATACTCAGGTCAATAGTCTAATAGACAGGTCAATAGTCTAATAGTCAGGTCAATAGTCTAATAGACAGGTCAATAGTCTAATAGTCAGGTCAATAGTCTAATATAGGTCAATAGTCTAATACAGGTCAATAGTCTAAGGTCAATAGTCTAATAGACAGGTCAATAGTCTAATAGGTCAATAGTCTAATAGACAGGTCAATAGTCTAATAGTCAGGTCAATAGTCTAATAGACAGGTCAATAGTCTAATAGACTAAGGTCAATAGTCTAATAGACAGGTCAATAGTCTAATAGGTCAATAGTCTAATAGACAGGTCAATAGTCTAATAGTCAGGTCAATAGTCTAATAGACAGGTCAATAGTCTAATAGACAGGTCAATAGTCTAATAGACAGGTCAATAGTCTAATAGACAGGTCAATAGTCTAATAGACAGGTCAATAGGTCAATAGTCTAATAGACGGGTCAATAGTCTAATAGACAGGTCAATAGTCTAAGACAGGTCAATAGTCTAATAGACAGGTCAATAGTCTAATAGACAGGTCAATAGTCTAATACTCGGGTCAATAGTCTAATAGACGGGTCAATAGTCTAATAGACGGGTCAATAGTCAATAGTCTAATACTCAGGTCAATAGGTCAATAGTCTAATAGACAGGTCAATAGTCTAATAGACAGGTCAATAGTCTAATAGTCAGGTCAATAGTCTAATAGACAGGTCAATAGTCTAATACTCAGGTCAATAGTCTAATAGTCAGGTCAATAGTCTAATACTCAGGTCAATAGTCTAATAGACAGGTCAATAGTCTAATAGACAGGTCAATAGTCTAATAGGTCAATAGTCTAATAGACAGGTCAATAGTCTAATAGGTCAATAGTCTAATAGACAGGTCAATAGTCTAATAGGTCAGGTCAATAGTCAGGTCAATAGTCTAATAGACAGGTCAATAGTCTAATAGACAGGTCAATAGTCTAATAGACAGGTCAATAGTCTAATAGACAGGTCAATAGTCATCAGGTCAATAGTCTAATAGACAGGTCAATAGTCTAATAGACAGGTCAATAGTCTAATAGACAGGTCAATAGTCTAATAGACGGGTCAATAGTCTAATAGACGGGTCAATAGTCTAATAGACAGGTCAATAGTCTAATAGACAGGTCAATAGTCTAATACTCAGGTCAATAGTCTAATAGACGGGTCAATAGTCTAATAGACGGGTCAATAGTCTAATAGACAGGTCAATAGTCTAATAGTCAGGTCAATAGTCTAATAGACAGGTCAATAGTCTAATACTCAGGTCAATAGTCTAATAGTCAGGTCAATAGTCTAATAGTCAGGTCAATAGTCTAATAGTCAGGTCAATAGTCTAATAGTCAGGTCAATAGTCTAATAGACAGGTCAATAGTCTAATAGTCTAATAGGTCAATAGTCTAATAGACAGGTCAATAGTCTAATAGGTCAATAGTCTAATAGGTCAATAGTCTAATAGACAGGTCAATAGTCTAATAGACAGGTCAATAGTCTAATAGACAGGTCAATAGTCTAATAGACAGGTCAATAGTCTAATACTCAGGTCAATAGTCTAATAGACGGGTCAATAGTCTAATACTCAGGTCAATAGTCTAATAGACAGGTCAATAGTCTAATAGACAGGTCAATAGTCTAATAGTCAGGTCAATAGTCTAATAGACAGGTCAATAGTCTAATAGTCAGGTCAATAGTCTAATAGACAGGTCAATAGTCTAATAGACAGGTCAATAGTCTAATAGGTCAATAGTCTAATAGACAGGTCAATAGTCTAATAGACAGGTCAATAGTCTAATAGACAGGTCAATAGTCTAATAGACAGGTCAATAGTCTAATACTCAGGTCAATAGTCTAATAGACAGGTCAATAGTCTAATAGTCAGGTCAATAGTCTAATAGTCAGGTCAATAGTCTAATAGACAGGTCAATAGTCTAATAGTCAGGTCAATAGTCAATAGTCTAATAGTCTAATAGACAGGTCAATAGTCTAATAGTCAGGTCAATAGTCTAATACTCAGGTCAATAGTCTAATAGACAGGTCAATAGTCTAATACTCAGGTCAATAGTCTAATAGACAGGTCAATAGTCTAATAGACAGGTCAATAGTCTAATAGACAGGTCAATAGTCTAATAGTCAAGGTCAATAGTCTAATAGTCTAATAGACAGGTCAATAGTCTAATAGACAGGTCAATAGTCTAATACTCAGGTCAATAGTCTAATAGACAGGTCAATAGTCTAATAGTCAGGTCAAGGTCAATAGTCTAATAGTCTAATAGGTCAATAGTCTAATACTCAGGTCAATAGTCTAATACTCAGGTCAATAGTTTAATAGTCTAATAGACAGGTCAATAGTCTAATAGGTCAATAGTCTAATAGACAGGTCAATAGTCTAATAGACAGGTCAATAGTCTAATAGTCAGGTCAATAGTCTAATACTCAGGTCAATAGTCAGGTCAAATAGGTCAATAGTCTAATAGACAGGTCAATAGTCTAATAGACAGGTCAATAGTCTAATAGTCAGGTCAATAGTCTAATAGTCAGGTCAATAGGTCAGGTCAATAGTCTAATAGACAGGTCAATAGTCTAATAGACGGGTCAATAGTCTAATACTCAGGTCAATAGTCTAATAGACAGGTCAATAGTCTAATAGACAGGTCAATAGTCTAATAGACAGGTCAATAGTCTAATACTCAGGTCAATAGTCTAATACTCAGGTCAATAGTCTAATAGACAGGTCAATAGTCTAATAGACAGGTCAATAGTCTAATAGACGGGTCAATAGTCTAATAGTCAGGTCAATAGTCTAATAGACAGGTCAATAGTCAGGTAATAGTCTAATAGACAGGTCAATAGTCTAATAGACAGGTCAATAGTCTAATAGACAGGGTCTAATAGTCAGGTAAATAGTCTAATAGACAGGTCAATAGTCTAATAGACAGGTCAATAGTCTAATACTCAGGTCAATAGTTTAATACTCAGGTCAATAGTCTAATAGACAGGTCAATAGTCTAATAGACAGGTCAATAGTCTAATAGACAGGTCAATAGTCTAATACTCAGGTCAATAGTCTAATAGACAGGTCAATAGTCTAATAGACGGGTCAATAGTCTAATAGACAGGTCAATAGTCTAATAGACAGGTCAATAGTCTAATAGACGGGTCAATAGTCTAATAGACAGGTCAATAGTCTAATAGACGGGTCAATAGTCTAATAGACAGGTCAATAGTCTAATAGACAGGTCAATAGTCTAATAGTCAGGTCAATAGTCTAATAGACAGGTCAATAGTCTAATAGACGGGTCAATAGTTTAATACTCAGGTCAATAGTCGGGTCAATAGTCTAATAGACAGGTCAATAGTCTAATAGACAGGTCAATAGTCTAATAGACGGGTCAATAGTCTAATAGACGGGTCAATAGTCTAATAGACAGGTCAATAGTCTAATAGACAGGTCAATAGTCTAATAGACAGGTCAATAGTCTAATAGACGGGTCAATAGTCTAATAGACGGGTCAATAGTCTAATAGACGGGTCAATAGTCTAATAGTCTACTCAGGTCAATAGTCTAATAGACAGGTCAATAGTCTAATAGACAGGTCAATAGTCTAATAGACAGGTCAATAGTCTAATAGACGGGTCAATAGTCTAATAGACGGGTCAATAGTCTAATAGTCAGGTCAATAGTCTAATACTCAGGTCAATAGTCTAATAGACAGGTCAATAGTCTAATAGACAGGTCAATAGTCTAATAGACAGGTCAATAGTCTAATAGACGGGTCAATAGTCTAATAGTCAGGTCAATAGTCTAATAGTCAGGTCAATAGTCTAATAGACAGGTCAATAGTCTAATAGACGGGTCAATAGTCTAATACTCAGGTCAATAGTCTAATAGACAGGTCAATAGTCTAATAGTCAGGTCAATAGTCTAATAGACAGGTCAATAGTCTAATAGACGGGTCAATAGTCTAATAGACGGGTCAATAGTCTAATAGACAGGTCAATAGTCTAATACTCAGGTCAATAGTCTAATAGACGGGTCAATAGTCTAATAGACAGGTCAATAGTCTAATAGTCAGGTCAATAGTCTAATAGTCAGGTCAATAGTCTAATAGTCAGGTCAATAGTCTAATAGACAGGTCCATAGTCTAATAGTCAGTTAAATAGTAAATAGTTTCATCTTCAGTTTAATAGTCATTAAATAGTAAATAGTTTAATCTTTATATCAATAGTCAGTTCAATAGTTCAATAGTCAGTTAAATAGTCAGTTAAATAGTTTAATCTTTAGTTCAATAGTCTAATAGTCAATTTAATAGTTCAATAGTCAGTAGTTTAATCTTCAGTCCAATATTTTATTTATTTTACCTTTATTTAAGTCAGTTAAGAACATATTCTTATTTTCAATGACGGTCTAGGAACAGTGGGTTAACTTCCTTGTTCAGGGACAGAACGACAGATTTTTACCTTGTCAGCTCTGGGATTCGATCTTGCAAGTCCAACGCTCGAACCACTAGGCTCCCTGCCTCCCCAAAAGTCTACTATTCAGTTCAATTGTCAATAGTCAGATCAATAGTTTAACAGTCAGGTCAATAGTCCATATTTGTATCTATAGTATAATATTATCCATATTCTCATGGCGGTGTTCCTGTTCTAGATGAGGAGGAGGAGACTTTGCTGGTGGACTGGTTCACTCTGATCCATGAGAAACACCTGCTGGTGCGCCGTGAGGCTGAGCTGGTCTACACGTACGTACCAGAGCCTGTGCTCATTGGCCCATTTAGCAGCTGTCTCTTTAAGATTCTCACACGATTTATTTCCTCTTGACAGGGCCAAGCAGCAGAACCTGGAGGAGAGGCAGGCTGATGTGGAGTATGAGCTGAGATGTCTTCTTAACAAGCCAGGTGTGTGATCTCACTTCCTGTTTGTGAATGGCATCATAGAGCACAAGGCCCTTGCAGCTACCTGGGATGGGAGGCTTGTTAACTGAAGTCCTGATTCCATTGTTGGACTGAATTCACTGGAATGGAACGGGGTCCAGAAAAGAATCCACGTTTTAAGTCATTGCGTTACTCTTCATTCATCCTCCCCTCTTAATCCCTCCATCTTGTAGAGAAAGACTGGAATGAGGAGGACAAGGGCAGGGAGCAGGAGCTGATGACAGAGCTGGTCACCGTCATCGAACAGCGGAACCAAATCATCAACAACATGGATCAGGACAGGCAGAGGTAATCAATCACCTATCATTTGGGGCGGCAGGGTAGCCTAGTGGTTAGAGTGTTGGACTAGTAACCGAAAGGTTCCAAGTTCAAATCCCCGAGCTGACAAGGTACAAATCTGTCGTTCTGCCCCTGAACAGGCAGTTAACCCACTGTTCCTAGGCCGTCATTGAAAATAAGAATTTGTTCTTAACTGACTTGCCTAGTTAAATAAAAGTAAAATATAAAAAAAATCTCCTGTCTGAGCTCATCTAGAGCAGGATGGGCTAGTAGATGTCTTTTTTTTTGGTGATCTTACTGTACTTCTCCAACAGGGAAGAGGAAGAGGATAAGCTGGTGGCGACCATGTTGAAGAGAAAGGGTAAGACGAGACAAAAGCTTCATGTTTTGTTAGAACTCTCCCTTTCATCTTTCTTTCCGCTCAAAGTATTCACGCTTCCCGTCCATGTCTCCATCTTCCCTCTCTCTCTCTTCTTTCTCCATCTCTCCCTTCCTCCAGACTTCCAGAAGGAGCCAGCAGCAGAGGGCGAGCAGCAGCAGCAACAGAAGAAGAAGAAGAAGAAGGAGAAGTTTAAACCCATGAAGGTTCTGAAGAGGTTGAGTGTGAACCAAGGAAAAGGTGGCAGCCCACGCAAGGAGATGGCAGAGAAGGACAAGAGCTGAACAAGGTAATGAAGGAGGGAGGTGGATGATGGATGGAAGAAAAGGAAGAGGGATACCATCCTTTAGAGGGGGACATATCAGATGGAAAGAGCAAGGAAACGGCAGATGAAAACAAAACACTGTGAGAAGGAAAAACAACCCAGGATTCTCACAGCTATGTGAAAGACTGTAATGTGTGCAACCTGCAATTTGCTCCTCCTTCCTCTTACTGTAGCATATCCTTCTAATCGCTCCTCCTTCCTCTTCCTCTAGCATATCCTTCTAATCGCTCCTCCCTCCTCTTCCTGTAGCATATCCTTCTAATCGCTCCTCTTTCCTCTTACTGTAGCATATCCTTCTAATCGCTCCTCCCTCCTCTTCCTGTAGCTTATCCTTCTAATTGCTCCTCCCTACCAGAGTATGTGAGTAGAGTTAAGCGGTTGGAAATCCGGCTTGTGCTGGCGATCCACCTCTTTTCAACTGCTCCGCTAAAAAACCCTTCTGCGCTCACAGGACAAAAATGGCCGCTCCAAATTCGCCCCATTCATTAAAATCACAATTTAACCAACACCCATCTATTTTTGGGACGACCTTGACTTACCATTTGGTATTCAAGTAATGAAACCAAACCATATGATTTGAATTAAAAGTATTTGAATTAACAAATATGTTGGAATATGCCAAGCCTATTTCTTTTAGCATGTGCATATGGTAAGTACACCATCATGCTTTCGGGATGCGTGTCTTTTCAGATTACACGATTTGATTCTTTAGTTGTGGACGCTACATTGCCGCAATCCCTCTCTTGCTCTTGGTCCACATCTTGTAAGTCACCTTGATTCACCGCTCACATACTCTGCTCCCTACCGTAGCTCCTCGCTCCACTCCGCTCACATACTCTGCTCCCTACTGTAGCTCCACGCTCCACTCCGCTCAGATACTCTGCTCCCTACCGTAGCTCCTCGCTCCACTCCGCTCACATACTCTGCTCCCTACCGTAGCTTCTCGCTCCACTCCGCTCACATACTCTGCTCCCTACCGTAGCTCCTCACTCCACTCCGCTCACATACTCTGCTCCCAACTGTAGCTCCACGGTCCACTCCGCTCAGATACTCTGCTCCGTACCGTAGCTCCTCGCTCCACTCCGCTCACATACTCTGCTCCCTACCGTAGCTCCTCGCTCCACTCCGCTCACATACTCTGCTCCCTACCGTAGCTCCTCGCTCCACTCCGCTCACATACTCTGCTCCCTACTGTAGCTCCTCGCTCCACTCCGCTCACATACTCTTCTCCCTACCGTAGCTCCTCGCTCCATTCTGCTCAAATACTCTGCTCCCTACCGTAGCTCCTCGCTTCACTCCGCTCACATACTCTGCTCCCTACCGTAGCTCCCATGATGCTCTTTCAAATACAGCCACTCCAATGCGTTCTGTACTGTGTATATATTTGAAGTTGCCTTTGTGTGAAGAGAAAGAGAACTCAACTGCTTTAAGACTAAAACCTTCAGAAACGTCTGAAGACTGAATTGAAGAGGAGGTATATTTTCTGTAGATTTGCGGTTCAGCGCAATATGTGGTTTCTTCTGTCCCTTTTCATTATTACTTTGCACATTGTGACCCATGCCTTTTTAAAATCGGCTTTTAACAAAGATATAAATACTATGACCGCAGGTTTCTTACCATTCATCAGTCTCTTATCATGGTAGAAACCAAGGAAGAACACTCCCTCATCTCCTGCTTATTCAGTGGTCCTAAGGTTTCCCCTTTGCTCATGGACTCTGCGTATGTCTCATTGTCTGTAGATTGGATACAGACCGAAGAGTTGTGTGTGTCTGTCGGTTGTCTGGTTTGAGTCTGTGGTACTTCTGAACTATTGTGAATCTTTTTAAAAGAGGAACCCGTTGTTGTGAGTAAATACTGCCAGTTAAGATGGAGTAATGACAACCCAAATAATTACTCTAGCTTTTAGCGAAAAGGTTATTTCTTAACTAGCTACTAACCATGTTTTCCAAATCACTGACTATTGTACTGTAGATATTATGTTGGATAATCACGGGTCTGAGAATGAGACGTAAGACAGACAGGTAAGAAATAGTTCAGATGGAACGTAAGTAAGGACTTGAAACAAGGAATGTAAAGCAGTGTATTTGACTAACATAGTTGTATCCTGACAGGTCACTGACTTAATAGTATTACAGAATCTGACCAGATTTACAACCGAAACAAGTGTGAACAGTTCTAGGGGCTACATTATACAATAAGGATTGTAATAAATATATATATAGCTCCTAGAACTGTTCACACTTGTTTCGTTTGTAAATCTCATATATATATGTGCATGCAGTGAGTGTACAAAATATTAAGAACCCTTTCCTAATATTGAGTTGCACCCTCTTTTGCCCTCAGAACAGCCTCAATTCATTGGGGCATGGACTCTACAAGGTGTCGAAAGCATTCCACAGGGATGCTGGCCCATGTTGACTCAAATGCTTCCACAGTTGTGTTAAGTTGGCTGGATGTCCTTTGGGTGGTGGACAATTCTTGATACACACGGGAAACTGTTGAGCGTGAAAAGCCCAGCAGCATTTACTGTTAACACAAACGGCCACTTAAATATTTTCTTGCCCATTCACTCTCTGAATGGCACACATACACAATCCATGTCTCAGTTGTTTCAATGCTTAAAAATCCTTCTTTAACCTGTCTCCTCCCCTTCATTTACTCTGATTGGAAGTGGATCTAACAAGTGTCATCAATAGGGGATCATAGCTTTCGCCTGGTCAGTCTAGATCACGGAAAGAGCATGTGTTCCTAATGTTTTGTACACTCTGTGTATATAAATTCCGTAGATATCTTTAACAATGTAGCAAACTGTTAGTACCTACCAGTTGATATCAGTTTAACTGTTTTGGGAACGTCTGCAAAATATGCAAATCTTTTTAATTGATATATTTTACAATGCCTTTGTTTGACTCTGTAAACACTGTCTAATTCCATTGAGTTTTGCCTTAACTTAGAATCTGCCGTCAAAGTCGATAGCACTATGAGATCCGTTTATGTTAAGAGTGCCCTTATTTAAATGTATTCGTCGATAAGTCTTGTCTGGAGTTAAACTGAATGTCTTGTTATAGTCTGTTCGTATATATTGTCTAGTACACGATCTTGTCTTCCATTCAAAATGGCTGCTTGTGTGTTTGTGCCTCTTCTTCCTATTTAAAAACTCACACCAAGGGCTTCTGTAGAGCTATGTTGAAACATGGTCCTGAAGAAACAACAGGATCGCATTGAAATCTGGGAGACTGAGAAATAAAACATATTAATGCCGCTAAAAAGATGTGTGGTCATATTTTAATGTACAGTACAATGCTTTTTCACAGTTTGACATGGATGCATCGGGGTCTTCCCAGCAACATTTGTTACCATGCCATAATTTGAACAAGCATTATGCACAAATGAAGACTAGTATCCAAGTTTGAGTTCAGAATTCCTGTGCAGTGTATTTTCTGTAGGAGAGTATTAGCAGTATAGTAGATCCATTCAGCAGAGTCAGTAGATGAGTATTCCTCTCTGTCACTCAGTCTTCTTCTCTGGCATAATGGTCCTCAGCTCTGCACTGCGGGCCTTGTCAATCACCTCCAGCTCGCGGATTTTCTGGAAGGCAAGGAGACACAAACAACCGTTTAAAAAATGTGTGAGAGAGTGAGTGTACCTGTGTGTGCTATTTCACGTTGTGTTCACCAGTGAATCTGTATCATCGAAACCATACAATGTAAATACTGTTGTTTTGGGGTGTAGATGATTTTCCTGAAAGACATTCCTGTGACATGAGGTATATCAGACAACTTAACCTGTGAGATCTCTGTGTTGATGATGTTGCGATACTGCTTCCCTTTCCCCAGGGCTGTCATCTCCTCCAGAAACTCCTTCCTCTCCTCAATCTCATCCAAAACTAGGAAAGAAACACAATCCTTAGAAAACTTGCGAAGACCGTACATCAAACCAAGGAGAAACTCCTTAATCAAACACTGTGTTGGGACGGGGTTACAGTAGGTTGGGGCAAATGAGTTTAGTAGAGTCATATGGAACTGAATTGAAATGAGGGGAAAGTTATGTATGTGAGTAGGAGAGCCAGAGATGTGGACGACATGTTTCCCCATGGCCAGAAAGCAGTAACTCTCTCTGCGGTAAACCTCACCCTCCTGGAAGCGGTCCCTCTCCTCCTCTGGGCCCTGGTCCAGGGAAATGTTCCTGGGACGACTGGGTCTGGGTTCCTCCTGCCCCGTAGCTAGAATGTTCTGAAGCCTCCTCTAAATCTCCTTACAGGAGAAGTGAGGGAGAGAATGAACGCACATACATCTCTTATCCAGATCTCTCATAGAAGGAAAGGGGGATACCTAGTCAGTTGTACAACTGAATGCCTTCAACTGAAATGTGAGAGAACTCCGTAAAAGAGGGCTCATACACATAGGCCTAAATTACATTTTGTTTATACAAGAACAGTGGTACATTTGTTCCCAGGTGTCCCTGACCAACTATCAGTGAACTAGTTCTGATATCAGCGGAACCTATCTCTGGTGTAGTTGTCCCCAGAACTACAACTGTCAGCAGTGCGCCCCAGGGGCTTGGCTGGAGTGTGGTTTGTGCTATTTTTTACGACTTTGGGTTTGGGCAGTGAGGGAGGAGCCGATGATGTGGGGTTGCAGGTCAATGGCAAAGCTGATCCCTGTGAAAATGCAGACAAAAAAACATAACATCTTACCTTTGTTTGGCAAAATTATTCATAAAACTTAAATTAATGATAGGACTCAAAATAGAGCAACAGGTGTGGAGGAAGTTCAAGCAGTAAGTCAACATTACTTTCCAAGAGAAGATGGATAACAAACATGTGACACTCACTCTTAAGTTTGTCATTGAGCTGTCTTTGCTGGAAGTTGGTGAGTCTCGACTCTTGCATCATTACTGTGAAACCAGAGCACAGGTAGGCTTATTGTATGTGTGTGGATCTAACGCACACATACACACAAAGAGAGAGAACAAAACCCCACATTTCAGTATGTCCTGAATCTCCTTGCTGTACTGGGTCATTCTAGGACAGTTCCACAGACCTCCACCAGCTTGATCACAAGAAGACGTCTCCATCTGCAACGAATGACGGAGAAGTTATCTAACGTTAGCTGCTGCTGAGCAAAGACCATGGCAGATAGCAAAACGTTGCATGCTAGGAAGCTAAGATAACCAAACTGCAAACATGTAATATATTTATCAAGACATAACTAAACAGTGTTGTATTTCTTACCATTTTCAACTTTCTTGACGCTGCACCATGAGATAATGATGGCAGTGTCTCTTCCGGACATAACTGGCGGCTGCCATAGAAACCATAGGTCTTAATGCCACGTGATGAGACATTTGACCTTGCAGTACAGCATTGACCCACTAGAGAGAGGCAAAACCACAGATAATTGTACAAGGCATATAGAGCTATGGATAAAGGAGGTGTTCATTTTTGTGCAATAATGTGTTTGTGAGTATAACTTTTAAGAATTAACTTTTTTTTATTATGTTTTCTATTTATTTGTGTTTCTTGACTCAAGTATCAACTGTGTAGAGCATGGCACATGATTTATCAATCCAAAGAGTTTGGGTATCAAATTGTGTGTTGTGAGACTGTCTAACTAGCTAAAACATCTATTTTTTTACCCCGTCATCTAGGTTGCTGACTGCTGTTGAATGCTTGAATCCGTTAAATTTCGTAGCTGAAGTGCGAGGAGAACGTAGCGAGGGAGGGAGACAGGGCATGAGGGAGTAAGTTAAGGCAGGGCATTTATGAAAGGCCATGTGTAAAGTAGGGTACTGACTGACTGTGGTAGCTATTGGCCTTCTCACTGGTCCTCTCCCCTTCTAGCTCCCTCCCTCCCGCCCTCTCATATTCAATGGTTCTCTTTGTCTCTCTGAGTAACATGCAGCCTCAGCCGATTAAACGCAGCGAATTAGCAGTCAATTTTAGCTTGCCACACACACAAACAGAAATTAAACTGCTTAGGGGAAGGGTTTGTGTTGTGGGACAGAGATCTTGTTGTTGTAGCACTGACTACATGGCAGTGATTTGATTCATTAGTGATGTTTACAGTGCATTTGGAATGTATTCAGACCCCTTGATTTTTTCCCCAAATAAATACTTTACAACCTTATTCTAAAATGGATTAATCACCCCCCCCCTCAATCTACACACAATACTCCATAATGACAAAGCAAGAACAATTGTTTTGCAAATGTATTAAAAAATAAATGAAATTACATTTACATAAGTATTCAGAGCCTTTACTCAGTACTTTGTTGAAGCGCCTTTGGCAGCGATTACAGCCTTGCGTCTTCTTGGGTATGACCCTACAAGCTTGGCACACCTGTATTTGGGGAGTTGTTTCCATTCTTCTCTGCAGATCCTCTCAAACTCTGTCAGGTTGGATGGGGAGCGTCGCTGCACAGCTATTTTCAGGTCTTTCCAGAGATGTTCGATCGGGTTCAAGTCCTGGCTCTGGCTGGGCCACTCAAGGACATTCAGAGACTTGTCCCGAAGCCACTCCTGCATCATCTTGACTGTGTGCTTAGTGTTGTAGTCCTGTTGGAAGGTGAACCTTTGCCCCAGTCTGAGGTCCTGAGTGCTCTGGGGCAGGTTTTCATCAAGGATCTCTCTGTACTTTGATCTGTTCATCTGTCCCTCGATTCTGACTAGTCTCCCATTTCCTGTTGCTGAAAAACATCCCCACAGCATGATGCTGCCACTACCATGATTCACCGTAGGGATGGTGCCAGGTTTCCTCCAGACTTGAAGCTTGGCATTGAGGCCAAAGAGTTCAATCTTGGTCTCATCAGACCAGAGAATCGTGTTTCTCAGGGTCTGAGAGTCTTTTCATGTGCCTTTTGGTCAACTCCAAGCCAGCTGTCATGTGCCTTTTACTGAGGAGTGGCTTCTGTCTGGCCACTCTACCATAAAGACCTGATTGGTGGAGTGCTGCAGAGATGATTGTCCTTCTGGAAGGTTCTCCCATCTCCACAGAGGAACTCTGGAGCTGTCAGAGTGACCATTGGGCTCTTGGTCACCCCTCTGATCAAGGTCCTCGATTGCTCAGTTTGACCGAGTGGCAATACGCGGTTCCATACTTCTTCCATTTAAGAATTATGGAGGTCACTGTGTTCCTGGGGACCTTCAATGCTGCAAAAAAAATTGGTAACCCTCCCCAGATCGATGTCTTGACACGATACTTTCTCAGAGCTCTACAGACAATTCCTTCAAAGTCATGGCTTGGTTTTAGCTCTGACATGCACTGTCAACTGTTGGACCTAATATTGTTTGCCTTTCCAAATCATGTCCAATCAATTAAATTTACTGCAGGTGGACTTCAAGTTGTAGAAATATTTCAGGGATGATCAATGGAAACAGGATTCACCTGAGTTCAATTCTGAGTCTAATATCAAAGGGTCTGAATACTTATTTAAATAAGGATTTTTTTAAAATACATTTGCTAAGATTTCTAAAAACCTGTTTTTGCTTCGTCATTATGGGTTATTGTGAGTAGATTGAGGAAAACAATTTCTTTAATCTATTTTAGAATAAGGCTGTATCGTTAAAAAATGTGGAAAAGGAGAAGGGGTCTGAATACTTTCCGAATGTGTTGCTCTGTATGTGTTGTGTTGTTACTTGTTATTCTTTTACCTGATGCTTTTGTAGGAATATATATATATATAATCAAAATTTGCAATGAATTTCAATAGATTTCAGTTTTGTATAAATAAATTGCTTTAATAGAATGACGACGTAATGACAACATCAATAATATTTGTACATTGTTTTTTCTTGTCGAAGAAAGCAGATACATCAAATGTGTAGGATACAAAGTTTTAGAAACTATCCAGAAATGTACAAAATGGGGAGAGAGAAAAGCTAAACGTGAAATTATTTTTTATAAAAACTACAAAGCAGAGAGGGTCAGTATATAATGACTCCGTCTAAATCACCTATGGAAGAAGAGGCATGTGGTGATCATTCACATTGCAGAGGGAGCCGAGAGGGACATTAAACAGGATACAGAAAAGGGAGATGCAGAGGGAAAACCTATGTACATAAACTATAGCATGTGGCATTTGTTCTAAACAGCTCACTAATTCTCACTAAGAGTAAATCTTTAGTTTAAAGCTGGAGAATTCTTCACAAAAGGATTTTGCCGACTTTGTACTTGCTGAGTCATGTAGATTGTTTTGCTTTGATAATTTGGTAGACAAATGGAATTAGAAGCAACCAGAGCGTACAAATGCAATCCATATCAATAAAAAAAAAAATCCAGTGACTTCAACAATAGTTTTATTATTTATGAGTAGTATAAGAAAAATGTGTGCAATATATTCTCATCGGGGATATTAGAGCATGTAGAGTGTTATTGGCACATGTACATTGAGTTGAGGTAATGTGCTGCTGTCCAGAACTCTATGCTAAAGTGTTTCCAGGAATTCTCTTTCCCTCCTTTTTCATGTCCTCTTTCCTCGTCAACTCTGCTTTTGCACAACGCAACACATAAGGAGTCAAGCAGCATCCCAGAAGGTGATACCTAGTCAGTTGCACAACCTGAACGCATTCAACTGTGTCTTCCACATCTAACCCAATCCCTTTGAATCAGAGATGTGCAATGGAGGCTGCCTTAATCCACGCCCGTGGCGCCCGGGGAGTAGTTGTTGCAGGTTAACTGCCTTGCTCAAGGGCAGAATAGAAGATTTTTCCACCACGCCAGCTCAGGGTTTCGAACCGGCAAGCTTTCAGTTACTGGCCTAATGCACTTAACGGCTAGGCTACCTGACGCCCGTAGACCAACGCATAACGTTTTTACCCAAGTAAACTGACCTTTCTTTCAAAAGCAGTGGTGAAGATATGTCAGTGTAATAATATCGAACCAGAATGTAAAGTCATATAAAACATAACCACAAAATACATCACTTAAGTCATAAAAAAATACTAAAATGAAGTCACACAAACATTTCCTTTAGTTTGGTTAATAACCCAGTTCTGATAAACATCATGTTGTATTTGTCCTAGGCTGATAGCCTGTCGAAACCCGCTGAAAGCCAGTCCTTGCCGGCAATGTTACTCAAACCTTGTTATATAGGTAGCTTGGGTTGGAAAAATTCCATTAACTTTCCCCAAATTCCCCAGTTTTCCAGAAATCCCAGTAAGAGGATTCCTGGATATCCTGCTTATTCCCTCCTAATTCCAGGAACTTCCAAATAGGATTTCTGGAAAACCTGGGAATTTTGGGGAAGTTAGCAGCATTTTGAAACCCTGTGTGTATCCTTCTTACCACTACGGTATTAGTTATGTGTGCTCTGGGCTCATCATCACAATAAGCCCTCTTACTATACACTATGACACTCTGGAAGCTGGGATCCTGACCTTACACACTAAAACATGGCACACATTGGTTAAAGGTTTATTCTGATTGGCTATTGACCATTGGCTGTGATAGAAAATATACTGTACAGTAAAAGATTATAAGGACTCCATGGATAGAGATACACTGTCAAGTCCCAATGAATCCCAATACAACATCAGTAAGATATCCATCCTTTGCTAACCCGCACACACACACACACACACACACACACACACATATTCAGTAGCCACCCTACACCCTTCCAATCTTTGTCTTTCTTTATCCCTTTCTCAGGGTCGTGAGAAGGTGGTGTAGAGACACACACACACACACATCCGATCCCATGTATCTCAGTCTCTCATGGCCGTGACAGGGTGGTATAGACTGGCTGCTCCCAATGTGTAGGACTGTGAGACTGGGCCACGCTGGAGGGGTCAGTGATGGTAGTGTAGAGGGGCCTCTGACTGGGCCCCATGTAGGAGAAGGCTGAGTACAGCCCCGGGGCCTGGCTGGTGTGGGCGTAGTACGCCCCCGGAGCCTGGTGCTCCCCGTACTCAAACTGGGCCCTGGAGGGCAGCGAGGGGAAGGCTGATCCGTAGTGGGGGAGGCTGAGGGGGGTGTAGGTGACGTGGGTTCCTGCCGAAGAGGAGGAAGACTCTGCGTAGTGGCTCCCGGCCCCGGACTCACTCTTGATCTGGGCCTTGGTGGCGTCTGAGGCAGAGGGGGAGGGCTGTTGATGCTGATGCTGCTTGGAGAGCCAGGCGGCTGAGTGGCCGCTGGCAGCAGCGAGGGCGTAGGCGTAGGATGTAGCGGAGGAGCTTGATGTGGCGGCGCCTCCCTGGCCAACCCCCGGGTGCCCATTGGGCGGCAGGTACTGGTCAAACTCGTTGACGTCGAAGGGCTCGATGTTGGCCATCACGTCGTGGCTGATCTCGCCGATGTCCATGGTGCAGAAGTCGATGTGGGGTTTCCCGCCCGCTGATGAATGGCCCCCGGAGGCCCCCTCTGCTCCTACCCCCAGGCCTCCTCCACGGGAGGACCCTGAGCCACCTCCGCCCTCCCTCTTCCCCTCCGTCATCTTTCCAGACTGGAGCTCTGTCTTTGGGGTGGTGGGGGGTGTTGGCGGGCTGTGACCCTGACCTGGAAGGAAAATGGAACATACCGATCAGCAAAGCAATAGAAGTGAAACACTTGGAATGGAGACCAGTAGTTCAGTTTTCTTCTTGTTCTCTCAGGTTACAGAAGGCCGTGTGGTGCCAGGTGGCCTATTGTTTGCCCTAGCTTGTTGAAGTAGGACTTACTCATAGTATTGGGTAAATTCATTAACCAATAAAGCTGAACTCACCTGCAGGGTGGTGGTGATGATGGTGGTGGAGGTCGGCCAGGGGGGACCCAGCCCCTGTACTGTGCACATCCAGGTGGAGGGCCTTGTAATGGGACTGGGCGTGGCTGCCCTCCCCCTCTGCTCCCTCCCCTCCCTCACCATTGGTCCCCAGCTTGCCGTTCTTGCGTCTGCGGGGCTGGTACTTGTACTCTGGGTAGTCCTTCTTATGTTGTTTCCGCAGTCGCTCCGCCTCCTCAATGAAAGGCCTCTTGTCACTCTCATTCAGGAGCCTGTGGGACAAAACATGGTCATGGCAGGGCGGCAGGTAGCCTAGTGGTTAAGAGGGTTGGTCCAGTAACTGAGAAGTCACTTGTTTGAATCCCTATGCTGACTAGGGGAATAATCTGTCAATGTGTCCTTTACCAAGGCATTTAAAGGCATCTAGTTGCTCTGGATAAGTGTTTCTGCTAGTTAACTTTAATGGTTATATAATATAGTGCCTTTAAATTCAGAAACATATTTTTAAAATACAGGAAGGAAATGTATCTGAAGTAAGTTGGACTTTATGAATGAGTCATGCTCCAATTGCACACAAACGCCAACAAGGCCTACAGGTAGCCTGTAAATTATAAATTTCCCACGTAGGCCTATTTATTTCAATGCCTGCCAATGCCCACCTCCACAGTTTGCCAAGTGTCTTGCTGAGCTCCGCGTTGTGCAGGTGAGGGTACTGGTCCGCCAGTTTACGGCGCGCGGCCTGCGCCCACACCATGAAGGCGTTCATCGGTCTCTTCACGTGCGGCTTGCTCTTGTTCCCGTTGTTTACGCGCACGGGCATGGGCACGAGCGTCCAGTCGTATCCGTCCAGCACCTGGCTGACCGCCTCGCGGATGCCGATGGGGAACCGGTCCATATCCACCTCGGACTTTGGTACTAGTCCACCGTCCTCTCCGCCGCCATCTGCGCCAGAAAGCCCCGTCAGTTGCTGCGACGGACCGATGAGCGGGGAGTCCCGGCCGCCGGTGGTCCCGGAGTGTGCCGGTGACAGAGAGTGACCATCATCTGAGCCCCCGGGACTCAACTCTGCCTCGGATAGACTGTGCTCCTCTCCAGACATTTTAATGTATAGGCTATTATCGATTGGCAACAAAAAATATCCTTGCAGGAAAATTTGGTAAATTTGTTCAGAGAATGCAAAACTTTAAGCTACAGCTGAGAGATGTGCTCCGGACTCGCTCCTTTATATGGAATTATTCCTATATGCCACGCGTAAACCCATAGCCTACTCGTGCGTAATCGAATGTACCCAAATCCTGTCCTTTGCACTTCCCATTCACTTCCACCGATGTCGCCTGAAATTAATAATATAGAATAGAACAACATTAGGCAATTAACACATTTTACATTGGGCAATGAGGTCAGACCCCATTTGATAACTTTTTTTCACATGTTTTTTTATAGACCTAAGCAGAGACTGTACCCAGTGGGAACAGACGTAAATTCAACGTCTATTCCCAGTGGATATGGCCCATTACAATGGTAGGCCTAGAAATGACCGTTAGCTCTGAGACGAACAGAAAGACATTCATACAATGTTTTCTTGTTGACAGTTATGTTAGGCCACAAAATGTAACGAATGATAGGCTAATATATGTCCAGTGGAACCAATTTGTAGGCTACATAATAAGAGGACCAACTTCTTCTTCACCGGTTCTTGTCATTTTATATCAGTTCATATGCCATTACAGGCTAATCATAGGAGGGGTTGCTTCACCCAAGATGCCCTATTTTCCAAATAAACAAGGTTCATGAAGAAAACTGAACATTAAAAACTAGCATCATAAATGTTTCAGTACTTATCTTTAAATAATTCTGGGAATATGTATTTTACTGTTTCAATCCTATTTTAAGGCTAAAGCTGGAAAAGCCCGTAAAATTCAGTCCAACATCATCTTGGGAATTAAAAAAACCTCTTAGCTAATAAGATTTGGATATTTCTGAAATTCCACCCAAAAGCGTAAACAAATCTATTTTATGTTCATATGGAAAATAAAGTTACAAAACTTACCAATGCAGAGCTTAGGAGGTCGCCCGTTCAACACGGGAGTTCGTGCGTTCCCCTGTCCACCAGTGTGACGCTCGCCCTGTCCCCTGCCCCCTCGTTTGGTTTGCCCTTCAATGAATGGCCGCTCTGTATCGCGCACCGGAGCTTAAAGAGCGCCGTTGTGAGAAGGAACGAGAGAAAAAAAGTGATTGAAAGTGGAAAACATTCTGAGAGGCAGCATTCCAACACTGAGTCGACGCCACCCTCTTGCGCACACGCCGGACGCCTATTGGTCATTTAATATTCTCCGGCTTTCTTACTGGACGACGGGGTTACTGTTATTGCCTGTCCGTCCGTCACCACTAATATTTCCAATGAAAGGAGGTGAGATTTTACATCAGAGTGGCTTAAGTGACTTTACACTGGCTCTATTTAGTAACCAAATAAGGCCCGCTTTGTTTGATGTGTTGACATGTTATATTGAATAAATAAACAATCATGATAATACATTTGTGGTCAAAGTACACTAAAATTCACGAAAAATCTCCAAGGGATTAAAATACATAACGTCGTTATATTCATTATGACGTCATTATACAGTTGGTGAGGCCCTATTTGATGCAGTGAATATGTTATATCGAGGTCATCGTTAACACCAGGAAATTAATAATGAAAGAATTAGGTCTATGGCCTAAAGATAATTGAAAGTACTACTTAATACGTTTTTTGGGGTGTCTGTACTGTACTATTTCTATTTTTTTACAACTTTTACTTTTACTACATTCCTTCCCTGACACTCAAAAGTACTCGTAAAAATGTCGAATGCTTAGCAGGACAGGAACATGGTCCAATTCACACACTTATCAAGAGAACATCCCTGGTCATCCCATACTGCCTCTGATCTGGAGGACTCACTAAACACAAATTATTTGTTTGTAAATGAACTGTTCGCGTGTTCCCCTGGCTATCCAGAAATAAAAAAACAAGAAAATCGTGATGTCTGGTTAACTTAATATAAGGAATGTGAAATGATTTATACCTTTACTTTGACTTTTGATACTTGGGTATATTTTATCGATGACATTTACTTCTGATACTTAAGTATATTTAAAACCAAATACTTTTAGACTTTTACTCAAGTATTATTTTACTGTTGACTTTCACTTTTGAGTAATTTTCTATGAAGGTTTCTTTACTTTTACTCAAGTATGATAGTTGGGTACATTTCCAGTACTGCCTGTGGCTGATATAGTACTGCAATATGACAAAATGTGATATAGGGTAGAGTGAGTTGCTGGAGGAGTTGAATTAGATCCAAAATCATCATCCCTATATTGTTGACCAGCAATAATGGCCTTATGGGCCCAATCCTGAGGTCAATGTACGTGACCTTTCACCTCTATACTCTATGAAATACGTAACTTTTCTCACTCCCCAATATTGCTCTTCCAAATTGCTCTTGGACATCCCTTAACAATATGACATATGCATCTAAAATACATGTCAAGACCCAGAGTGCTCTGTGTGTAAGGTTGTGCTGTTGAGGTCAAATCATTCATTATGTTGACTGCATTGAATGTATTGTTACTGTAACTGGCAGTATTCTATGTAACTTGTAAGTAACTTACTTGTAGTCATTAATATATAAGATATTTACAGTATATAAGTACATTGTCACACGTTAAGATATATTAAGGGACTGCATATTATGGGCCACACACACACACACACACACACACTGATTGCAACAATAACCGCCAGTGTTTCCCTTTTCCTTCTCATTTTGAATCTGTGTCTCAGTTTTCTCTCTCTCTCTCCCTTTCTCCCTCTCGTCTCTCTCTTCTTTAGCCTCTTTGTTGTCATCTCAGGTGAATTGTGACCATGTGATCAGATGCCCTGCAAGCACCCTTCCATTAGCCTCCTAAATGAAAAAAAAATGAGCGGAACAAAAAGCAGTTTTGTGCATCTTGAAAAAAATGATAAGAGAAAAGAAAGAGATGTGTGTCTCTGGGCCCTGTGTTACTACACAGTATCTCACACATAACACAACATCCAAGGACTGCACTCGCTGGACTAGCTGTCTCCATCTATTTCATTCTCATGTCCACCGGGACCATGGGTCTGGGCCTTTGGGTGCTGGTCTTGGTGGGTTCGTCCGAGAGGGGTTGGTTGGGGGTGCAGGATTCAGGATGGGGGCTACATACACCCCTCTGACTACACTGGGATACTGAGGCCCTGTCCTGGCCTTGATGTGAGTGACTACTTCTGTTTGTGTATGAGTGAGAGGAGTTTAAAGAAAATCCCTCTCACTCTTAAGCTGACAAAAGGTTTGATTTGATGTGGATTTATATAAGCAAGCAAAGGAATCTGACAGACTAAGAGCAAGTTGGAATTAATTGTGATAAGTATTTTGTGATTCAGAGTGACTGTGCTGTAGGCTATGTCATATTATGCATTAGGTGAAATACAAATCACTGTGAATTTATGCAGGGCTTGGCATTCTTTTTTTATGTGAATGCGAGATGTTTACTTAGAGTATTCCCAATGTATTGTAACTAGGAGGTACAAATATGTTTGAATTTATTTAAAACGAAACTGTTTTTTTAGTGAGACTCCAAATGAAAAGTAAATTGTTAATTAGCAGTGATTCAAGTTGTCATTATTTTGTTAATTCACATGAAATCCTCATTTTCTTTCGTTGCCAAAATTAGCGTTAGATATTCTATAAATTCTCAATATACCATTAACTAACGAAATAAGCACCTGCTTTACAATTTTCTCAATTTAGCAAAACTGCAATTGTATTATATACGTTCATAACACTGAGATCATGCTCCAATGCGATGCGAGAAGAGCTACTTCAGTCAATTATTTGCGAGAAATGTTATAGGTCTTCTAGAAATGGTTTAATTCTGTTTAGAATTCCGGTTAAATAACGCAACAAAACTCTCTGTGCTACTCATAAGCCTATCATGGGGTCAGTTCAATCAGAATGCTCATAATATGTTATTCATTGTTGTAGCATTAATCGTGGAGAAATGCATTCATATACTATATATATAAATTGTATAAATTGCTCTAAAAACAATTGTCTTGATAGTGTGGGAGAAACGCACTAAAGATAGATCTAATGAATGAACAGCGAGGCGCATACGAGTTGTAAACAACGTTAAAAGGAGGCCTGCCAAACAAGTGAACTTGGTGTATTGGTCCAATAACGTTCGTTTGATTTCCATCTCGCTTTCGATTTTTTTTCTTTTTTCTAGGCCTAATCAGTCGATTATTATAAACTATTTTACGTCTAAAAGATCATCAGTTTTTGAATGTATAAGTTAACATTCGTTTGATTAAATATTATCTTTGAAATATATTAGTTCAATAGCTAGTAATTATGAAGAAAAAGTGGGGCTTTTAGAAAATTAAAGTTGAGTGCAACTTTATTGCCTAAATATAATTATTCTCTGTCTGTTTATAGTCAACTATGAGACATATTCTATAGGCTACTACTAAGACTACTACTAAGACTACTACTAAGACTACTACTAAGACTACTACTAAGACTACTACTAAGACTACTACTAAGACCAAAATAGTCTTTGTAGTAAAAAAGACTACAAAATACTGATGTCAATCTATTTATTTTAAAGAAAGTCAATTTGAATTGTTTGTAAATGCATTTTACTCAATCTTTTTAGTTTGTTCCACTTTACACAAGATAAGGGACTGGATGTGCTTATCAATACAATGAATGATGTACATTTTTGGTACAAAGGTAATATTTTCATATGACATAGAGAGATACTGTCCATATCTTTCTCCTATCCAGGTCCCATCTCTCCCATCCAGGGCTATGGGCCCCAGGGGCTGACATAGCTCTGTGGAAAATAGAACTCACATGTCCATCTATTAACCACAGTGAGACATACACCCCTGCTTTAGCCTGCCATGTGACCGGCTGCACTAATGTGTCTGCTCCTGTCCCTGTCACAAGAGTCTGCATGGTGCTGTGGCAGGAGAGAGAGAGGATGGGGAACTCATGACTAGCAGGCTCAAGGGGTCAAGATTCACTATGTCTGACTCCCCAGGTGGATGTGGGGTGATTTGGGGCAGCAGGAGCCATTTTGTGTTCATGTTTGTGGCTCTGTCTCCACAACATGTAACCTCTTACTCTCAAATGAATCAATAAGCCTGCAGCGACATACTATGAATGTCATTGCGATGTCATGTTCTAAAATGATAGCGGTGCCAGAAAAACTATTTTAAAAAGGGAATCCAGTGTTGCATCCTGGAAAACAGCATGCTGATGGTGAAATCCTGGAGGAGAAAAAGAAGGATCGAGAGAAGGAAATAGAGAGAGATGGCTGCCCTTTTGTGTTGGCCTCAGTCCATAGAATAGTTTCACTGGGAAATTCCTGAAATCTGACGAGAGAGAGAGAGAGAGAACAAGGGAACATGGACAGCGGTCAACATATTCATGCAGTGGGTCACATTCTGCGTTCGATTGTCGTGTGTATAATTGAGGGAAAGACAGTCATTCCCATGTCAATGGACACGTGGGGCTGATGTGAATGGCGCTGTTTGTTCCGAATGATGACGCACTCAATAGAAGCCCCGAAATAATTTGACAAGGAGGAACTGCATATATTAGCACGGTTCTATTTGACAACCTATTGCTTCCTGAATGATGGAAATATTCTGTACTTACAGTCAGAGTGAGCTTATACTTGTTGGGGTTTTTCCCCTATTCATTGTGACATGTTTTGTTGACACTTCAATTTCACAGTTAGCAACAAGTAAAAATACGTAGTTCAAAATCATTTCATCACATACCCATTGGCCAGAACATCTGTAAACAGGTTTGACGTCAATCAGGGTTAAGGACAATTCAGGAATTAAACTATTCTCATGGACAAATTCCACATCCAAAGCAACTAACAGGAATTAAAACCCAATCAACCCTCTCCAACTCTGATCCAAATCTCTACATCTTTTTAACAACTTGCTCTAATTGATTAATATCACTTCTAAAAGGAGAATTTCATAACACCATAAACAACCAGGCCATGTGAGTGACAAAATTGTGTATCATTCATGCTGGGAAATGGAGAATGTGGATGGAAGGCCCCAGCCCACGTCTCCATGGTTCAGGTGTAGCCTTTACCCTCCATGGCTCACATATTTACTCCGACTTACATGATGACACTCCGCCTGCCCTGGATACCATCTTAGTAATTATAGTTTTTACCCCCAAACCATAAGACTCCTGAACAGGTAACCAAATGACTACCCGGACAATTTGCATTGTGTGCCCCCCCCACCCCTCTTTTACGCTACTGCTACTCTCTGTTTATCATATATGCATAATCACTTTAACCATATCTACATGTACATACTACCTCAGTCAGCCCGACTATCCGGTGCTTGTATGTAGCCTCGCTACTGTTATAGCCTCACTACTGTATGTAGCCTCACTACTGTTATAGCCTCACTACTGTTATAGCGTCACTACTGTTATAGCCTCACTACTGTTATAGCCTCAGTACTGTATATATCCTCGTTACTGTATATAGCCTCGCTACTGTTATAGCCTCACTACTGTTATAGCCTTGCTACTGTTATAGCCTCACTACTGTATGTAGCCTCACTACTGTTATAGCCTCACTACTGTATGTAGCCTCGCTACTGTTATAGCGTCACTACTGTTATAGCCTCACTACTGTTATAGCCTCAGTACTGTATATATCCTCGTTACTGTATATAGCCTCGCTACTGTTATAGCCTCACTACTGTTATAGCCTTGCTACTGTTATAGCCTCGTTACTGTTATAGCCTCACTACTGTTATAGCCTCACTACTGTTATGGCCTCGCTACTGTTATAGCCTCACTACTGTATGTAGCCTCGCTACTGTATGTAGCCTCACTACTGTTATAGCCTCACTACTGTATGTAGCCTCGCTACTGTTATAGCCTCAGTACTGTATATATCCTCGTTACTGTATATAGCCTCGCTACTGTTATAGCCTCACTACTGTTATAGCCTTGCTACTGTTATAGCCTCGTTACTGTTATAGCCTCACTACTGTTATGGTCTTGCTACTGTTATTTTTGACTGTCTTTTTACTGTTGTTTTTATTTCTTTACTTACCTATTGTTCACCTAATACCTTTTTTGCACTGTTGGTTAGAGCCTGTAAGTAAGTATTTCACTGTAAGGTGAAATGCACCTGCTGTACACCTGTTGTATTCGGCGCACATGACAAATACACTTTGATTTGATATATCCTGGGACTAACATTCAGATGTATTTTATACCACAGATATATTTTATTACTAGATCATGTCCAGATATACAATATGCTCTGATTAATTGAAACAGTGTTCTTATTGATGCCAGATGCAGTGCATTCGCAAAGTATTCAGACCCCTTGACTTTTTCCACATTTTGTTATGTTACAGCCTTATTCTCAAATGGATCTAACAATTTTTTCCCTCATCAATCTACACACAATATCCCATATTGTCAAAGCGAAAACAGGTTTTTAGAAATTATGGCACATTTATTAAAAACAAAAACAGACATACCTTATTTACATAAGTATTCAGACCCTGTGCTATGAGACTCGAAAATTGAGCTCAGGTGCATCTTGTTTCCATTGATCATCCTTTAGAGGTTTATACAACTTGATTGGAGTCCACATGTGGTAAATTCAATTGATTGGACATGATTTGGAAAGGCACACACCTGTCTATATAAGGTGTCACAGTTCACAGTGCATGTCAGCACAAAAAACAAGCCATGAGGTCAAAGGAATTGTCTGTAGAGCTCTGTGACAGGATCGTGTCGAGGCACAGATCTGACAACCATCTCTGTAGCACTCCACCAATCAGGACTTTATGGTAACGTGGCCGGACGGAAGACATTCTTCAGTAAAAAGGCACATGACAACGACCCCGAACACACAGCCAAGACAATGCAGGAGTGGCTTTGGGACAAGTCTCTGAATGTCCTTGAGTGGCCCAGCCAGAGCCAGGACTTGAACCCGATCAAACATTTCTAGATAGACCTGAAAATAGCTGTGCAGCGACGCTCCCCATTCAACCTGACAGAGCTTGAGAGGATCTGCAGAGAAGAATGGGAGAAACTCCCCAAATACAAAGTACTGAGTAAAGGCTCTGAATACTTATGTAAAAGTAATATTTAACTGAAATTTAGGTTTTCAAAAATTTGTGAAAATTTCTAAAAACCTGTTTTTGGTTTGTCATTATGGAGTATTTTGCGTAGATTGATGAGGGGGATAACTCTTTAATCAATTTTAGAATAAGGCTGTAATGTAACAAAATGTGGAAAAAGTCAAGGGGTCTGATTACTTTCCGAATGCTCTGTCTATGACCATTTAGCAGACACTTTTTGTAAAGAGACGAGTAGTAGTACATACATTTTCATATGAGGGGCCTTAGTGGGAATCTAACCTACAATCCTGACACTGCAAGTGCCATGCTCTACCAACTCAGCCACCCAGGACCACTGTCAGACCATACTGATGCCACGGCTCCCTGTGATTCATAGTTTAGTGATTTAGTGATATAGTGATTTAATGTGCACGGCCTCATGCAGATTCCAGAAGGATGAATAAAAAATTATGCTGCTTGCTGACCTTTGTCTCTCCTCACCCATTTTTTGCAATGAATCAGTGCAGCTGCGCAACACTTAAATGGGTCCCCCTCTCTTCCCGTGAGTGTCTGTGACTAAAGCCATGAATCCTCTCTTTGTGTTCCATTTGCAGAATTGCCCATTTCTTGCCCTCTCTCTTTTTATTTGGGAAGGGGGTTGAGGTTGGCTTCGGCTGCGATAGTGGTGAGGGTGGAAGTTTGGGGGGGGGGGGGACTTGTTGGACCGCATTCCAGTGCAGCTGTGGAGGCTGGTGGAGGTTGGGGCGGGGGGGTTTAGAGAGAGCAGGATCATCATTGCATTTGCAAGGCATCATGAATGGCCTATTGTTCACCCCTGGGTCAGTATCTACACTGGCCTGAGTTACCTCAATTGTGATGGAGGGATGGAGAGAGAGAGAGAGATGGAGAGATGGAACTCGAAAACAAGATATCAAGAAAATGAGAGAACGAAAGAACGAGAGAAAGAAGAGAAAGAGAGATGGGGAGAGTGAGACCACTAGAGAGCAAGATGGGGAGAGATGGGTAGAGTGAGACGACGAGAGAGAGAGATGGAATTATGGGACTGAGTCATTAGCAGGAGGTTGAAAATTATGGTATTAAAATAATGTGAAGGTGGACAATGGCATCTGTGGCTGGCTGGCAGTGGCCCCTCAGTCATAGTGTCAGCACCGGGCTAGTCATGGCATTTTTACACACAAACGTGTAGGATGTTGACTACTTATTTAGCTTAGCCATTCTTCAAATCAAATTTATTTATATAGCCCTTTGTACATCAGCTGATATCTCAAAGTGCTGTACAGAAACCCAGCCTAAAACCCTAAACAGCAAGCAATGCAGGTGTAGAAGCACGGTGGCTAGGAAAAACTCCCTAGAAAGGCCAAAACCTAGGAAGAAACCTAGAGAGGAACCAGGCTATGAGGGGTGGCCAGTCCTCTTCTGGCTGTGACGGGCGGAGATTATAACAGAACATGGCCAAAATGTTCAAATGTTGATAAATGACCAGCATGGCCAAATAATAATAATTCCAGTAGATGTCGAGGGTGCAGCAAGTCAGCACCTCAGGAGTAAATGTCCGTTGGCTTTTCATAGCCGATCATAAAGAGGATCTCTACCACTCCTGTTGTCTCTAGAGAGTTGAAAACAGCATGTCTGGGACAGGTAGCACGTCCGGTGAACAGGTCAGGATTCCATAGCCGCAGGCAGAACAGTTGAAACTGGAGCAGCAGCACGACCAGGTGGACTGGGGACAGCAAGGAGTCCTCATGCTAAGTAGTCCTGAGGCATAGTCCTAGGGCTCAGGTCCTCAGAGAGAGAAAGAAAGAGAGAGTTAGAGAGAGCATACTTAATACTTAAATTCACACAGGACACCGGATAAGACAGGAGAAGTACTCCAGATATAACAAACTGACCCTAGCCCCCCGACATAAACTACTGCAGCATAAATACAGGAGGCTGAGACAGGAGGGGTCAGGACGAGGCTGAGTATAGCCCACAAAGATCTCCGCCACGGCACAACCCAAGGGGGATTGTATCTCTCAGTGTACAATGTATCTCTCAGTGTTGCTACATCTGAAATTATTAATAATCAAAGATATCCCAATTACCAACAAGGAAGGAACTGGGTTTCATGTTTTGTCATAATATTGTAGTCTGAGCACTTAAAGCAGCAATCAGCAATTTAAATAATAACAAAGCGATCTCGCTTTCAGTAAAAAACTTAGGGATGGGGCTGGAGAAATGTAACCACTCTCAAATTCATAGACACTGGTATGGATGCAAGGACTGACCATCCACAATATCAAAATTATAGTTTTAACCATGTTTTCAGGCACATTGCCTTTGTTTACAAACAAAATCTCATTCCGTCAGTACAGGATGCCTGGTTATTCTTTAAAAGTTCTTTCCTCACCATCTTATATAAGCATGCCCCATTCAAAAATTGTAGAACTAAGAACAGATATAGCCCGTGGTTCACTCCAGACTTGACTGCCCCTGACCAGCACAAAAACGTCCTGTGGCGTACTGCATTAGCATCGAATAGCCCCGCGATATGCAACTTTTCAGGGAAGTTAGGAACCAATACACACAGGCAATTAGGAAAGCAAAGGCTAGCTTTTTCAAACAGAAATTTGCATCCTGTAGCACAAACTCCAAAAAGTTCTGGGACACTGTAAAGTCCATGGAGAATAAGAGCACCTCCTCCCAGCTGCCCACTGCACTGGCGCTAGGAAACACTTTCACAACTGATAAATCTCCGACAATCGAGAATTTCAATAAGCATTTTTTTACGGCTGGCCATGCTTTCCACCTGGCTACCCCTACCCCGGTCAAAAGCTCTACACCCCCCACAGCAACTGCCAACTGTTAACAAACAGATCACTGAAAATTTTGAATTGCACCGTACCTTCTCCGCTATGCAATCTGGTTTCCGAGCTGGTCATGGGTGCACCTCAACCACGCTCAAGGTCCTAAACGATATCACAACCGCCATTGATAAAAGACAATACTGTGCAGCCATCTTCATCGACCTGGCCAAGGCTTTCGACTCTGTCAATCCCCACATTCTTATCGGCAGACTCAACAACCTTGGTTTCTCAAATGACTGTCTCGCCTGGTTCACCAACTACTTCTCAGATAAAGTTCAGTGTATCAAATCAGAGGGCCTGCTGTCCAGACCTCTGGCAGTCTCTATAGGGGTACCACAGGGTTCAATTCTCGGGACGACTCTTTTCTCTGTATACATCAATGATGTTGCTCTTGCTGCTGGTGATTCTCTGATTCACCTCTACACAGATGACACCATTTTGTATACTTCTGGCCCTTCTTTGGACACAGTGTTAACAAACCTCCAGACGAGCTTCAATGCCGTACAAAACACCTTAGCTGCCCGCACCCGCCCGCCCGTCTAGCATCAATACTCTGGACGACTCTGACTCTGACGTGGACAACTACAAATACCTAGGTGTCTGGTTAGACTGTAAACTCTCCTTCCAGACTCACATTAAGCATCTCTAATCCAAAATGAAATCGAGAATTGGCTTCCTATTTCTTAACAAAGCATCCTTCACTCATGCTGCCAAACATACCCTAGTAAATCTGACTATCCTACCTATCCTTGACTTTGGCGATGTCATTTACAAAATAGCCTCCAACACTCTACTCAGAAAATTGGATGCAGTCTATCACAGTGCCCTCCATTTTGTCACCAAAGCCCCATATACTACCCACCACTGCGACCTGTATGCTCTCGTTGGCTGGCCCTCGCTTCATATTTGTCACCAAACCCACTGGCTCCAGGTCATCTATAAGTCTTTTCTAGGTAAAGCCCCGCCTTATCTCAGCTCACTGGTCACCATAGCAGCACCCACCCGTAGCACGCGCTCAAGCAGGTATATTTCACTGGTCACCCCCAAAGCCAACTCCTCCTTTGGCCGCCGTTTCTTCCAGTTCTCTGCTGCCAGTGACTGGAACAAATTGCAAAAATCACTGAAGCTGGAGTCTAATATCTCCCTCACTCACTTTAAGCATCAGCTGTCAGAGCAGCTTACTGATCATTGCACCTGTACACAGCCCATCTGTAAATAACACACCCAACTACCTCATCCCCATATTGTTATTTTTATTGTTGTTGCTCCTTTGCACCCCAGTACCTCTACTTGCACATTCATCTTCTGCACATGTATCACTCTGGTGTTTAATTGCTAAATTGTAATTATTTCGCCACTATGGCCTATTTATTGCCTTACCTCCCTAATCTTACTACATTTGCACACACTGATTTTTGTATTGTGTTATTGACTGTGCATTTGTTTATCCCATGTGTAACTCTGTGTTGTTTGTGTCGCGCTGCTTTGATTTATCTTGGCCAGGTCGCAGTTGTAAATGAGAACTTCTTCTGGTTAAATAAAGGTGAAATTAAAAAAATAAAACATTAATTGGAGTAAAACAAGCTTATATTTTGGGTTCTGATGGGGTACGACAGTTGAACAAAGCTCATGAGGCATTTCTAAGTTATATTCTCCACAAATCAATGGGTAAGGGTACATATCCTTAATTTATGTCCAAAAATGGACGAACAACTGCAGATTGCCCCTTTTGTCATAATGTCACCGTAGATAGGAAAACATTGGTTTCTTTATCTGTCCCTAATCAAATAGACAATGAATAGATAAATCTTCAATTTTTTTGTAAATATTTGACTTTTCTCAAATAGAAAAATGAATTACATATTAAGTAAACTACACTATATGTACCAAAGTATGTGGACACCCCTTCAAATTAGTGGATTCGGCAATTGCTGACAGGTGTATAAAATCGAGCACTCAGCCATGCAATCTCAATAGACTCCATAGAACATTTGGCCGTAGAATGGCCTTACTGTAGAGTTCAGTGATGATGCCACCTTTCCAACAAGTCAGTTTGTCATATTTCTGACCTGCTAGAGCTGCCCCGGTCAACTGTATGTGCTGTTATTGTGAAGTGGAAATGTCTAGGAGCAACAACGGCTCAGCCGTGAGGTGGTAGGCCACACAAGCTCACAGAACGGGACCACCGAGAGGTGAAGCGTGTAGCGCGTAAAAATCGTCTGTCCTCTGTTGCAGCACTCACTACCAAGTTCCAATCTGCCTCTGGAAGCAATATCAATACAAGAACTATTCGTTGGGAGCTTCATGAAATATGTTTCCATGGCCTAGCAGCCACACACAAGCCTAAGAGCACCATGTGCAATGCCAAATGTCGGCTGGAGTGGTGTAAAGTTTGCCGCCATTGGGTTCTTGACTAGTGGAAACGCGTTCTCTGAAGTGAGGAATCACGCTTCACCATCTGTCCGACGGACGAATCGGGGTTTTGGCGGATGCTACGAGAATGTTACCTGCCCCAATACGTGGTGCCAACTGTAAAGTTTGGTGGAGGTGGAATAATGGTCCGTTGGCTGAATGGAAGCAAGACCCCGCAGCAATGTTCCAACATCTAGTGTAAATCCTTCCCAGAAGAGTGGATTCTGTTACAGCAGCAAACGGGGGACCAACCCCATATTAATGCCCATGATTTTGGAATGAGATGTTCGACGAGCAGTGTCCACATACTTTTGGTCATGTACTGTATAATAACGGTAACCCCAGGTTACTATCCCAGCCTCCCATAATAATAACCTCTGATGTCTCCCTCAATCAGCAGTGATCCAATTAACCAATTAGGGCTTATAGTAGTGGTGGTATGAGAGGTTGCAGACAGCACCACTTTCAGCCCCAGGCCTCCCCCTACCTTCCCCCCTCTCATTAAGACAGTGCTGAGTTCGGGTGTCATGTGGTTTTGGGTGGAGGGGGGCACCATTAGACCAATAACCACCTGTATGGTTGCCCAGGACTGCTGTGGATTCCTGTGTTATTGAGCAAAGGAGTTCGACGCATACGTAGGTATGTTGTCTATATAGATCATGGTAAGTAGACTTGCTTGTGAGAGCCAGAACGGCTCATAGGAGCAGGAGCTGATCTTCTGTTTCTGTAGCGTGAGGCAGCTTGATGTGCAAATACCCCCCCCCTGGACAGGACGCTGGTCTATCGCAGGGCCTTACCCCCAATCCATCTCCTTAATGCTGAGTGGCAAGCAGAGACGTATCGGGTCCCATCTTTTATAGCCTTTGGTATGACTCGGCCGGTGATCGAACTCCCAACCTTGCAATCTCAGGGCAGACGTTCTAACCACAAGCTGTTGGTGCAGATGCACTTTTTCTGTAACATTTAATTGAACCAGGAAGTCCTATTGAGTTCAGTAGACCTCCTTCCCAAGGGAGACCTGGCTGTATAGCTATGGTACAGAGGGAAAGAGCTTCATCCAGCAGACTACTCACTTGCAAAACATAGTTTACTTCTCAGAAAAATGTCTTTCTGATGCTGATCAGAAGGGTAAAAGGAAGATGCATGGGAAAATCAATGGGAAATTGGCCTGAGGGATGAGAGAGGAGAGAGGAGAGAAGAGACTAGTCACTTTCCAATCATGAGTTTTTCTCAGAACATTTAATTAAGCTGAGCGAACAGCAGAGGGCCTGAGGGCCTGAGGCAGCCACTGAGATGCCCGAATGAAAGACTCTGTTGTTGGCGGAGAGGAGGAAGACATGAAAGGGGGAAGAAAGAGAGGAAAGGAAAAAGAAATAGGGGGATTTTCAGTAATCTTCATATGTGGTGTCAATGTTTTTCTCAGCAAACATAAACAGTCTTGTATATAGACTATAACGGATGATCTGCATGTGGTTACAGCAGCACACATTGATACATGTGATATCCACAGGTGTTCCTCACAGGCTAGACACCTCACCTGATCTCAGAGCCTCAAATAGACAGACAGACAGACAGACAGACAGACAGACAGACAGACAGACAGACAGACAGACAGACAGACACAAAAGCACACACACACACACACACACGCACGCACACACACACACACACACACACACACACGCGCACACACACACACACACAGCCTGTGGTGGTTCTCAGTGGTGTAGTCAGCGTGGGCAGCCTAGTGTAACACAATGCCTCTCTGTCCTCCAACGAATGGTTCACAGCTCCACAACACACAACAGGTCATTATGGGCCACAGGACCCCCAACCCTCCACCACTTCGTCCCCAATACTGTCCCCTACTGAGCACACACACTAGCCCCTATTCCCTAACACTAGCCCCACAGCCCAATACAGCCCCGCACAACCTCAGGGCAGAAACCAACAGCAGCAGAGGAGGTCTACAAAGCATTAAAGCAGCCCCCTGCCAGACAGCCCAGATCCTAGATCCTCTAGTCAGCCATTATGACTGACGGAGTCTGGAGAAAGGTCACCAAAGGTCACCCAGCTGGTCGTTTTTATGGATGTTGATGACAAGGGGGTGTGACACAGTGGCTAATTAACCGACATCAGTAGAGAGGGAGGGAGGGAGGGAGGGAGGGAGGGGGAGGGAGGGAGGGAGGGAGGGAGGGCAGAGAGATAGCGTATGAGATGGGGGAAAGGCTCGTTTGAACTGACAGTAGTAGAGGAAGGAGAGAATGATGGAAGGATGAGAAGGAGAGAGAGATAGAGATGGGGAAGTGGCCTGTTAGAGCAGGAGAACACATTTAATACAATTAAAGATGGGAATGATTTGATTACAGGAGAGGAAGATGTTGGGGAGACATATGACATTACTGGAGTTTCCCCTGTCAGAGCTCCGCAACACCGACTGCTGAAGACGTGTAGAAGAATTGTTTGTTTTTGCTCTTGAAAATAGAGTTTAAAAAGTTATAGCTTTTGCTTATAGTTACCTCACCACATCAAGAGATTAAATGAAGAGTTTATTTCCAAAACATTATATACACCAATTTCACATTTGTGTTTTTTAACCAGTGATTGCTTATGGGTTTGATGTGTGTGTCTTCAAAATGCTATACTGTAAATCCATTGTTTAGCTTGAATGTTCCTATCCTGTATATTTGACTGTGATATGTGGTTGTCTCACCGAGCTATCTTATAATGAATGCACTTACTGTAAGTCGCTCTGGATAACAGCATCTGCTAAATGACAGATCTCCTATTACTGTATTGCATTTTATTTTTTATATAAACATAGATTTCATAAATGTATAATTTGTACAGTACTCTGTAAAAAATGTAGTTATTTGTTACATTTGACTGTGTAAAACCTAGCAGTACTACTTATTTCTCTGAGAATGAGGCGGCTATATAGCATTTTGTCTCTCTGAAACGAAGCCATCAAGTGATAGATTTGAAACAAATACATGTCTGTCATTGAACAACCCCATGACATGATTAGACAGTGAAAAAACACACCAATCTCTTTCATAACATCTTTAAACAATAAAAGTTGATTTACTAACATTTCTGAAAATGGATATTGTTTTTGAATGAAATTCTTTATATACAGAAAATAAAGGGTTCCGGTGAGCCTTAGCACTTCAGAAAATAAAGGGTTCCGGTGAGCCTTAGCACTTCAGAAAATAAAGGGTTCCGGTGAGCCTTAGCACTTCAGAAAATAAAGGGTTCCGGTGAGCCTTAGCACTTCAGAAAATAAAGGGTTCCGGTGAGCCTTAGCACTTCAGAAAATAAAGGTTTTGTGACTAGTCGTCTTTAAAAAAATTGTTATGGTTGACTGATAATTTACCACATGAGGGAGCTGGTATACCATACTCTCTCTTCTATTGGTCTGTTGTGGTGGAGCAGTCTTCACTGCCCCCTTGTGGTGAACTGGGTAGGTACAGTAAACGACTGTGTTGTGTTAGCAAGCTGTTCCTCCTCTCCTCTCCTCTCCATATTCTCCTCTCCATATTCTCCTCTCCTCTCCTCTCTCTCTCTATCTCTCTATCTCTCACTCCCCACTGCCCCTCGGCCTAGTATGTCCTTCTCCAGTTTGTATCTATTTCTATTTCTATCTAACCCTCTCTCCCTCACTCTCTGGGACGTTTTAAAAAACAACCTGCCAAATAAAAACTCTCTGTACTGAGCTATTTGAGTACGACACAGATTTGGGGTAATACCCCAGTTTTGGATTAGAAAGAGAGAATGGTAAGAAAGACAGGTGTGTGTATGGGATTACCTCTGAGTCACTGAGCTAGAGAACAACAACCCCCTGCCTTCACATTACACACACACACACACTTCCCCAAACCAGGCCAACCAATGAGCAGTCAGAAACAGGTGGACATCAACATGGGGTCAGTTTGACCTTTGACCTTTCTGACTGATGGGAAAAAATTGTGTGAGAACAGAGCAGAATGTGTCAACCAGAACAGCTACTGCTGCTTGTTTATTATTATTATTACTAGACATTTATTAATTCATACAAAACAGCAATTAAAATATTTCATTTTTATTTTTAGATATTCCTTTTGATAAAATACAGAATAAAGTGCTCTTTATTCTTTATCTGGACAATACATGTTATTTCCAACTCAGTTTCTGTTCAGATTCATTGTTTTTCCATCATTTATATTCCGTCATAAAATATTTACTAATTTTGGAATACATAGCTTATGTATCAAACATTAACAGTAATATACCTTAAGCAGGAAGACAAAATTATCATGGTTTCTCATAGGTCTGTGATGTTACCAGTATCGCAATATTCATTGGAAACACAAAGCAGACCAAACTCTTTGGTTCTTAAAAAATGTATGTCAATTATTGGGTGCTATAGCTTGGAAAATAAATAAATGTGACTCTGAATGACGACATAATGATGTTTATTTCCAACACTACGGATGTTTTCCTGAAGAAGTTAAATCCATGTCATGCTTTGTTTCCTTGACACAATATTAACGAGTATCGTGATATTGGTATCATCCCGGCCCTAGTTTCTAAGCATGAAAAATCATATATTTACAAACAGAAAATACTTTTTAATACCACATCAACTTAATTTGTGGTTTTGAAAGTATTCATGACTCATGACAGATATCTGTAAATGTAAAAAAAAAACGGTACCAAGATTTGGTTGAATGGAACCAAAAGTCACTTCACAAAGAATATTATTCCAGAGAATATATACAACTGAATATTGAATACAATAAGAATGCATTTAAGTCTTACGCTATAAAATGCAAATTTAGACTCATGTACTGAACACAACTATGTTTAAAAACAAAAAGAAACTCAAGAGAATAACAAGGTCATTCAACCTTCCTTCTTCGCTGTGCTGCAGAATTCCTTCCTTCTTTCTGTGAGGACTTTGGTTGGATACACAAAAAAGCAGAGGAACAGTACCAAGGGCACATAGTTCATTCGGGACACTAGACACGAGAGTCTTCTACGACTGATTCACACTACAGGGCCGACCCCAAACCACAATGTGTTGGCTTCAGGGCTGTACAATTAAAAAACTCTAAAATGCTATTTGGAGAAGAGCAAAAAAAAAACACGACCTAAGCCATTATCACTATGGTTTCTGATGCTTCATTCACCTCAGTCGATCTACAAACGCATCGCCTAGCTACACAATTAGCTCAACACCAGGATTAAAAACAATAATTTAGGTACTGAAGGATCTGTTAACAGAAAGTATTTTATTAACAAATGGTAAAGCATTAAAAAAAGTTTTGAAATGTTCCTGCAATTCTACACATTTTGACGTGACTTATGGTTAATATGATGTCTGAATGAGAGTGACTAACAAAATCAATGGGGACCCTGGAGGTCAGGTCCCCTGGGCCCTGTGTGCCCAGTCAGTCATTTGGTCATTACTACAAGTTTAGTCTAGACTAACTAGAATAATTCACCTATTTTAATTGTATTTTTAACGACATGGGCTAAATGAGTGACTGTCAGTGAGTGACAGAGGAAAACTGGGGCAGCCAAGTTTCAAAATCGCACCTTGTGAATTCTACTAATCTAACTCTCAACAGCAAGTTGAGACCCCGAATGAGTTCCCCCAAAAATACATATATATATATATATATATATATATATATATTTATTTTTTATTTTTTATTAACTAGGTCTGGACCTCAGTGTCCTCATATGTAGTTACGGCCCTGGCTGGCTTGGACATTTTCCTCTCAGAATATCCTTTCTAGCACAGTTCCAGCAACTACAGTGGATGCGTAACCAGGCCAGCGCAGGATTGTCTTGTCTCAGTTTGACTCGATAGTGTGAATCAGTCACTACACTCCTGATTCCCTTCTGAAGCCCAGCGCATCAAGAGCTATAGCCGGCTGCAGCCTGTCAATCTGATTGTCCATGTCCAGCACACACAGCATGTTCATGTCCACTGCTACCTGGTCCTGAAATCTCTCCTGGAAGATGTCTAGTTGTACGTCCCTCTCCTCCCCCTCCCCGTCGTCCCTCCCCCCCAGCATCACACCCATCTCCCCTACCTCCTCCCCCTCCTCCTCCCCGCAGCACAGGGCCACCTCGTTCTCATAGCAGAAGGCGCTGGGGGAGTGTGGAGGCAAGAGGTGGAGGCCGGAGGACTTGGGACCGAGAGGGGACACTGACCGGGTAGAACTCGAGCCGGAGGCAGACGAGGGGGAATGGGATCGGCCCGTCATCTCCCGGAGCTCCCTGGCGCTGCAGTGCGGAGTAGCTGGCACCTCGTAGGTCTTGTGGAAGCGGGAGTAGTCTACCTGGTAGCGGTGCTCCTTCTCGAAGACCACAGGCTCGAAGCGATGGCCCCACAGGATCTCCCTGGCCAGGTAGGAGGAGCGGGCCTGGGTGGTCATGGCAGTGGCCTCCACCATCCCCTCCAGTATCACCACGATCTCAAAGTCCTCTGTCGTCAGGTCGGCGCTGCTCATGCAGTACAGCGGGCTGTTCTCATTGATCTCGTGGACCACGACCAGTGGAGACACCAGGAAGAGGCGGTCCAGGCCCTCGTCGTAGCCCACGTCGATGTCCGTCTGCTCCATGGGGAGGTACTCGCCTTCGGCGGTGACGTGCGGCCGGATGAGCTGCGCCCGGACATGAGCCTCCACGATGTGGCTTTTCCTCATGTTCCCCAGGCGAAACATCAGACACAGCTTCCCGTCCCGCATGGAGATTACCGCGTGGTGCGAGAACAGCAAGGTCTGCGCCCGCTTCTTAGGTCGAACCATCTTGGCCATGATGGTTCCGATCATGAAGGAGTCGATGATACAGCCCACAATGGACTGGACCACCACCGTAGCCACCGCCGCCGGACACTCCTCGGTGACGCAGCGGAACCCATACCCAATGGTGGTCTGGGTCTCTATGGAGAAGAGAAACGCCCCTACGAAGCCTTGGACGTGTAGGATGCAGGGTTTCCACTCCACCCCTCCTCCCTCCAAGCCGGCCAGAGGCCCCTCTCCCAGGCCGGGTCGAAGGTCGAAGTCCCCATGGGCCAGGGCCACTCCCCAGAAGACCACCCCGAAGAGGAACCAGGAGAGCAGGAAGGTAGAGGTGAAGAGGAGCAGCATGTAACGCCAGCGGATGTCCACGCAGGTGGTAAATATGTCGGCCAGATAGTGTTTCGTCTTGTCTTCCATGTTGTGGAAAACCACGTTGCACTGGCCGTTCTTCTTCACGAAGCGGCTCCGGACATGGTTGGGCCCCGTTGTGGAGATCTGGCGGCCGTTGTGGACAGGCTCTGTTGCTCGCAGGGCTAGCGAGCTGCCGCCTCCTCCTCCTTCTGAACCTCCTCCTCCTCCACCACCACCACCACTTCCTCCGCCCCCCATACCCCTCCCAGTCATATTGTGGTGCATCAGGGGACCATGGCCATTGTGGAGGCCCAGGGTGGAGATCTTGAAGTGGTCTTCATCGGTGGCTACGATGCTGTATCTGATGTGAAACAAAAACCCAAACAAAACACATGAGTTTAGAGAGGAGGGCGAAGGAGACATGGCAGGTTTAAGAGTTAAAGGCCCAGTGCAGTCAAAAACACGATTTCCCTATATTTTATAGTCCAAGAATAGACAACAAGGACAGGCGTTTAGAGGCAGGAAAGCGGGGAGAAAAGGAGCTGTCCTATTCCTCGGTCCTACCTGTTGACTCGCACCGCTCCCATGGCACCAGTGATCATCAGGCTGTGTCTGTGTGGGCAGTAATCAGGGCCGCGGTGGCCAGTGCCAACCATTAAAAGAGACCAGCTTGGTAGGAGGCTGTGGGCAGAGGGGCAGGAGGACAACAGCCTCAGGTCTAAGGACCCCTTGGTGATATCAGCGTTGCCTCCTTCTGATGCATTTCCTGGAATGACAGCAAATCAGAGAACAGTATAAATTTTTAAGGCCATTCAGAATCACAGCACCCAATGCACAGTATTTCTACATCTACACATGTCATGCAGGAGGAGGGTGGGATGGTCAACTCTCTTCATGCGTGAAGAAAAACAGACAAATATTCATCATGATGGTTATAGATTGAGTCCCTCGTAGCCGGTCGCCCGAGGCCCCTTCATGTCAGCATGGGGTGGAACACACTAACAGACATAGGAGGGGCCAAAGGTCTGAAATAGAGGGGAATCTGTGCTGAACTCCTGTTAAGGGAACAATTGATCTGGTGTTTGGCTTGATGACAGGGTTAGAGGCCTGGTGACGTAGTGGGTTAGAGCTAGTACCCATTATGTGATCGCTAGACTATCAGGGCGACCAAGGGAAAGTGTTGCATAACAGCCATAACAGGGTTGTAGCTGCACGCTATAGAACAGCAGCACTGGATGGTTTGAAGTGAGGTGTGGAGTTAGCTATGTGTAGAAAAATACATGTCCAACTGCAGTAGCTTACTAAGGCGCTGTGACATCACGGCTGGGTCAACGAAACTGACACGTCGTCACGCGTCAGCACGGAGTTATTAAAACACAGACGCACACACACACACACACACACACACACACACACACACACACACACACACACACACACACACACACACACACACACACACACACACACACACACACACACACACACACACACACACACACACACACACACACACACACACACACACAGTCCACAGACTGACAGGATTTAGCAGGGTTGTTTTTTACCTTTGCGTGACAGTCTATGGCAATTTTCTTCCCTCCCAAATACACACACACACACACACACACACAGCAGATGGACAGATGTTGCTCCTGCCGTGTGCTTATTGGCCGGATTGAGGATCCAGGATCCTTCCCAACTTAAATCCTCAGTAAGAGGCTGGGATAGATTACGTCAGCAGCATTGTTACATATCAACCACTGTAGCAGCTGGACCAAAGGGGCTGAGAAAGAAAGAAAGAAAGAAAGAGAGAGAGAGAGAGAGAGAGGGGGAGGGAGAGAGAGAGAGAGAGAGAGAGAGAGAGAGAGAGAGAGAGAGAGAGAGAGAGAGAGAGAGAGAGAGAGAGAGAGAGAGATCCAGGGGGCTGACATGACATTATTGACATCATCACACCAGTTCCACTGTCTCTTAAGGAGTGTTTAGTGTACACAGTGTTAACCAGGGTCACACGTATCAAGTCTTCCAAGACATATAGATGTACTACAGATCTAGGACATTTTGCAGAATATACAGTACCAGTCAAAAGTTTGGACACACCTACTTATTTTTACTATGTTCTACATTATAGAATAATAGTGAAGACATAAACTGTGAAATAACACATATGGAATCATGTAGTAACCAAAAAAGTGTTAAACAAATCAAAATATATTTTATATTTGAGATTCTTCAAAGTAGCCATCCTTTGCCTCGATGACAGCTTTGCACACTTGGCATTGTCTCAACCAGCTTCACATGGAATTCTTTTCCAACAGTCTTGAATGAGTTCCCACATATGCTGAGCACTTGTTGGTTGCTTTTCCTTCACTCTGTGGTCCAACTCATCCCAAACCATCTCAATTGGGTTGAGGTCGGGTGATTGTGAAGGCCAGGTCATCTGATGCAGCACTCCATCACTCTCATTCTCAGTCAAATAGCCCTTACACAACCTGGATGTGTGTTGAGTCCTTGTCTTTTCGAAAAACAAATGATTGTCCTGCTAAGCGCAAACCAGATGGGATGGTGTATGACTGCAGAATTCTGTGGTAGCCATGCTGGTTAAGTGTGCCTTGAATTCTAAATAAATCACTGACAGTGTCACCAGCAAAGCACCATCACATCATCACACCTCCTCCTCCATGCTTCACAGTGGGAACCACACATGAGGAGATCCTCCACTCACCTACTATGTGTCTCAAAAAGATATGGTGGTTGGAACCAAAAATCGCAAATTTGGTCTCATCGGACTAAAGGACAGATTTCCACCAGTCTAATGTCCATTGCTCGTGTTTCTTGGCCCAAGCAAGTCTCTTTTTCTTATTGGTGTCCTTTAGTAGTTTTTTTTTGCAGCAGCCATAAAAGCCTGATACACGCAGTCTCCTCTGAACAGTTGATGTTGAGATGTGTCTGTTACTTTAACTCTGTGAATTATTTATTTGGACTGCAATTTCTGAGGCTGGTAACTCTAATGAACTTATTCTCTGCAGCAGAGGTAACTCTGGGTCTTCCTTTCCTGTGGCGTTTCTCATGAGAGCCAGTTTCATCATAGCGTTTGATGGTTTTTGTGACTGCACTTGAAGAAACTTTAAAAGTTCTTGAAATTTTCTGTATTGACTGACCTTCATGTCTTAAACTAATCATGGATTTTCATATCTCTTTGCTTATTTGAGCTGTTCTTGCCATAATATGGACTTGGTATTTTACCAAATATATTCTGTATACCACCCCTACCTTATCACAACACAACTGATTGGCTCAAACACATTAAGAAAATTCCAGAAATGTACTTTTAACCAGGCACTGTCACGTTCTGACCTTAGTTCTTTTATTATGTTTTTGTTTTAGAATGGTCAGGGCGTGAGTTGGGTGGGTTGTCTATGTTCCTTTTTCTATGTTTTGGGATTTCTGTGTTTGGCCTGGTATGGTTCTCAATCAGAGGCAGCGTTTATCGTTGTCCCTGATTGAGAACCATATTTAGGTAGCCTGTTTTCTATTGTGTTTCGTGGGGGATTATTTTCTGTCTTTGTGTATGTTACCAGACAGGACTGTTTCGTTTCGTGTTATTCTCGTTTTATCGTTTTGTTGTTTTGTTCAAGTATTCATCTTCATTAAAATGCTTACCACGCTGCACCTTGGTCCTCCTCTCTTTCTCCCACAGACAAACGTTACAGGCACACCTGTTAATGGAAATGTATTCCAGGTGACTACCTCATGAAGCTGGTTGAGAGAATGCCAAGTGTGCAAAGCTGTCATTAAGGCAAAGGGTGGCTATTTTGAAGAATCTCAAATATAAAATATATTTTGATTTGTTTAACACTTTTTTGGTTACTACATGATTCCATATGTGTTATTTCATAGTTTTGATGTCTTCACTATTATTCTACAATGTTGAAAATAGTAAAAAAAAAAAAAAAAAAAAACCTTGAATGAGTAGTTGTGTCCAAACTTTTGACTGGTACTGTATATAGAGAGTAGGAAGAAAATGGCACCCTATTCTCTACATAGTGGCTCATATGGCTCTGGTCAAAAGTAGTGCACTATATAGGGAATAGGGTGTCACTTAGGACGCAGACAGAGACAGTCAGGAACCACTAGTCCCTGAGGGAGAGCAGGAGTAATTAAATGTTGATGATAGTTATTAGCCGTTTCCATAGGAACCTCTTTCCCCTCCTCGACGCTCTGATTTGCCGTGTCGAGCAGGGATGATTTAGCACGAGGCACCGCCGCCGAGGTGAAGCGAGAGGGTAGAGACACCAGAGGTGTAAGTGCTCTCCTGAGTGACTGAGTCACATACAGGACTGATTCACTTTAATGTGGGTAAAACTGAATCACACAGAACAGAGACAAACACCCAGATATTTCAGCGCATTTACATTTTGGCAGACGCTCTCATCCAGAGTGATTTAAAGTAGTGAATACATACATTTTCATACTGGTCCCCAGTGGGAATAGAACCCACAGCGTCACAAGCGCCATGCTCTACCAACTGAGCACCCCGACCATAACCTACTCCACACCATAACCTACTCCACAACAGAACTCTACACAACACAATACATTTAGGGCCTGAAATTGTCAATGCAGCTCAGATATGCCTTGAATCCAGAAACACTTAATCCCAGGGGAAATTAATATGAATGGATGAAAGTGTGTGTGTGTGTGTGTGTGTGTGTGTGTGTGTGTGTGTGTGTGTGTGTGTGTGTGTGTGTGTGTGTGTGTGTGTGTGTGTGTGTGTGTGTGTGTGCGTGCGTGCGTGCGTGAGCGAGCGCGCCCTCGTGTGTGTATGCATGTATGTTGGCGTTTGCATGTGCGTGTGTCGTAATCTCCTAATCCAAACTGTGATATGAAAGGTGGATGCAGTCAAGCGACCTGGTTTAAATGTTCTTCTTTAATCTGAGACTGACATTAAAAGGGGAGAAAGAAAGGAAAAAGAAAGTGAAGAGTTTAGGCGACAGCACTGGGCGGGGCATCCGTTAGTCAGGAAAGAACAGGGGGTATAGAGATTATGACATCAGAGGATGGGGTGTTACTTTTGATCCGGTTTCGCGGTGATTGGTGGCGTTGTGGCGTCGTCATCACTGAATAAAGCATTGCTATACATGATTATGGCAGACGTTATTGTAGGCAAGTAATAGGAAGGGGGGAAAGTTATGTCCGTCTTTTTTGAATGGCTTTGATGGGAGCTCTATGAACACAGTATCTCATTCAAATATGCACGATCTGCACGTCTATCACGAATGCACAAGATTGTGTAAGAAAAACATGTCCTTCCCATATCTATGAAAAAATATGGGATGACGAGATATCCCATTCTTTGAATAGCCAATGATAAACTAAAATTATACTTTTTTTATAACACAGTGCAGGGTAGGCCTACGCACTTGCTAAACTATATCAAAGTTGATGCTGACGTGTAGAGCTGTCCAGTGCTGAAATCTATTCCCGCGCATATAGGAAATAAGAATGTCTGAATATAGGAATTATATGTCCATATCTGATCTAATTTCGAGTTTTGCAAATCAAACCTCTCAGCATATTGAAACTGGCATGCCACATCGCCTATGGCCTAGTCAATAAAATATGTCACACAATTAGGATTTGCCTGCGCATCATTTACAGTTGATTGGCATTATAGGCCAGAACAATGCGTTACGTTAGCGGATTCATTGATCATTTTACAGTGTTTGTCTGAAGAACGGTGAACAGCAGAAGACAAAACAGGTTTTACTGGGCTCTACAAAGCGAGGAGTTCATGTCGTGACATAATACTGGTGAAAACAGACAAGATTACTCTGCAGTTTATTTCGGGGCCGTAACTAGTGTATGAAGTGAGCTTCGTCGAAACGCTGTATGTTAAAACCAACAAAGACTCTTCGACTGGCCAACCTAAAAACCAACCAATCTAAAAGAAAAACAGGTCAAGTTCATGAAAACTTGTCCTGTCACTGGAAAAGTGTTTTTGCCAATGAAAAAACTGTCAACGATTAGAATAAATACTCACCTTTTGAATGGCAATGTTGTTAGCTACTTGAAAAACAACGTTGACATCCGTTCCAAAATAAAAAATAAAACACATCCTTAATGTTCTGTCCTCTCTCTACGAATTCCTTTTTGCAGCCCGTTTCATTGTCTCATAACGTTCATTTTGAAACTTTTTGTCTTTAAATCCTAATATTCTTCCAATGTTCTGTTTTATTGCTTCCTTTGCATCCCACTCAACTGCTCACATTCGCTCTCTCTGTTGGACTCGCACTTGACTCAATAAGCGCTCGAACCCTGTGTATGCGAGGTGCGCACGGCACATCTCTCTGTCCCTAGCTAGCTGTGGGTGGGAGAGAGAGGGCGGGCAGGAGGGATGGAGCGCTTGTCACTTTGATTATGTCCCGGTTTACGTGGAGTTGTGTTCCTGAGAGTGTAGGTGTGCTTCCCTATTATTTTCCGCCCGCGCCACAGATTTTTATTAGACTGGCCTCCGGAGAAGAAAACAGGTTGCTATGCATTGCTCGGATTTTCAGTGAATTTAGATCAGTGTTAGGGTGTACATGCGAGCTGCCTGTCTTTGTGCGAGTTTGAAGCTGCATTATTGAAATGTGAATAGATTTATAGGAATAGGCCTAATAAAAAAGTTAATGACAGGAAGATTGGTTGATAAAATATCCCTTTTGTTGACAACTACAGACATCATGTAATGTTAGAGTGCTTAATTTGATCACTCTTTTGTGGCTGGGAATTTTCTTGCACCGCAGGAAATCCAGATTAGCTTCGTGATTTACATAAATCCACTGAACACCCACACTAACACACTGTTCAGTATTGCACTTTTCATGTAGCCAACTTCTAGCCAGCTAATGTCCTAACCACCGACCCAACAACATTATGGACTCAACGTTCAAATCCCGTTGCTGCAGGATTATTTTGTTGCGACATAATTGGTCAAATGATGATTCTACATATATACGTCACACACCAACTGAAGACGGGGTGTGGGGTAAGAAACAAAGTCTCCCTAGTAACCTGGTGTGAACAGGCAATTGAAATCGGATCCCAGTGTTGCATTGTGGAGCTGTCCAGAGCAGAGGTGCTGAAAACTACTAAAACGGAAAACGGATACTCCTCGAACTACCACCGCCCTACCGTGGCCTGGCTGGTTGTCACATACATTTAGCCTCCAGACCAGTCTCAGCACCCTGCTAACAATCACCACCTCATTTGCTTTGTCATTGATTAGAGCAATATTTTACCACAGGGAGACTACTGAACTAGCGATGGAGACCTGCAGAACTTCCTCCTAGCTGCAATACAGTTTTTCTCTGTCACTTTGGTGCATTTCTAGATCAAAAGTGCAATTCTTGATACTACTTGTACAAATTCCAAATCATCTCCTCACTTGTGCACATCATTAAAGCAATATCTTATTCCTTTGAACAAATTGCAATTGATAATGTACAAGTGTCAGCTTTTTTCCACATTATCAATTGCTCATGTCATGTTGATCAAAATATAGTAGATGGTTCTCTGTTGAATAGTCTTACCCCTCAAAACATATAGGCATTAGTTCCTTGCATAAGCCATTACATGCAAAATTGTTGAACTATTTGTCATAAACTGTCAAGCATAGTTTTACACATTTCTATTAGACCTTTTGTACAAAAACGTGAATTGATGAATCGTGCAGGTGAAATTGACCCTCACTCATGAAGGAATGTAAAGTGTTAGTTCAACCAACAATCAACCAGTTGTCTAAATTGCTCAAAGGTGCATCTCATAAAGAATCAATTGGCAAGCATATATAGACAGACCACAGCACAGAGTTGCAATTTTCCAATAATGGATGGACCAGGAAACGAACAGGGTCAACAGCCAAGAGGAGGAAGAAGAGGAGCAAGGATGCGTGGTGGAAGGCAAAACAGAGGAAGAGGCAGAAGAGGACATAGGCGCATATCTGATGATATAAGGGCCACTATCATAGACCATGTTGTCAATCATAGCCTTAGAATGTCTGAGGCGGGTCGAAGGGTGCAGCCGAATATTGGGAGATCAACCGTGTCCTCAATAGTTCAAACGTTTCGAAGAGAGAACAGGTATGTCCACCAATGTACAGTGCACTGTTACTGTGTACAAGCAGTATACTTTATACTTCCTATAATGCTTCATATTACAGTAGTCCACTTGTATTTCACAGCATACAGAAATATACTCTATACAGATACATACTGCACCTTACATGCACCCACCTGTATGTGTTACAGTAAAATGTGTGTTCGCATAGTTTTTGTCTATGTGAAAGTGTGTGATGCATCACTGCATTTTTCCCCACATAGGACTGCAAGATTACCTCAAACCGGTGGCAGAGGACGCCTTTTCACACCTCAACAGGAGGAGGCTATTTGCACCATGGTCCTAGCAAACAATGCCATGAGACTCAGGGAAAAACAAAGGACCATTATAGAAGACAATGATGTCTTTGAAAACATCCATACGGTTAGCATCTCAACCATCGACAGGGTGCTGCATAGAAACCAGATGAGTATGAAACAGCTGTACCATTCCAAAGGAATGAGGACAGAGTTAACGAGCTACGGTACCAGTATGTACAAGTAAAACATATCTATGTAACTACTTTACAGCAACATTTTATAGTGATACATAGTACAGTAAGCATAAACTGCACACATTTCCATTGCTGTGGAAGGAACATGCAATATATGTACATTTTATGTCACTCTTCCTTACCAAAACAAATTCAACTGTGTGTTCTGGGATATAGCGTATAATGGAGTTGGAATCAAGTGAACCCTCTCACAACTTTGTATACGTGGATGAGGCTGGCTTCAACCTGACCAAATGCAGAAGGCGGGGTCGGAATATCATCGGTCACAGAGCTACTGTGGATTTGCCAGGCCAACGGGGAGGAAATATCACCATGTGTGCTGCTATTTCGGAGCATGGTGTCCTAACCCATATCCCCCTTTTAGGGCCATACAACACCCAGCATCTACTCAACCTTTTAGAGACTCTACAGGGCTCTCATCCCTGATGATGAGAGGGGTCTGTTTAGAGAGGATTTGCCAAAGTATGTGGTCATTTGTGATAATGTGAGTTTCCATCGATCAAACATCATAAGGCAATGGTTTGTGACCCACCCGAGGATGCTCATAGAATTCCTCCCACCTTATTCACCATTCCTTAACCCAATTGAGGAGTTCTTTTCAGCATGGAGGTGGAAGGTGTACGATTGTCAGCCACACACACAGATGACCCTGCTGGCTGCAATGGATGCAGCATGAGAGGACATCACAGTAGACACCTGCAGAGGATGGATAAGGCATTCCAAAAAGATTCTTTCCACGTTGCACTAGAAGGGAAATATCCGATGTGATGGGGATGAGAATATGTGGGCCGACAGACAGGAACGTCTGGATGTGTAGAGACAGCACAACAGTGCTGCAGGCAAAGTTGTGCCTTAGGGGTGGTTTCCTGTGTTTCTTTCTAATTTAGTTTTTTTCCTTTGTGCCCCTTAGGTTGTCCAGTCTCTTTCAATCAATAACCCACATATAGTAATATGTAAATAGTACTGTTGAAATTGATATATGCCATAGAAGTGCAGCCTTGTGCATTTTCAATACAGTAACTGTCATCCAAACTGTAGCCTAAGTTTACATCAGGTAATACTGTCAAAGTACGCAGTTACATTGACAACATGCCTAAACATTTTGACGACCTTGTTTGTGAACAATGACTCAATGACTCAATGACTTATCATTCTGATGACACTGACATGATCATTGGCATGAATATTTACTTTTGAGAGATGTACTGAGGATTTTTAGTGACTGACTAGCTTTAGAAACATATCTATTGTATATTGCAGTTTGTACAAATTGTTCTGAGAAATGCACTTATTATTTTGCACATGTTCGGGATGATGTGAAAAATGCACCAAAGCGACTGAGAAAAACTGTAAGTTCAACCAACTTTCTAATTTCCATCAAAGACACTACTGTTCATAGTTTAATTTATAATTAATATTTGTATTGGCATCAGCAATGTCTCTTTTTTGCAGGGAAATATAGTTATAGTATTTCAGACAGACCACAATTATATGCAACTAGATCGTTTCTATGGATACCTTTCTTATTTTCTCTCTCTCTCTTACTTGTCTCAAGCAAACATTTATCTAAAATTATACAGTTGAACCAATTTATTTTTAAAACCCAAGTTCTCATCAGCCAGACGTGGTGGGTGTTCAATGTACCGAGAGAGAGGGATAAAGACAGACAGACAGACAGACAGACAGACAGACAGACAGACGGAGAGACGGAGAGATGGATAGATGGATAGATGGAGAGAAATGTGGGAGACAGAGAGAGGAAGAGAGAGAAAGAGAACGAGAGAGAGGTGGAGAGAGAGACTGAAAAACGGGGTGAATCAACAGTGTAGGTCAAGGTCAAGAGGGATTAGAGGCTCTATTCAATCTGTATTGCTGAACCATTACAGATTGTGTGATAGAAATGTAAAGGCAATTTCCTATTGAGCTGACATATTCAGCTTTTACTGTGAATGCAGGCTCAGCTAATGCGAGACAATTATGCTGCGAGTCAGTGCGAGTCAACCAAGCTGCGAGTCAACCACACTTTAACACTGAACTTCTGCGATAAGGCTTGAATAGAGCACTAAATGGGGTGGGAGTGAGAAAGAAATGTGTGGGTGGGTTTAGATTCTAGAAGATAGAGGAACAAGGATGCTGCAACTAATGACAAGATGGGAGTTATCTTGCTGTTTGTTTACCGTTGTTTTGAGTGGGAGTAGTTAGGCCTAAATAAATGTGGAAAGACACAAGGGAATGTTACAGTAGGGATACAGTAGGTGTATTTTTGATTTGTTGATCGAATCGAGGTATTTCTACTCTACTCTACCATACCCTAACCAACTCTGTATTCTACTCTACTCTAACATACCCTACCCAACTCTGTATTCTACTCTACTCTACCATACCCTGCCCAACTCTGTATTCTACACTACTCTACCATACCCTACCCAACTCTGTATTCTACACTACTCTACCATACCCTACCAAACTCTGTATTCTACTCTACTCTACCATACCCTACCCAACTCTGTATTCTACTCTACTCTACCATACCCTACCCAACTCTGTATTCTACACTACTCTACCATACCCTACCCAACGCTGTATTCTACTCTACTCTACCATACCCTACCCAACTCTGTATTCTACACTACTCTACCATACCCTACCCAACTCTGTATTCTACACTACTCTACCATACCCTACCCAACTCTGTATTCTACACTACTCTACCATACCCTACCAAACTCTGTATTCTACTCTACTCTACCATACCCTACCCAACTCTGTATTCTACTCTACTCTACCATACCCTACCCAACTCTGTATTCTACACTACTCTACCATACCCTACCCAACTCTGTATTCTACACTACTCTACCATACCCTGCCCAACTCTGTATTCTACTCTACTCTACCATACCCTACCCAACTCTGTATTCTACTCTACTCTACCATACCCTGCCCAACTCTGTATTCTACTCTACTCTACCATACCATACCCAACTCTGTATTCTACTCTACTCTACCATACCCTACCCAACTCTGTATTCTACACTACTCTACCATACCCTGCCCAACTCTGTATTCTACTCTACTCTACCATACCCTACCCAACTCTGTATTCTACTCTACTCTACCATACCCTACCCAACTCTGTATTCTACACTACTCTACCATACCCTACCCAACTCTGTATTCTACACTACTCTACCATACCCTACCCAACTCTGTATTCTGCACTACTCTACCATACCCTACCCAACTCTGTATTCTACACTACTCTACCATACCCTACCCAACTCTGTATTCTACTCTACTCTACTCTACCATACCCTACCCAACTCTGTATTCTACACTACTCTACCATACACGACTCAACTCTGTATTCTACTCAACTCTACCATACCATACCCAACTCTGTATTCTACTCTACTCTACTCTACCATACCCTACCCAACTCTGTATTCTACTCTACTTTACTCTACCATACCCTACCCAACTCTGTATTCTACACTACTCTACCATACCCTACCCAACTCTGTATTCTACTCTACTCTACTCTACCATACCCTACCCAAATCTGTATTCTACTCTACTCTACCATACCATACCCTACCCAACTTTGTATTCTACTCTACTCTACCATACCCTACCCAACTCTGTATTCTACTCTACCATACCCTACCCAACTCTGTATTCTACTCAACTCTACCATACCCAACTCTGTAATCTACTCTACTCTACTCTACCATACCCTACCCAACTCTGTATTCTACTCTACTTTACTCTACCATACCCTACCCAACTCTGTATTCTACACTACTCTACCATACCCTACCCAACTCTGTATTCTACTCTACTCTGTATTCTACTCTACTCTACCATACCATACCCTACCCAACTCTGTATTCTGCACTACTCTACCATACCCTTCCCTTTCCCAACTCTGTACTCTACTCTACTCTACCATACCATACCCTACCCAACTTTGTATTCTACTCTACTCTACCATACCCTACCCAACTCTGTATTCTGCATTACTCTACCATACCCTACCCAACTCTGTATTCTGCATTACTCTACTCTACCCAACTCTGTATTCTACACTACTCTACCATACCCAACTCTGTATTCTACACTACTCTACCATACCCTACCCAACTCTGTATTCTACTCTACTTTACTCTACCATACCCTACCCAACTCTGTATTCTACACTACTCTACCATACCCTACCCAACTCTGTATTCTACTCTACTCTACTCTACCATACCCTACCGAACTCTGTATTCTACTCTACTCTACCATACCATACCCTACCCAACTCTGTATTCTGCACTACTCTACCGTACCCTACCCTACCCTACCCAACTCTGTATTCTACTCTACTCTACCATACCATACCCTACCCAACTTTGTATTCTACTCTACTCTACCATACCCTACCCAACTCTGTATTCTACTCTACTCTACCATACCATACCCTACCCAACTTTGTATTCTACTCTACTCTACCATACCCTACCCAACTCTGTATTCTACTCTACTCTACCATACCCTACCCAACTCTGTATTCTACTCAACTCTACCATACCCAACTCTGTATTCTACTCTACTCTACTCTACCATACCCTACCCAACTCTGTATTCTACTCTACTTTACTCTACCATACCCTACCCAACTCTGTATTCTACACTACTCTACCATACCCTACCCAACTCTGTATTCTACTCTACTCTACTCTGTATTCTACTCTACTCTACTCTACCATACCCTACCCAACTCTGTATTCTACTCTACTCTACCATACCCTACCCAACTCTGTATTCTGCATTACTCTACTCTACCCAACTCTGTATTCTACACTACTCTACCATACCCAACTCTGTATTCTACACTACTCTACCATACCCTACCCAACTCTGTATTCTACTCTACTTTACTCTACCATACCCTACCCAACTCTGTATTCTACACTACTCTACCATACCCTACCCAACTCTGTATTCTACTCTACTCTACTCTACTCTACCATACCCTACCCAACTCTGTATTCTACTCTACTCTACCATACCATACCCTACCCAACTCTGTATTCTGCACTACTCTAACATACCCTACCCTACCCAACTCTGTATTCTACTCTACTCTACCATACCATACCCTACCCAACTTTGTATTCTACTCTACTCTACCATACCCTACCCAACTCTGTATTCTACTCTACTCTACCATACCATACCCTACCCAACTTTGTATTCTACTCTACTCTACCATACCCTACCCAACTCTGTATTCTACTCTACTCTACCATACCCTACCCAACTCTGTATTCTACTCTACTTTACTCTACCATACCCTACCCAACTCTGTATTCTACACTACTCTACCATACCCTACCCAACTCTGTATTCTACTCTACTCTACTCTACCATACCCTACCGAACTCTGTATTCTACTCTACTCTACCATACCATACCCTACCCAACTCTGTATTCTGCACTACTCTACCGTACCCTACCCTACCCAACTCTGTATTCTACTCTACTCTACCATACCATACCCTACCCAACTTTGTATTCTACTCTACTCTACCATACCCTACCCAACTCTGTATTCTACTCTACTCTACCATACCATACCCTACCCAACTTTGTATTCTACTCTACTCTACCATACCCTACCCAACTCTGTATTCTACTCTACTCTACCATACCCTACCCAACTCTGTATTCTACTCAACTCTACCATACCCAACTCTGTATTCTACTCTACTCTACTCTACCATACCCTACCCAACTCTGTATTCTACTCTACTTTGCTCTACCATACCCTACCCAACTCTGTATTCTACTCTACTCTACTCTGTATTCTACTCTACTCTACTCTACCATACCCTACCCAACTCTGTATTCTACTCTACTCTACCATACCCTACCCAACTCTGTATTCTGCATTACTCTACTCTACCCAACTCTGTATTCTACACTACTCTACCATACCCAACTCTGTATTCTACACTACTCTACCATACCCTACCCAACTCTGTATTCTACTCTACTTTACTCTTCCATACCCTACCCAACTCTGTATTCTACACTACTCTACCATACCCTACCCAACTCTGTATTCTACTCTACTCTACTCTACCATACCCTACCCAACTCTGTATTCTACTCTACTCTACCATACCATACCCTACCCAACTCTGTATTCTGCACTACTCTACCATACCCTACCCTACCCAACTCTGTATTCTACTCTACTCTACCATACCATACCCTACCCAACTTTGTATTCTACTCTACTCTACCATACCCTACCCAACTCTGTATTCTACTCTACTCTACCATACCATACCCTACCCAACTTTGTATTCTACTCTACTCTACCATACCCTACCCAACTCTGTATTCTACTCTACTCTACCATACCCTACCCAACTCTGTATTCTACTCAACTCTACCATACCCAACTCTGTATTCTACTCTACTCTACCATACCATACCCTACCCAACTTTGTATTCTACTCTACTCTACCATACCCTACCCAACTCTGTATTCTACTCTACTTTACTCTACCATACCCTACCCAACTCTGTATTCTACTCTACTCTACTCTGTATTCTACTCTACTCTACTCTACCATACCCTACCCAACTCTGTATTCTACTCTACTCTACCATACCCTACCCAACTCTGTATTCTGCACTACTCTACCATACCCTTCCCTTTCCCAACTCTGTATTCTACTCTACTCTACCATACCATACCCTACCCAACTTTGTATTCTACTCTACTCTACCATACCCTACCCAACTCTGTATTCTGCATTACTCTACCATACCCTACCCAACTCTGTATTCTGCATTACTCTACTCTACCCAACTCTGTATTCTACACTACTCTACCATACCCAACTCTGTATTCTACACTACTCTACCATACCCTACCCAACTCTGTATTCTACTCTACTCTACTCTACCAAACCCTACCCAACTCTGTATTCTACTCTACTCTACTCTACCATACCCAACTCTGTATTCTACTCTACTCTACTCTACCATACCCTACCCAACTCTGTATTCTACTCTACTCTACCATACCCTACCCAACTTTGTATTCTACACTACTCTACCATACCCTACCCAACTCTGTATTCTACTCTACTCTACCATACCCTACCCAACTCTGTATTCTACTCTACTCTACCATACCCTACCCAACTCAGTATTCTACTCTACTCTACCATACCATACCTTACCCAACTCTGTATTCTACACTACTCTACCATACCCTACCCAACTCTGTATTCTACTCTACTCTACCATACCCTAACCAACTCTGTATTCTACTCTACTCTACCATACCATACCCTACCCAACTTTGTATTCTACTCTACTCTACCATACCCTACCCAACTCTGTATTCTACTCTACTCTACCATACCATACCCTACCCAACTTTGTATTCTACTCTACTCTACCATACCCTACCCAACTCTGTATTCTACTCTACTCTACCATACCCTACCCAACTCTGTATTCTACTCTACTTTACTCTACCATACCCTACCCAACTCTGTATTCTACTCTACTCTACTCTGTATTCTACTCTACTCTACTCTACCATACCCTACCCAACTCTGTATTCTACTCTACTCTACCATACCCTACCCAACTCTGTATTCTGCACTACTCTACCATACCCTTCCCTTTCCCAACTCTGTATTCTACTCTACTCTACCATACCATACCCTACCCAACTTTGTATTCTACTCTACTCTACCATACCCTACCCAACTCTGTATTCTGCATTACTCTACCATACCCTACCCAACTCTGTATTCTGCATTACTCTACTCTACCCAACTCTGTATTCTACACTACTCTACCATACCCAACTCTGTATTCTACACTACTCTACCATACCCTACCCAACTCTGTATTCTACTCTACTCTACTCTACCAAACCCTACCCAACTCTGTATTCTACTCTACTCTACTCTACCATACCCAACTCTGTATTCTACTCTACTCTACTCTACCATACCCTACCCAACTCTGTATTCTACTCTACTCTACCATACCCTACCCAACTTTGTATTCTACACTACTCTACCATACCCTACCCAACTCTGTATTCTACTCTACTCTACCATACCCTACCCAACTCTGTATTCTACTCTACTCTACCATACCCTACCCAACTCAGTATTCTACTCTACTCTACCATACCATACCTTACCCAACTCTGTATTCTACACTACTCTACCATACCCTACCCAACTCTGTATTCTACTCTACTCTACCATACCCTAACCAACTCTGTATTCTACACTACTCTACCATACCCTACCCAACTCTGTATTCTACTCTACTCTACCATACCCTACCCAACTCAGTATTCTACTCTACTCTACCATACCATACCTTACCCAACTCTGTATTCTACACTACTCTACCATACCCTACCCATCTCTGTATTCTACTCTACTCTACTCTACCATACCCTACCCAACTCTGTATTCTACTCTACTCTACTCTACCATACCCTACCCAACTCTGTATTCTACTCTACTCTACCATACCATACCCTACCCAACTCTGTATTCTGCACTACTCTACCATACCCTACCCTGCCCAACTCTGTATTCTACTCTACTCTACCATACCATACCCTACCCAACTCTGTATTCTGCACTACTCTACCATACCCTACCCTGCCCAACTCTGTATTCTACTCTACTCTACCATACCATACCCTACCCAACTTTGTATTCTACTCTACTCTACCATACCCTACCCAACTCTGTATTCTGCACTACTCTACCATACCCTACCCAACTCTGTATTCTACACTACTCTACCATACCATACCCAACTCTGTATTCTACTCTACTGTACTCTACCATACCCTACCCAACTCTGTATTCTACTCTACTCTACTCTACCCTACCCAACTCTGTATTCTACTCTACTCTACCATACCATACCCAACTCTGTATTCTACTCTACTCTACCATACCCTACCCAACTCTGTATTCTACTCTACTCTACCATACCCTACCCAACTCTGTATTCTACTCTACTCTACTCTACCATACCCTACCCAACTCTGTATTCTACTCTACTCTACCATACCATACCCTACCCAACTCTGTATTCTGCACTACTCTACCATACCCTACCCTACCCAACTCTGTATTCTACTCTACTCTACCATACCATACCCTACCCAACTTTGTATTCTACTCTACTCTACCATACCCTACCCAACTCTGTATTCTACTCTACTCTACCATACCATACCCTACCCAACTTTGTATTCTACTCTACTCTACCATACCCTACCCAACTCTGTATTCTACTCTACTCTACCATACCCTACCCAACTCTGTATTCTACTCTACTTTACTCTACCATACCCTACCCAACTCTGTATTCTACACTACTCTACCATACCCTACCCAACTCTGTATTCTACTCTACTCTACTCTACCATACCCTACCGAACTCTGTATTCTACTCTACTCTACCATACCATACCCTACCCAACTCTGTATTCTGCACTACTCTACCGTACCCTACCCTACCCAACTCTGTATTCTACTCTACTCTACCATACCATACCCTACCCAACTTTGTATTCTACTCTACTCTACCATACCCTACCCAACTCTGTATTCTACTCTACTCTACCATACCATACCCTACCCAACTTTGTATTCTACTCTACTCTACCATACCCTACCCAACTCTGTATTCTACTCTACTCTACCATACCCTACCCAACTCTGTATTCTACTCAACTCTACCATACCCAACTCTGTATTCTACTCTACTCTACTCTACTCTACCATACCCTACCCAACTCTGTATTCTACTCTACTTTGCTCTACCATACCCTACCCAACTCTGTATTCTACTCTACTCTACTCTGTATTCTACTCTACTCTACTCTTCTACCCAACTCTGTATTCTACTCTACTCTACTCAACTCTGTATTCTGCATTACTCTACTCTACCCAACTCTGTATTCTACACTACTCTACCATACCCAACTCTGTATTCTACACTACTCTACCATACCCTACCCAACTCTGTATTCTACTCTACTTTACTCTACCATACCCTACCCAACTCTGTATTCTACACTACTCTACCATACCCTACCCAACTCTGTATTCTACTCTACTCTACTCTACCATACCCTACCCAACTCTGTATTCTACTCTACTCTACCATACCATACCCTACCCAACTCTGTATTCTGCACTACTCTACCATACCCTACCCTACCCAACTCTGTATTCTACTCTACTCTACCATACCATACCCTACCCAACTTTGTATTCTACTCTACTCTACCATACCCTACCCAACTCTGTATTCTACTCTACTCTACCATACCATACCCTACCCAACTTTGTATTCTACTCTACTCTACCATACCCTACCCAACTCTGTATTCTACTCTACTCTACCATACCCTACCCAACTCTGTATTCTACTCAACTCTACCATACCCAACTCTGTATTCTACTCTACTCTACCATACCATACCCTACCCAACTTTGTATTCTACTCTACTCTACCATACCCTACCCAACTCTGTATTCTACTCTACTTTACTCTACCATACCCTACCCAACTCTGTATTCTACTCTACTCTACTCTGTATTCTACTCTACTCTACTCTACCATACCCTACCCAACTCTGTATTCTACTCTACTCTACCATACCCTACCCAACTCTGTATTCTGCACTACTCTACCATACCCTTCCCTTTCCCAACTCTGTATTCTACTCTACTCTACCATACCATACCCTACCCAACTTTGTATTCTACTCTACTCTACCATACCCTACCCAACTCTGTATTCTGCATTACTCTACCATACCCTACCCAACTCTGTATTCTGCATTACTCTACTCTACCCAACTCTGTATTCTACACTACTCTACCATACCCAACTCTGTATTCTACACTACTCTACCATACCCTACCCAACTCTGTATTCTACTCTACTCTACTCTACCAAACCCTACCCAACTCTGTATTCTACTCTACTCTACTCTACCATACCCAACTCTGTATTCTACTCTACTCTACTCTACCATACCCTACCCAACTCTGTATTCTACTCTACTCTACCATACCCTACCCAACTTTGTATTCTACACTACTCTACCATACCCTACCCAACTCTGTATTCTACTCTACTCTACCATACCCTACCCAACTCTGTATTCTACTCTACTCTACCATACCCTACCCAACTCAGTATTCTACTCTACTCTACCATACCATACCTTACCCAACTCTGTATTCTACACTACTCTACCATACCCTACCCAACTCTGTATTCTACTCTACTCTACCATACCCTAACCAACTCTGTATTCTACTCTACTCTACCATACCATACCCTACCCAACTTTGTATTCTACTCTACTCTACCATACCCTACCCAACTCTGTATTCTACTCTACTCTACCATACCATACCCTACCCAACTTTGTATTCTACTCTACTCTACCATACCCTACCCAACTCTGTATTCTACTCTACTCTACCATACCCTACCCAACTCTGTATTCTACTCTACTTTACTCTACCATACCCTACCCAACTCTGTATTCTACTCTACTCTACTCTGTATTCTACTCTACTCTACTCTACCATACCCTACCCAACTCTGTATTCTACTCTACTCTACCATACCCTACCCAACTCTGTATTCTGCACTACTCTACCATACCCTTCCCTTTCCCAACTCTGTATTCTACTCTACTCTACCATACCATACCCTACCCAACTTTGTATTCTACTCTACTCTACCATACCCTACCCAACTCTGTATTCTGCATTACTCTACCATACCCTACCCAACTCTGTATTCTGCATTACTCTACTCTACCCAACTCTGTATTCTACACTACTCTACCATACCCAACTCTGTATTCTACACTACTCTACCATACCCTACCCAACTCTGTATTCTACTCTACTCTACTCTACCAAACCCTACCCAACTCTGTATTCTACTCTACTCTACTCTACCATACCCAACTCTGTATTCTACTCTACTCTACTCTACCATACCCTACCCAACTCTGTATTCTACTCTACTCTACCATACCCTACCCAACTATGTATTCTACACTACTCTACCATACCCTACCCAACTCTGTATTCTACTCTACTCTACCATACCCTACCCAACTCTGTATTCTACTCTACTCTACCATACCCTACCCAACTCAGTATTCTACTCTACTCTACCATACCATACCTTACCCAACTCTGTATTCTACACTACTCTACCATACCCTACCCAACTCTGTATTCTACTCTACTCTACCATACCCTAACCAACTCTGTATTCTACACTACTCTACCTTACCCTACCCAACTCTGTATTCTACTCTACTCTACCATACCCTACCCAACTCAGTATTCTACTCTTCTCTACCATACCATACCTTACCCAACTCTGTATTCTACACTACTCTACCATACCCTACCCATCTCTGTATTCTACTCTACTCTACTCTACCATACCCTACCCAACTCTGTATTCTACTCTACTCTACTCTACCATACCCTACCCAACTCTGTATTCTACTCTACTCTACCATACCATACCCTACCCAACTCTGTATTCTGCACTACTCTACCATACCCTACCCTGCCCAACTCTGTATTCTACTCTACTCTACCATACCATACCCTACCCAACTCTGTATTCTGCACTACTCTACCATACCCTACCCTGCCCAACTCTGTATTCTACTCTACTCTACCATACCATACCCTACCCAACTTTGTATTCTACTCTACTCTACCATACCCTACCCAACTCTGTATTCTGCACTACTCTACCATACCCTACCCAACTCTGTATTCTACACTACTCTACCATACCATACCCAACTCTGTATTCTACTCTACTGTACTCTACCATACCCTACCCAACTCTGTATTCTACTCTACTCTACTCTACCCTACCCAACTCTGTATTCTACTCTACTCTACCATACCATACCCAACTCTGTATTCTACTCTACTCTACCATACCCTACCCAACTCTGTATTCTACTCTACTCTACCATACCCTACCCAACTCTGTATTCTACTCTACTCTACCATACCCTACCCAACTCTGTATTCTACTCTACTCTACTTTACCATACCCTACCCAACTTTGTATTCTACACTACTCTACCATTCCCTACCCAACTCTGTATTCTACTCTACTCTACTCTACCATACCCTACCCAACTCTGTATTCTACTCTACTCTACCATACCCTACCCAACTCTGTATTCTACTCTACTCTACCATACCCTACCCAACTTTGTATTCTACTCTACTCTACCATACCCTACCCAACTCTGTATTCTACTCTACTCTACCATACCCTACCCAACTCTGTATTCTGCACTACTCTGTTCTACTCCACTCTATGATATTCTGACTGAAACAAAGAGAAGGGAAGATCGGAGACTGCTTCCATTACACCTGCCCCACTGACAGAAATGAAATGACCACCTCTGTGTCTGTGTATTAATAACCATAATCTGTCTGAAAGAGGCTGACTGGAGTAAGATATCACATAAGATATGAACTCTTTTTCATAAGCACACCTTGCTCAAAGCATCAAACCACTGCTCCTGCATCTCTCTCTCTCTCTCTCTCTCTCTCTCTCTCTCTCTCTCTCTCTCTCTCTCCCTCCACCCCCCTCTCTCTCTCCATCACTCTCTCTCTCCCTCCATCCACCTTTCTCTCCTTCACCTTCACCTCCATCTATTTCTCTATTTTCACCTGGACCTGCTAATGGGAGATTTTTAGGTCAGCAACATGAATAAAAATTTGACCTGCGGCCAAAACAATAGACAATATCCTTAAAAAAACTGTATTAGTTTCATTATTAAATGTAAATGTAGTGATATAACTGACACACGCTATTTAGTGTTTTCCTTCGACTCTGCTCCAGTCCTGATGACTCCCTCCCGTACGCGGTGAGATCCAATTTACTTAGAAACAGGAGGCCGCCTCATTCCTCACAGCCAGCAGATCCAGGTCAATATGTTTTTAAGAAATGAGGCTGAAGAAAAGAGAGGGACAGAATGGCCAGTATTACTACACAAGGGTAATAACTACATAACTAAATCTATATTGATTTAGGAAGAAAGACAGACTAGGAATTGAAGGCAAGTGATGCTACACGCATAAGAAGATCAGACATGCTAAATGAACTCACTTTGAATTTAGAACAAACTGAAAAATGGGTACAGATCTCTGTGTGAAAATGAGGGGGAATGAGGCACTTGGGTGGTGGATATATATATATATATATATATATATATATATATATATAGTTCAAATACTGGGCACAGTGGGTACTCGTGATGTAACCTCAGCGGGGATGTTAGTCCAAATCTATCTCACTAAGTTCAGAGCAATGCAAAGGGACATTTGGTGACCTGCAAAAGAGCTGTCTCTCAGATTTCTCCAGTGCTTCAAGAAACCAAAGCATTGAGGCGTGTGGGTTCCACTTGAGTTTAATAAAGGCAAAACACTGGTCCTCTGTGATTGGTCAGCTAGTCTAGGCCATTAGATGGGCAATGCAGTGCCATAAAAGATGAGTATGTTTCAAATGCTCTCAGTTCGCTCAGTAGTACTGAATTGGTACTGGTCCATCCCTTTAAAGCTTGACTCAATATCAGCGCCACGAGGAAATATAATTAGCATAATAATACAAATCCTGACGAGACTGACGAGTTTCAGAAGAACATTTTTTGTTTCTGTCCGTTTTGAGCCTGTAATCGAACCCACAAATGCTGATGCTCCAAATACTCAACTAATCTAAAGAAGGCCAGTTTTATTGCTTCTTTAATCAGGACAACAGTTTTCAGCTGTCCTAACATAATTGCAAAAGGGTTTTCTAATGATCAATTAGCCTTTTAAAATGATAAACTTGGATTAGCTAACACAACGTGCCATTGGAACACAGGAGTGATGGTTGCTGATAATGGGCCTCTGTATGCCTATGTAGATATTCCATTAAAAATCTGCCGTTTCCAGCTACAATAGTCATTTACAACATGAACAATGTCTACACTTTATTTCTGATCAATTTGATGTTATTTTCATGGACAAAATAACGTGCTTTTCTTTCAAAAACAAGTGTCCCCAAACTTTTGAACGGTAGTGTACATGTCGGTTGTTAAGCCCTAGGACATCCAAACACTTCACAAGACTCTGAAGGTAGCCCATACCAGTTGAATACATGAATGGAAGTAGATATGGAAGTAGTTAAGTGACAAAAGCATTTGTTAAATATGGGTAACAAACTAAGAATAACTTCCTGATCATTCTTATATTTCTCAGATATAGGACATACACTTTAAAACAAACTTCTTTTAGATTTGTTTTCATGTATTAGTCTGTTATTCAATGTATTTCTATTGGCTGATAGCAGTAAGGCCAAATTCAATGTCTGTTCAAATAATTGTTTCAATATATTTTTCTGATACAATGGGGCAAAAAAGTATTTAGTCAGCCACCAATTGTGCAAGTTCTCCCAGAGAGAGGCCTGTAATTTTCATCATAGGTACACTTCAACTATGGCAGACAAAATGAGAAAAAAATCCAGAAAATCACATTGTAGGATTTTTAATGAATTTATTTTCAAATTATGGTGGAAAATAAGTATTTGGTCAATAACAAAAGTTTTTCTCAATACTTTGTTATATACCCTTCGTTGGCAATGACAGAGGTCAAACGTTTTCTGTAAGTCTTCACAAGATTTTCACACACTGTTGCTGGTATTTTGGCCCATTCCTCCATGCAGATCTCCTCTAGAGCAGTGATGTTTTGGGGCTGTTGCTGGGCAACACAGACTTTCAACTCCCTCCAAAGATTTTCTATGGGGTTGAGATCTGGAGACTACTCCAGGACCTTAAAATGCTTCTTACGAAGCCACTCCTTCGTTGCCTGAGCGGTGTGTTGGGGATCATTGTCATGCTGAAAGACCTAGCCACATTTCATCTTCAATGCCCTTGCTGACGGAAGGAGGTTTTCACTCAAAATCTCACGATACATGGCCCCATTCATTCTTTCCTTTACACGGATCAGTCGTCCTGGTCCCTTTGCAGAAAAACAGCTCCAAAGCATGATGTTTCCACCCCCATGCTTCACAGTAGGTATGGTGTTCTTTGGATGCAACTCAGCATTCTTTGTCCTCCAAACACAACGAGTTGAGTTTTTACCAAAAGGTTATATTTTGGTTTCATCTGACCATATGACATTCTCCCAATCTTCTTCTGGATCATCCAAATGCTCTCTAGCAAACTTCAGACGGGCCTGGACATGTACTGGCTTAAGCAGGGGGACACGTCTGGCACTGCAGGATTTGAGTCCCTGGTGGCGTAGTGTGTTACTGATGGTAGGCTTTGTTACTTTGGTCCCAGCTCTCTGCAGGTCATTCACTAGGTCCCCCCGTGTGGTTCTGGGATTTTTGCTCACCGCTCTTGTGATCATTTTGACCCCACGGGGTGAGATCTTGCGTGGAGCCCCAGATCGAGGGAGATTATCAGTGGTCTTGTATGTCTTCCATTTCCTAATAATTGCTCCCACAGTTGATTTCTTCAAACCGAGCTACTTACCTATTACAGATTCAGTCTTCCCAGCCTGGTGCAGGTCTACAATTTTGTTTCTGGTGTCCTTTGACAGCTCTTTGGTCTTGGCCCTAATGGAGTTTGGAGTGTGACTGTTGGAGGTTGTGGACAGGTGTCTTTTATACTGATAACAAGTTCAAACAGGTGCCATTAATACAGGTAACGAGTGGAGGACAGAGGAGCCTCTTAAAGAAGAAGTTACAGGTCTGTGAGAGCCAGAAATCTTGCTTGTTTGTAGGTGACCAAATACTTATTTTCCACTATAATTTGCAAATAAATTCATTAAAAATCCTACAATGTGATTTTCTGGATTTTTTCCCCTCATTTTGTCTGCCATAGTTGAAGTGTACCTATGATGAAAATTACAGGCCTCTCATCTTTTTAAGTGGGAGAACTTGCACAATTGGTGGCTGACTAAATACTTTTTTGCCCCACTGTACCGAAAGGGGTGCTAAAATTCCAAATCAAATAGCTAAATGATCCATGGTATGACCATGTTCAAACAATTCCATATGTTAGTGTCCCGGTCGTCATAAAGAGGAGACCAAGGCGCAGCGTGGTGAGCAAATGTAACTCCTTAATAAAGAAAGAACACTGAACAGAACTAAACAAAACAAACCATGAAGCAATATGGCTCGTGCAGAACAGGTAACTAAACATAGAATAACAACCCACAAAATAACCAAGGAATATGACTACCTAAATATGGTTCCCAATCAGAGACAACGATAAACAGCTGCCTCTGATTGAGAACCAATCCAGGCAACCATAGACATATAAACACCTAGACTAGCAAAACCCCTAGACAATACAAAACCCCCTAGACAATACAAAAACTAAACAAACCGCCCTTGTCACACCCTGACCTAGCCAAATAATAAAGAAAACAAAGATAACTAAGGACAGTGCGTGACAGTTAGCTTAGTAGAACCCCCACCCCCTACCACCTCTAGAGTCTTGAAGGATGTTGACGCTTGAAATGTCATTTCGGAGAATTACATTTTCTCTGAATGCTTTTATACGGTACTTACAATATTGTCTTTTGATGATCTGGTTCTATTTCACCCTTGCGTTTGACCTGTACGAGTAATTCTACTACCAAAGATATGCATATTTAAGAACGTTGAATCACTCTAAGATACATTCATGAAAATACAATCTATTTACATTTATAGAAGTCAGTCATGCCAACTTCAAGTTGGTGGGATGATGAACTTTTCTTTGGCGATCATATTTCCATGGTTACTAAATCTCCTCTCACCATGGCAACTGTCGCCTGAGCAACAGAGTGTATCTATGCAACTAGGACGCTCAGCGGAAAAAGGATTTGGGCAGAAATAACTCCCTGCAACATTTTCTTGCCAAACATGCTGTTATTAATATCCTGAGGGTGACATTTCATTTGAAAGATTTTGTGGGTTAATATTCTCTGAGAGTAGTATTACAGGTAAACTTTTCAAAACTACAATATCTGAGAGTACAATTAATCACACGCAACTTTTGGTACAGCTAATTTGAGCTTGAATTGAGACTATTCCACACAGTGATAAATTGGCCCTGTTACAGGATCCAGAGCAGTCAGTGTTCACTTCACCTATTTAAACATACAGTACATCTATAAATACGCAGCCTTTATAGTCTACAGTCTACGCTGAGCATGCAGCGGGAATGACAAGTGAGATTATATGATCCACTAAGAGACTGTGGGAATAGTCTGTCTTTGTCAATGTGTGTGTGTGTATGTGTTCTCCTGCATGTGTATGTGTGCCTGTGTGTGCTTCCTGGCCTCCCAGTACGATCCTGATGACACTTCTGGCCCCCTCTGCTGGCTTCTCTGGACACTGCTGTCCTCCAGTGGACGAGAGATATAATTGACTGTATATCTATGGAAACAGCTCTGTTTTCAGCATAGCACAGCTGATATTCTATTCTATACACACACAAAGGGCCCCTAGACAGGTTACATATGTGAGGCTAGATGCTGTACATACTCCTTTTCATTTCCTCAGGTAGGTAGTGACATAGATACTCTACTAGCCGACCTGCCCTGCAACATTAAGGACCCACCTGGCATTTCAAAAAAGATAAGTCCGATGGTTTCGACTTATTTCGTACCACGTTTATTTTTTCACAATTCAATTTAAACGGGTTCGATTTTCATCGGTTAACCTATTTGAATCAAGTTGAATGCCAACTCAAGATTCAACGTGCATGTCTTGTTCCCCAGAAGATGGCCACTCTATGGTCCAGTCTATGTCTGTCCAACCATGCGGTGCCTGTTCTAGTAAACAGAGTTTTACAAGTGATCGCTCGCGCTTGTCTGTAACCCTCAGAGCAGCCATCTGTAAAACAGGCCCACCACATGACATCTATCCAGTGGAGCCAGTTGCATATTTCCCTCTCTAAAGCTGATGACATCTGATACACACCTTTGGGGGCCAGTGGGCCATGTTGGCTCCAATGAGAGTCAGTTGATGTTTAACATGACAAAAGACAGAGCCACAATGGCAGTTATACCCACGCTAGTTTCACCCAGACTTGGATGAGTTCTGAGAGTATGAAGTGTATGACCTGTGCTGGTTACTTTGCAGATAAAAATGAACTTGGAGTTAACAGTCATAAGGTATTTAAAAATTCTAGAAATACATTTGAAGTGTTTTTAATATCATAATAGCAGCATGGCAAAGACAGATTGGGCTTTTGAGTCTTTGTGTTTCTTTTATTAACTAAATGGCTGTAGGTTACTGTGTTATGGTTATAGTATTGTGTGTCAAACTATTTCTGTACAGCGCTGTAAAGGTATAGCCTACCATCCGCAGTGGTTTTTGTTTCATTCAGTCGCTGTCTTAAGTAATTGTTGCTTCACCTCAAGGAACCCAGAGGATGTTGTTTGGCCACAACCATGAGATGAAGTTACCCACTACCTGAAGCATTTTATTGAATGACATTGCAGTGTAAAGACCGCTACAGGTCAATGCATGCAAATGACCGATGTGGTCCATATACTGCTTCAGAATGCAATTCCAAAGATGTAAAATCTTCATTTGATCAGTTAATAATTTCCACTTTGACATTTCAGACTAGATTTGCCCAAAGGAAAAATGTATCAACCACTGCAAAACTGTCCATTAATTATAATCCACATAATAATTCACATTTCCTGTTGTTGCAGGATTATTTTCCTGCTGTTGTAAACTGACTCAAATTAAGTTCCTACGTCTGTATAGTGTTACTCTTGACATACTGCATTACTATGTTCTGTCTATACAGTATATGGTTTGATTGGTTATCCCACCTCTAATCAGGATGTACCACCTTTTGTGTAGGTGGATTTTGTAATAGTGCATCATTGCACTGGGCCGTACCATCAGAGTAAAATAGGGGTGTTCACCTGATCTGAGGATCTATCATGCCGCTCTGTGCTGACGACCTTTACTGCCACCAGTTCCAACCCAACACCTTTGACCCCTCCCGCTGTGGTTCGTGCCTGCGCCCGGGACACATGCACCTCAACAGTACCTCACAGGTGAGCCAGGCAGGAGGGGCTAGTGTTGAGGGAAATGGACGATGGACGGCTAATGACTGTTAAGGGATATTGGGTTTGGAAAAGGTCTGGATTATTACCTCTGCTGTAAATTGTAAATATACCATAGTAAATTGTGGTATACGTTTGAAACACTTCCAAAAACGTTAATTTTATCTTCTTTATGGAGTAACCATTTCTGAATGAAACAAAGGTGCATATTAAACAACATAATAATGCAATGAACACAAATAAAGCCACCAAGCGGGGTAATTCTAATATAAGCTACACTGTAGGTGTGATGAGGACTGACGAACACACAGGTTGGCGTTTGATTATATTATTATTCTATCATTAATTAATGAAAAGCTCATTTGCATCCCTTGGGGGAAAGATAGTAATCTAATCCGCTCACATAACACATTGCACACAAGCACACACACACACACACAAGCACATAACACACACACACGCAGGCACACACACACACAAGCACATAACACACACACACGCAGGCACACACACACACAAGCACATAACACACACACACACACGCAGGCACACACGCAGGCACACACACACACACACACACACACACACACACACACACACACACACACACACACACACACACACACACACACACACACACACACACACACACACACACACCACCAGCCCACTCAACTGAACTCTAAGGATGGACCTGTACCAGAAATACACTTCTACTAATCTTCACTGTCATTGGAGTAATCTAATATGCTCAAACAACACATGCACACAAGCACCCACATTCACAACACCAGCTCTATGGATGAACCTGAACCAGAAGTACACTTCTACTAGTCTTTATTTTCATTTGAATAATCCTTTCATTTTAAAATAACAGAATATTCGAGATAGAAATCCACGCCTGCTCACAACACAACACGGAGATCAAAAGTCAAAAGAGAAGAAAGGCTTTTGTGTGTTGTAGGGAGGGCAAGAAATGAAAGAGGGATCAAGAAAGGGTTGAGAGGAGGATGGGTGGATTCTGGTTGTGGAAGAGCAGCAGACCAATGAAATAATGATGAGCAAGGCCAGGGAGAGCTTGTGTTACCGTCGTCCTTGCTGGCCTAATGTATTAGCTCAGGTAGACAAGGTGAAGAGAGGATAGGTAGATGGGGGAGGAGAGAGGGGGGTGGAGAGGGAGGAGAGAAGTTGTTGTTGCCACTTGCAGCCTGTCTTAACAGCAGATTTGTAAAGGGACGTCCAAGGGAGCTCTGCAAGCAGGTGTAGTAAGAAGTTAGCATTTTGTTTTTGCTGTGATGAGTTATACGGAAAGTTAGCTTCTTTTCATTTATTCCACAGGCTGCCATTTTGTCCGAAGTTTGTTTACTTTACTTGTTGATGCTTTATCACATGCTTGTTGAATTGACCTTGAGAGTGCTTGCAACCCATTTGTTTAATTCATCTTTAAGCATTGTCATTGGTCACACTCGGTCATGACTGTCTTGCCAGAGATACCTGTACACGGCAGCATGTTTGAATTTGTTTGATTTGTCTCCAACTGTACTTTCACGTTACTATGCAACTTTCTGAAAACACAACAGAATGACATACTTTGTGTACCAAGCCTTAAAAGTGACTTTTACACATCTCAGATGGTTTGCTGAATTGACAAAGCCATTGACCAGTTTAACATTCTCTGAATTATTAACAATTGGACGAAATGTGTCCCGTTCCACGAATCAGGACAACCATGACTTCCTGTCGGAGGTGACCAGCTACAGTGATGTCACAAGGAGTGTCTGGACCTATCAGGAGAGCCTAACTCACACTCCGAGCCCTGACTGGGAATTCAATATCTGTGACACTGACACAGTACACAGGTGAGTGTGAGTGTCATTGGCAGTTGACTTTAGTAACACTACATTAAGGTATACTTAAAGTGATTTATAAAACTTTAATGAACAGTTAGAAAACATTATATTTGAATTACATTCTACAATCAGGTAGTGATTTCTCTTAAACTAGTTCTACAGTACATTGTGCCAAACTCATAGAGTGTGTACCCCTACCAATGTCCCTCATGCCCTCCCTCTATATCTTCACCCAGCAGTCAGGAGGACCTGTGGGACTTCCTGCCAGACCCAGGGAGGAGTGGCTCTAGTACCCCAGCAGGGTGCTGTGTGACGGGGCCAGAGATGACCTGGGTGGACCCCTCTCCCCACAGACCACCACGCAGCTCACTGATGGAGGAGAGAGGTCGGGAGAGGTTCAGGCGACCCTCAGGTCAGACCAGCTCACAGTATTACAGACAGACATTTTGTCTGGGACTGCTGCTACAATTTTAATTCAATTCTATTTTAATTCAAAATGTTATTGTCATTTTTCAGTTAAACATTTAAATGTGTCTTTGCTTTCCATTTGAATGGGGCTCAATCAAATGGATGATCTACCACGCTATGTCCCTGCTCCTCACTTATAGGATCAAGAGGAGAAAGCGGCTACTTCTCTCCGGACAGGAAAGCCTTATTTGATGGTGGTCCCCAGGCTCAGTTGGAGGGTGTATCCAAACGGCCTTACCGGCACTACGAGAGGGGCCATCCGCTCCCCAACAACCACAGCTCAGAACCCAAAGCCTCCATCCCCTACCGGAACGTGAATCTCGGAATTCCCTCCCAGAGGAGAGGCGATGAAACGTTCCAACAGGAGACCTGGAGGAGTGAGTCTCCGCAGAGATACACCTGTCATTCCAACTTCAGACGTGGTGGCACTGATTCTCAAGATCAGTCTCCCAGCCCTCGCTCCCCATGTCCAAACCGGTATAAACTTGCTGAATCTCGATCTGCATCCTCCCAACGTAGAAGCTCCCACTCCAAAAGTCACGCTCCTTCTAACTCATCTCAATCCTTGTCTCGCCATCCGTCAGGACGGTCCAGTCCCTCTCACAGACGAGGTTCTGTCATGTCTCGCCACCCCTCCCCGTCTCGAAACACAGCCTCCTACAAACACACTGACTCCTCCCCGTCTCGAAACACGGCCTCCTACAAACACACTGACTCCTCCCACATAAGAAATGGTAAAACAGAGCATTATGCCAATGGGCGTGATCAAGATTCAAGAGAGTCAAGAGAGTCAAGAGAGTCAAGAGAGTCAAGAGAGTCAAGAGAGTCAAGAGAGCCAAGAGAGTCAAGAGACTCAATAAAGCCAAGAGAGTCAAGAGGCTCAAGAGAGCCAAGAGAGTCAAGAGGCTCAAGAGAGCCAAGAGAGTCAAGAGAGTCAAGAGAGCCAAGAGGATTAAGAGAGACAAGAGAGTCAAGAGAGTCAAGGGAGTCAAGACGTCCCTCCCACAACTCAAACAGTCACAGTTTGGACTCTGAAAAACTGTACAAAAATCTTGACTCCATCTCTCGACGTGACTCTCCAGCCTTGCAGCCAAACTCCTACGAAGGGTCTCGAAGCCCCCGGCCCAGAACAGATAAAAACCCTTCTCCAACCACTCGCAGTCGTGATAGTTGGGAATGCTCTCCCCCTATAAGTGGCTATGGTACACACAGCCATTCACCCCAAACAGAAACCAAGCATAGCGACACCAGACCTGACACAGCACATAGCTACTCAAGGAGACCAGAGAGGGTCGCTAGACAGGAACGGACAGAGATGCACCCCCCTAAAACCAACCCCAGCCTCCCTCCAGGCTCCTGGTGTGGCTCCTCCCACTCCCTTCTAAGCCCTGCCCTCTCTTGTAGCTCCTCCCCACCACGACTAGGCATCGACTCCCAGCTGCTTGCCAATTCGTTGAAACCCTACGCTGCGACCATGGAAATGAATGACAGGCCAATCAGTGACAGGAGCAAGAGTAATATAAGGCGGGGCCTGGAGTACCTGTTGACCCGAGAGGAGCCCAAGAGAACCGCCTCAGTGGACTCCCAGGGGATGACCATAGAGGACTACGTCATTCTGGCCGACATCCCCAGACTGGACCTGGGGTCAGAGAGAGAGGGGGCGGGGGTGCTACTGGGCCCGAGGAGGAGGACCCAGAGCCCCAGCCCACGTAGAGACCAGAGGCACAGGACACCCAGGTGAGTGGGGAGACTGGAGAGGCGACAGGAGGGACATTATAGAGAGAGAGGGAGGAGGGAGGGCAGAGGAAGCATGATAAATTGCTATGCATATTGTAAGGGTCTACTGCAGGTACAACATATTGTAAGGGCCTACTGGATGTACAGCGTATTGTAAGGGCCTACTGGATGTACAGCGTATTGTAAGGGCCTACTGGATGTACAGCGTATTGTAAGGGCCTACTGGATGTACAGCGTATTGTAAGGGCCTACTGGATGTACAGCGTATTGTAAGGGCCTACTGGATGCCGTATTGTAAGGGCCTACTGGATGTACAGCGTATTGTAAGGGCCTACTGGATGTACAGCGATGTACAGCGTAAGGGCCTACTGGATGTACAGCGTATTGTAAGGGCCTACTGGATGTACAGCGTATTGTAAGGGCCTACTGGATGTACAGCGTATTGTAAGGGCCTACTGGATGTACAGCGTATTGTAAGGGCCTACTGGATGTACAGCGTATTGTAAGGGCCTACTGGATGTAGGGCCTACTGGATGTACAGCGTATTGTAAGGGCCTACTGGATGTACAGCGTATTGTAAGGGCCTACTGGATGTACAGCGTATTGTAAGGGCCTACTGGATGTACAGTTTATTGGGTCAGGATTTTCTCTCATTGTCTCTCTCTTGGTCTCTATTTCTCTAACTTTTCTTCTATTGTAGGTATGTAGAGGAATCTGATAGCTGCAGTACGAGGGTTGAGTCTGATGAGAGAGGGAGAGGCAGAGAGAGGGGGAGAGACAGGAGGGAGAAAGAGAAGGAGAAATATTGCGACTCAGAGGATGGACGACTGTCCCGAACCCAGTCCACAACTGATCTTCAGCCACAGGTGATACGCTTACATTTAAGTCATTTAAGTCGCTTGATACCTTCGAGTACTTTAAAACAGGTCTGCCATCAAGTCACTCATACTGTAAGTACCAACATATAACCATTATTCATATAATCCATTTGTTACAGAGGTCAGACAATCAAACTAGAAAGGGCCTCAGATCTTCTAAACCACGGCAGAGAGATCTGCCTGAAAGTACTCAAACACAGTCTGACTTAAAGGGCTGGATGTCAAAACTGGATGAATATGGGGAGGTAACACTGCAAATGACACATGTGACCATGTGTTAGAACAAACTGGAACAAATAGAGGAAAGCATCATTCAAAACAATAGCAGTGTTTTGAATATTTTGAAGTGTGACTGGTTTGACTGAGTCTGTTCGGCTTCTGTTTCTAACAGTGGAGGAGACACTGGTTTGTGATGAGGGACGCTGCACTGAGTTTCTACATGGACTCTGAGGCTGAGGAGGTGACGCCATTTCCTATATCTGCAATATCAGTTCCCCAATTATATACCCATAGAAGAATTTCTGAGTCTGTATCACGCCAGTTCCTCCATGTCTGTTGTAGTCAGATGACCTGGATGGAGAGATAGACCTGACGTCCTGTATGAACGTCCAAGACTTTGACGTGGAGAAGAACTATGGATTCCAGATACATGTGTGTTCTTCCTGGTTTTTCTCTCATTGAACATCTACTACCAATACTACTACTACTACTACTACTACTACTACTACTACTACTACTATTTATGCTACTACTGCTACTAATACTACTACTACTACTGCTGCTGCTACTACTACTATTTCTACTGCTGCTACTACTACAGATGCCGTACCCTAATTTGAGCCAGTTTTCTACAGCAGGACAATAGTCCTGCAGCAAAAGGAAATGTGAATTATTGTGTGGATTATAATTAATTAACATTTATTGTAGTGGTTGAAACAAGCCTGGCATTTTAAAGTGGATATTACAAACTTTAGAAGCCTTTTGAAACCTTGACTAGACTACAAGTTTACGTTTCTTTCTCAGCAACGAAAGAGTTGATCAAATGAAGATCTTAAATCTGCACTACTACTACTACTACTACTACTACTACTACTCCTGCTACTGCTACTACTACTACTGCTGCAGTTACTGCTACTGCTACTGCTACTACTACTGCTGCTGCTACTACTACTACTACTATTACTAATACTGCTACTACTACTACTGCTACTACTACTGCTACTACTACTGCTGCTGCTACTACTACTACTATTACTAATACTAGTACTACTACTGCTACTAATACTGCTACTACTACTACTGCTACTACTCCTGCTACTGCTACTGCTACTACTACAGCTGCTGCTACTACTATTACTAATACTGCTACTACTACTACTACTAGCACTGCTACTACTACTACTACTGGCTACTTCTGCTGCTGCTACTGCTACTACCACTACTACTACTACTACTATTCCTGCTACTACTACTACTACTACTACTACTATTCCTGCTACTACTACTACTACTACTGCTGCTACATGTACTACTACTATGCTACAACTACTACTACTGGCTACTACTACTATTACTGCTGCTGCTACTACTACAGATGCCGTACCCTAATTTGAGCCAGTTTTCTACAGCAGGACAATAGTCCTGCAGCAAAAGGAAATGTGAATTATTGTGTGGATTATAATTAATTAACATTTTTTTGTAGGGGTTGAAACAAGCCTGGCATTTTAAAGTGGATATTACAAACTTTAGAAGCCTTTTGAAACCTTGACGAGACTACAAGTTTACGTTTCCTCTTGTGCAGGAAAATTCTCAGCAACAAAAGAGTTGATCAAATGAAGATCTTAAAAATCTGCACTACTACTACTACTACTACTACTACTACTACTACTCCTGCTACTGCTACTACTACTGCTGCTACTGCTGCTACTGCTACTGCTACTACTACTACTGCTGCTGCTACTACTACTACTATTACTAATACTGCTACTACTACTGCTACTACAACTGCTACTACTACTGGCTACTTCTGCTGCTGCTACTGCTACTACCACTACTACTACTACTACTATTCCTGCTACTACTACTACTACTACTACTGCTGCTACATGTACATTTACATTTACATTTAAGTCATTTAGCAGACGCTCTTATCCAGAGCGACTTACAAATGCTACAACTACTACTACTACTACTGGCTACTACTACTATTACTGCTGCTACTGCTACTGCTACTACTACTGGATACTACTACTACTACTACTACTACTACTACTACTGGCTACTACTACTACTACTACTACTACTGGCTACTACTACTACTGCTACTGCTACTACTACGACTACTACTGCTACTACTACTACTACTACTAATGGCTACTACTACCACTAAAACTACTACTACTACTGCTACTACTACGACTACTACTACCACTACTGCTGCTACTACTACTACTACTAATGGCTACTACTACCACTAAAACTACTACTACTACTACTACTACTACTACTACTACTACTACTACTACTACTGGCTACTACTACTACTACTAATACTTCTACTGCTACTGCTACTACTCCTGCTACTGCTACTACTACTACTACTGCTGTTACTACTACTACTACTACTACTACTACTACTACTACTACTATCACTAATACTGCTAATGGCTACTACTACCTACTACCACTACTACTACTGGCTACTACTACTGGCTACTACTATTACTACTCCTACTACTACTGCAACAACAACTACTACTACTACTACTGCTGGCTACTACAACTACTACCACTACTACTACTACTGCTACTGCTACTGCTACTACTACTACTACTACTACTACTATTACTCCTGGCTACTACTACCACTACTACTACTACTATTACCACTAATATTACTACTACTGCTGCTACTGCTGCCACTATTACTAGCTACCACTACTATTACTACCACTACTACTACTGCTAGAACTACTACTACTACTGCTGCTACTGCTATGACTACTGCTACGACTACTGCTACTACTCCTGCTACTACTACTACTACTGCTAATACTACTACTACTACTACTGCTAATACTACAACTACTGCTAATACTACTACTACTACTACTACTACTACTACTACTACTATTACTACAGTATTGGGCTGCATCTGAAATGGTATTCTAGTCCGTCCATAAATAATGCACCACTTTTGACCAGGGCCCATATAGTAGTGCATTATATATCGTATAGGGTGTCATTTCGGATGCAGTCTTGGTGTCAATATGCTTTAGTTCCTTCCTGTTTGTAACCCCTCAGACGTGGCTTTTCTCTGTTCTTTATCTCTTGATCTCAACTAGACAAAGAAAGCAGTGTTCACTCTGTCAGCCTCGACATCCAGGATCAGGAGGAAGTGGGTTAATGTGCTGAGACGGACTATCCAACCCAGACACTCTTCAGACATCACACCGTGAGTCTTTCTATTGACTGGATCTGAAATGGCAGTGTGTCTGAAATGGCAGTGTGTCTGAAATGACGCTGTGTCTGAAATTGCATTCCATTCATTATGTCGTAAAGTAATTATGTGCATTTCTGTTGTCTAAGTGCAGGACATTGTTTCTGACATGGAAGTGTGTCTGAAGTGGCACTGTGTCTGAAATGGCACCCTATTCCCTATTTACTGCACTACTTTGGATCAAAGCTCCTATTAGTCCTGGTCCAAACGAATGAATGCACATCACAGGGAATAGAATAGGGTACCATTTCAGACGCAGACAGAGTCCTGCACTTAGACTGGTGTGGCCTAAGATCACAACAGAAATGCACATAATTACTTTACGACATAATGAATGGAATTGGAAGCAGCAAGAGGACAATTAGACAAATGTAATAATATACTAAGAGTACAAATGTAATAGTAATAAGAGTAAAAAATGTGACCATGTAACTATATCTGAAACACTTTCCCTATGGTCCCCATTATTATATCACAGACGGTCAGACAGTGAAAGAGAAAACTCTCGGCCTGTGTCGTCTCGCCAGCCTCCCTCTGTGTTCACCTGTGAAGACTCCGACCCTCAAACCACTAACTCCACCTCCAACCTTTGTCAAATGGACTCTTTGGCCCCGGATCTAGATGACACCTCCCCCAACATGTCATCAGACAGTCAGAGAGAGGCAGGAGAGGGCTGGGACAGAGAGCAAGCCAAGCGATTGGAGGAGAGGAACAGATGGTTTGAGGGGGGGATCCCCTTCAGAGAGATGGACAGCAGATGGGACTCTCTGGATCTGAAGAAAGCCAGCGTACCTGTACCTGTCACTCACACCATGGACGTGGACGTCAACAATAAGTGGGTGGAGTTCGAGAGTCTAACATTCAGGGAGATGAGCGCGCTGTCTCTGATTGGTGCACAGACTAATCAGACGATTCCTAATCAGACGATTCAGACGACCAGTGCAACGGCCCTACAGAGGGAGGTAGATGTAAAACAGTTATTTGTTCATTTGAGTGTTTAACATTTAATAATCATAAGGTTTAGAACTGTCTTGTAAAGGTATTATAGAAACAGAGAGGATGTTTTCAATATACATAATGAATAATTTAGGGAATCTTTCCTCACCCTTCTCACATGTCCTTCTCTCTCTCTCTCGCTCTGTCTCTGTCTCTCTCTCTCTCTCTGTCTCACACTTTCACTTTCTTCTCCCCTCTTACCCACTCTTTTCTCTCTCAACCCTCTTCCCACTCCCTCTTTCTATCTTCCTCCCCTCTCTATCCCCCTCTTGACCCCCCTCCTCTCCCTCTCTCTCAGGCGCTATCACTCAGGCAGCAGGTGGAGTGCCTGCGTAAGGAGCGTGTGGAGATGGGGATGGAGGTGGACAGTCTGTGTGGCCCCTGGGCCCCCTGCGGCCAGCGTCTGGAGGCCATGGAGGCGGCCCACCGCAGGGACCTGATGGAGCTCCAGGAAAGCCACGCCAGGGAGCTCCAAGAGCTGCAGAGACAGAGAGAGAGCCTACTGCAGGAGGAGAGCCAGGCCACGGCACAAGGTGGAACGGAGAGACCTGTTGGGAGTACTGTGTAATATCATGTAGAGTGTTATGTGAATAATTACACTTTTTATAGGGATGATGTCATAAAACAACTTTTGTTGTGGAGCAGATTACCTACCCTCCCGTGTCCTGTCCCTCCCCTCTTCAATTCAATGTTTTCTCTTTTCCTTGTCATGTTATGCCACTTCTGTGCTCTATAGCAGTTGAGGCCCTGAAGGAGGCTCACAGGGAGGAGCTGGAGAGGGAGGTGGAGAAAGCCAGAAGGATGACTGAAGGGGGTGGCCATATGGATACTACGCACAGAGGACAGACGTGAGATCCATTCTCTTTAGCCACACATCAAAGTGAAAGGCACCAAAAGAATGTGGAAGAGAAAGTTTTCTCTAATGGGATAACTATCCACCCTGTGCTTGTGTATCAGTGTGGTTGTGCATTCATGCATCTGTGCAGACATGCCCACATGCATGTGTGTTAAACATGTGTTCTTGGTTCTCTACAGGCCCCAGGCTGATGCCCTCCACAGTGAGTTAGATGTTCTGTCAGAGAGATATTCCCAGAAGTGCCTGGAGTTGAACCGGGCTGAGCAGAGAGGAGGAGACAGAGAAACAGAGCTGAGCTGGAAGGACAGAGAGATGGAACAGCTCCGCAGAGAGAACCAGGTCAGAGAGCAGAAAGAGGGAGAGAGAGAGCAGAGAGAGAGAGCAGAGAGAGAGAGGAGAGAGGGAGAAAGAAAGAGCAGAGAGAGAAAGAAGAAGGAGAGAGTGGCGGAGAGAGAGCAGAGTGAGAAAGAAAGAGAGCAGAGAGAGTGAGAGCGAGCAGTCTGTCATAAGACTAACTAACAATAAATGAATTATCTAATGAATGTTCTAATTATCAATTTAAGCAATGTACCATACTGTCACACAGTGCAATAGTAGTAAGTATTTTTATTTCTTATTCATGTTTGTCTCAGGAACTGCAGGCTCGTCTGACTGAGGAGATCAGTCGCATGCGCCACTTCATCACAGGTCAGAGGTCAGGAAACGCCTCCCCTGGCAACTGTGAGCGCAGTCCCTCGGAATTGGAAGTAAGAATAAAGTTTGACATTCTGATTAGTTGTATTGGAAGCAGAACCGGATTAAAGTACATGTTGTATTTGACCATTTGTTATTTAAATGCCTTCTTCTGTGTATGACTATTTTCAAATTCTCAGCCTAAAACAAGTACTTAAATTTGAGTATTTGAATGGTTATTTGTATTTGATAGTATTTTCAAATACATATTTCATATACCTGGGTTAAATGCATTATGCATTGGAGTGTATTTGAGTATTTCCAAACACATTTCAATATTCAACTGCTTGTTTTTTCAAATAAAGATGATCTGAATACTTGTTTTGAAGTGCATTGAAAAGTAATGGAAATTCCTGAATTCGTATTTGAAACTAGGTATGATTGGAAGCAAGGCTTACATCGGCGTTGCTCTATTGATTGGTGTGTAGATTTGTGCCAGCCATTGGTGATTGGTCATGCTGTAATGTTGTCCTCCAGATGCTGCCATCTATTGGCTGGACCAGAGTCATTCAAAATCCTGAAAACTTGCCTCAATGATGTGCTGCTGGGGTCCTAAAAATAACCATGTAGAACAACTAGTACTGGTCATCAGTGACATCCGTGCACTATTCATTCATTGTCACAATACTGGTGAAGAAATTGTGGAATAATCTTCATATTGATGAGTATTGCATCACTAAATGCTAAATGACCAAAAATACTAAAGTGATGTATCTGTGTTGCCCTCCAGATGCTGCTACGAGCAAAGGAGATTGAGGTCGAGTACCTACAAAAGGAGATTGGCTGTCTAAGGAATGAAGTGGAGTCTCTAACTAAGGTACTACTGGTATATTCTGTATCCACATGATCAACCCTTACAAAATCCTGATAGCACACCATAAACACAAACACTAAGGTAATTGCATATGGCATTTCTACTGTTCCACTCCAGACCAACCATTCAACCACCATGTGTTTACATACACAAACAATGTGGATGAACAATGTCACTCTACTGGTCTCCTCTGTGTTGGTCTATGACCCCCTCTAGGAGAAGCAGAGTTTGTGTGACCGCTACAAGGAGGTGTATGTGGAGCTGATTGGAATGAAGGGTCGCAGTGAGCTGGAGATCAGGGACCTCAGGGAGCACCTGAGACTGGCTAACGCAGCGCTGCAGGAGGGGAGTCGAGACACCTGAGACTAGCCAACGCAGCGCTGCAGGAAGGGGGAAGAGACACCCAAGACTGGCGAACGCAGCACTGCAGGAAGAGATAGAGTTGGTGGATGGATAGTTGGATACCTGCTGTGAAGAGCCAAGAAGCCATACAATAGTTTGTTCTTCGTTATGGTTGGCTGTGGTTAGCCTGGAATTCCCCAAACTGATATGGTGTTTCAACATATAGCAAAGTGAAACCATGCTGAAATAGAGCACATCAATCTGGATTCCAGGCTAGGCTGTGGTTGGAGTTATAAGACCAAAGAATGCATGTTTTATAGAATGACAGGGACAACCACAAAATAACATCAAAGAACATACCCCAACAAATGTGTTGTTTTTTTTTTTTTTTTACACACGTAGACTCTTTATTGAGTAAATAATAAGACACATGCAAAAGTGAAGTCTGACTGTGCTGTGACCTCACAATGATATCAAATAATATGTAGTAATCCGTGGCAAGGAGGTGAAAGTGGGACTAAAAGAGAGGAGAGAGAGAAAAAAGGCAATGGGGAGGTGGATCATGATGAGGGCAATCTTCTCCTGTAGGGGGCATCTCTCTCTCCTTCCTCATATTGGCATGCCATCGTTATTGCAAAGCACCCTGGGAAGGAATGAAAATGCAAGCAATGTCAATGGTCATTAATTCTCACAGTTGTATTATTTATCTTCATTCTCTTTTAGATAATCATTGGTACCATGTCAACATGTTCCAACATGACTGTTTGGATTAGGTACATACCATTATGTAAATAAGATGTTGCACACATGCACTCTAAACTACTGTTAGGGACAATAGTATATTAAAGAGATGTTTTAGTTTAGGGTAGCCTATGTGTCACCCTGGGACTAGTAATGTTATTAGCCTTTTATACATCAATAGCTGCATCAATACATCTCTTCTCATCACTGACCGAGGTTCAGTCGTCATCGTCATCATCCTCGGGGACGAAGATGTCATGCTCTTCAAGTAGAGCCGCAAAGTTCTTGCTGATCAGAGTTCCCACGTACAGGAAGGGAATCACGACAGCGGTCATGCGGAGAAGGCCGAAGGATATCTGGGTGATAGGGGTGAAAGAAAGAAATTCAGAATATCTACAATCTGAAAAAAAGGTTACATTAACTAAAACTGCTAATATCATAACAGAAACATGACCACATCAAGCAAAATACACCGTATATGGTTCAAAGCCTCAGATAAGAGAACATGGGATTTTTCAGAATGCATAAATCCTCAACAATTTCCTTGATTCACATAATAAATGCAGATTCTCAGGGTGCCATAAATTAGCTTTTCTTAAAGAAAAAATTATGAGTATCACAATTCCTTTAAAAACAGCTCATATATATTTTGTACATCATTTTTACACATAAAAACCGCATAAAAGCATGAAACACAGCAATTGAATGTTACATTTGAATTTGTTAAAAAGTACATGTTGTTAAAACCAATAGGAACAACCATGAATAAAAGTACTTTTCATTGTAAAAACATAAAATCTGTAAAGCCATTTAAAATGTGTACAAATGATTTAACAAAGGTAAAACATTTTTAAGACATACGAAACATGTTAAAAAGTCTATTTGTTAAAAAGCTGTCTTCGGTCCATTGTACAGGAGCGGGATGAGTCGCCTCCTCCTGCTCTCCTGAATCAATCATTGTCCCGTCCTTCGGGGCCCAGAGGAGATCTCTCCCCTAGGCGCCGCAATGCTCTCCTGCCGTGGCCGCCGGGACCCAGGGTGTTGTGGGGGACCCTTCGCCTGGGGTCGAGCCCCCCCCCCCATACTCATAATACAATAAATTATGGATCTGAAATGTTTTATATCCCACCAACAGGCTAAATCAATTGATATGGTCGTTGACCTAAAAATGGACACTCCAATACCCCATGGTATTTATAGTTGTGTTAATGTTACACTGGTATATTCTGTGTAAGCCAATACTTTATTACATAAAACAGGTATATATTAGCTTAATAGTATAATTTTTCGACGAAAAGTGGCTAAAATAATGACAAATTACTTCCGTATCAAATATACACAAGTTCATTGGCTCCCGCAGCTGTCTCTCCAAATTCCTTAAAATGTGATTGGCAAAGACTGCTGTCAATCTGCTCCAAGATTCAGGAATCTCCCACATTATGTGTAGGGTTACCCAGCCTGCTTACTAACCGACTTGACCATGCATGGAAACTCACTTTATCCGGCTTCGGTTGAACACCGCCATTTGCTGTTGATACCACATTTCGACATTGGTTCAGTCTCGCTGTGTTCGGCGGTTTCAAGACGATGTTACGGCTTACTACCCCCGTATTCCCCGATACGAGGTTCCGTGAGAGCCTCAAGACAGCTGTCGACATTTTTCCAGTTTGGGGTGGGCGGGACAGCAATATTATGGGTGGGTTCAGGGCGTATGTCTATCCTTGGTGTTGGCCGAATGCCAAATGCATTTTATGACGACAGCAAAGATGAATCAACAAGATATTAATAAATACATGTAAATCACAATGTATGAACAGTCATATATAGAATAGATAATTCCAGACTTGTTTTATTATGTGCTTCTCACACACTGTCCAGTTTAGGCCGATGGGCATTTGAATGCTATCTATGCTACAATTTCAAGCACACACGCCACCGTGCTCCAATTTGTAAGTCGCTCTGGATAAGAGCGTCTGCTAAATGACTTAAATGTAATGTAAATGTGCTTCTACACCTGCATTGCTTGGTGTTTGGGGTTTTATGCTGTGTTTCTGTACAGCACTTTGAGATATCAGCTGATGTACGAAGGGCTATATAAATACATTTGATTTGGTTGCGCTTGTACTTGTACTCAGTTGTACTTGCGTTACTTGCGCTAGCATTGACTAACATTTATTATAGCGCTTTTTTCTTAAAAAAAATATAGAAACGCGTACGATATCTGACGACAGAGCGATCAAAATGACGTTATGTGCCATTCAGCCAACCAGCGCGCGAGAACTGCAGCATTTTGTGCTGTTCAACCAACCAGCATTTCCTTCGAGGCAGAGCGCGCTCGAAAAGAGGAGGAAGTAGAAAAATAAAGGACACCGATTTAATAAATACGTTAGAATATGTCTATGATATTTACGGTCTAACAAGGGACTGTGGTTGGTCTCACAACTACCTAAAAACCTTCGGGTTTACCTCAATAATCCGAATTTTAAATTACACTGCCCGCCACTCAGCATACTGTCCCCTCGCCATACTTCGAGTTGAGACGAACGGGGACGGGAAACATTTCGGAATAGGCTTAGCTACCTAATATTTACATTGTAAATTGGTATTACAAACTTGATAATTATAAACGTTAAGGTGGTGGAAGGTCTCAAGAAAAGGTTTTAGCGAGCTAGTTTGTTTCAAACTACTCGTCACGAGAACTTGAGGTTCTCTGAGAAAAGTTGTTCGACGTCCACGAGCCGTCAGAGGCCTGTGGTCGAGGCTGCATGCAGCAAACACCATCGGCGTGTAGTATCGGTGACATAAACAAGAAACATGTCGGCTCAAGCGCAAATGCGAGCGATGTTGGACCAGTTGATGGGGACAAGTAGAGATGGTGAGTAAACGACAATCTACATTGTTTCGGCGTCGCTCGATGTTTCGGAGGAAATGTTTTTACTAGTTGTTATCATGCTATCTGACGTTAGCTAGCTAAGCTACCTTAGCCTGGGGGACAAATGGCTGAATGCTAACTACTTGTTGTGTTCACAGTAAAGTAAACACAAGGAACATTCCGTTTCAGACCTTGTCACATTGTTGATGTTTGCTAGCTGGGATATTGTTGGCCCACGAGATGACACTGACTGGCTACAGCTAACATTGGACAGATAGCTAGTTTAACTTTAGCAAGCTAATCTAGTTTTGGTTTCTGGAATGAATGATCTACATGGGCATCCGCACCCAGCGTAATCACAATTTTGGATAATAGGAAGGTGGTGTCTGGTATGGACACAGCTATTGCTTCTTGCGATTGACATGACATTGCTCAGCTCACTAACTCTCTCCCCTTGTTTGATTTATTTTCGTGTAGGGGACACCATGCGCCAGAGAATCAAATTTACAGATGAGCGGGTCTGCAAGAGTCATTTGCTGGACTCCTGTCCTCACGACATTCTCTCCGGCACTGTGAGTACATGACATCTTACTTAGTCCAGGGGATTCCAAACTTTTTTGGCCCGTGACCATATTTGGATATATACATTTGTAAATCTTTGGGGCTTAGACAGTCTATTACAAATCAGTATTTCAATCTGAAGAAAGGTTTGAAGTATTGGGAAGTTCAGAAGATCATCAGGCAATATTATTTTTATGCTCTTCTGTGTAGAAAATAACATCTTCATTGATTTAGTGCCTGGTCTTGTCCACTCTATTCTAATGTGTCCTGCCATTGTAGAGGGCAACAGAAGAAGCGTAGTGTTCCTGAGAGTCTTATCTTTCAGTGATGGGGTCATAATATTTTGTAGCTTAAACGGTTCTAAAGATAGATCCACATTTTGTAGGAAGAAAACAGTAACAGCTGTTTATTACAATCACATCTAGCGGCTACGGAGTTTACTAACGTAACCCCGGTTTTATGAACCAAGCATGATGTATTTATTGTATTTTGGAGTTTTCTCGGGACCCCTAGTTTGTTAGAAACTTTCTTTGTCACAATGGTTGTGTGTAGTAGTGTTTTATAGAACACAATGTCAATTGCACTCCAGAGTACAGGACTTGGGTACAGCTTTGAGTGAATGATTTAATGGATGTTTCTTGTCGTCGTATAGAGAATGGACCTGGGAGAGTGTGTGAAGGTCCACGACCTGGCCCTCAGGGCTGACTTCGAGATCGCATCCAAGCAACAGGAGTACTTCTTTGAGCTTGATGTGAGTCACGTTGGACTGTCACCTACCTAGTAAACATGTTTACCACACATAACACACACACACACGTTTCCTCTGCATGCAAACTCCATGTGATCTGTTGATCAATGGATTGTCTCTTTCTCTCCCTCTTTTTCTTTTCTTCTGTTTTGTCTCCATGTAATAACTATTGATGCTTTTTCTCTAATCTGGCAACTTTAAACTCTCCTCGTCATCCCCCGTCACCACAGGCTGCTGAGCACCTTCAGTCGTTCATCGGTGACTGTGACCGCAGGACTGACCTAGCAAAAAAGAGACTGGCTGAGACGCAGGATGAGATCAGCGCTGAGGTTGCCGCCAAGGTGACCGACCCTTGTTGTTTGTCTTACTTAGATAGTTCCCCACATGCTCATTAGGTGAATTGACACTATAGTTGGAATCCAATTCCATGGTATGTGTTGTTCTCCTGGTTTTTCTTTGATGAATGTATCTGATTAATTTCAGAAAATGACATTTCAACCGTGTATAAGAAACTGTAATTAAAATGAGATTCTTGTTGCTCTGGTAGTCACCGTGTCATAATTCTAACCCTTTCTCTCTGGTATCAACAGGCTGAGCGGGTCCACGAGCTGAACGAGGAGATCGGTAAGCTGCTGGCTCGGGCAGAGCAGCTGGGGGGCGAGGGCAATGTGGAAGAGGCACAGGAAGTCCTGGAGAAGGTGGAGAAGACTCGCGCAATGAAGAAGGAGGCAGAGGTCAGTTGGCAGGGGGTCAAGGATGGTTGTGGTCACAACCAATCATAGGAGCTAGGAATTGTACTGTGATTAAATAAAGATGAACTTGTTAAAACATTTTTATATATGTGTATTTGTATGTATATACAAACCTGTTTCAGCAAGGCCTCTTAGATGTTTAACAGCCAGATATAAGAGGAATTTCACATGTGCACTCAAAATTATCCCAAAAGTCAGTGAATATCAGTCATTTGAAAGTGGGTCAGGCATTTGTGTACTATGTCCTAATTAACGTTAGTCTTCAACACCGCAACATACGCACTAAGAACTTTACAGTGTCCTAGTTCTAACGTCAGTCTGGTTTACTGTTGCTTTCTCCCAGGACGTATACAGGAACTCGATGCCGGCGTCCAGCTTCCAGCAGCAGAAGCTTCGAGTGTGCGAGGTGTGCTCCGCCTACCTTGGTCTCCATGACAATGACCGCCGCCTGGCTGACCACTTCGGAGGCAAACTGCATCTGGGATTCATTGAGATCCGGGAGAAGCTGGACAGGCTACGGGTGAGACACACCATATCAGTAGTCAGAACCGAGTAGGATATCACTAGTTATGACGTTTACCTTGCTTTTCAGGAAGTGTAAAACCTGAGCTGTCTGAGCACAGTTGTTGCGATGGATTTGTGTACTTAGTTACATGTTGTTTTTTTTCTGCTACAGAAAGCCGTTATGGATAAGCAAGAAGGATTGCGTCTGAGAAGAAGGGAGGAGCGTGAAAAGGAGGAAGAGAGAGCAAAGGAGTGGGAGCTGGAGCGAGAACGGGAGAGGGAAAAGGAGAGGGAAAAGGAGAGGGAGCGCGAAACTGAACGTGTACGGGAGAGGGAGAGAGAAAGAGAGAGGGGGGAGAGAGATCGCCGGAGGTGAGCTAAATCTGACTTGTTCAGACATCAAACAAATGCTTCAAAATGCTCGTTCTCTTGTATTTTAACAATCCACTTTTTTTCACAGGACAAGATCAAGAAGCAGTGAACGATACAGGGAGGGAGGCAGCTCATCCTCCCATCGCTCGAGACGACACCGCTCCTCTCGTCCCCGGGAGGAGGGAGGAGGAGAGCGGGACAGGGAAAGGGAGCGTAAGCATAGACACAAAGATGGGCATCGCTCGCGCTCACACTCTCACAGGAACAAGAGGAAGAGGTGAGGCCCGAACAGACAGACAGGAACCTTGATGTGATACTTAGAAAATGGCAGATACCCTTTATGTCACTAAAATCAAGCACCAACTAGAACTAGAACTGAATGAAATCAGGAGGTACTACTACCTTTTTTATTTTACCAGGTTGCCTGAACAACAAAAAACTTGGATGTTTTCTTTCCGTTGCAAAATTGTTTTTCTACGTACCTTGTGCCCTAATGAACACGACCCACATAGCCCTTATGTCACTATAATCAGGCAGCAACGAGATTAAAACAGGGAGGTACAACTACCTTTTTACTTTACCTTAATTTTACCAGGTTGCCTGGTTTTGCCAGTTTTTACATTGTAAAATGTTTTGCTATATTGTGTGTGCCCTAATAAATACGAACCAGCTCTTTCCAAACAGTTTGTCTGGGTTTAATTTTGTTTGTCTATCATCGGGTGCTTGATCTTTTACCAATTCCTGATCTGTTTCCTTCTACCCAGGTCTTCCAGGGACAGATCCTCACACACCCGAGACAGAGAACCCCGCTCTCCATCTGGGCGTTCACCCTCAGGGCGCTCCCCTTCCCAGGAGAGATGGAGGGAGAGTGAAGGAGAGGGACCACCCCGCTCCCGAGAGCAAGACGACGGGCCTGAGCCCATGACGAGGGAAGACCGGGAGAGATCCACCTCTCCAGAGATGATGGCCAGGGGGAGAGAAAGAGAGAGATCTCTGTCACTAGAGAGGGATAGACGTTCCAGCTCAGATGGGGAGAGGGAGTCGGGGGAGATATGATACAGAGGGGGACATCCGAGGTCATGTTAGAGCAGGGGGGTTTAGAAAGATGGCGCAACAGCCCATTCTAATGGGCTCCTTACCCCTTCACCTGAGCCATAACCCTTAGATGTTTGCAGATCTATAAGATGGAAGCAATATGGTGGAAGCTACACTGCTTATACCTATCCAGACCTTTCTTATCCGCAATCATCAAAGGTTTATGGCCAGGTGGGAGGGAGTGAATTGGGACTGGATGGAAGGGTCCAGGAGGGTGGTGAGTGAGTATGTGTGTTCGTTCATGTTGAAGTGCGACCGAAATTGGGCGGAGAGGAAAAATTGAGACAAGGAAATCAGGATGGGAGCATGCAGAGATAGTTGGTGGAGCTTTCGATTGGGATGAATGGGAAAGACCTTGAACGAAAGGAAGGAGGTTGGACTGGGAGCAACACTTTATTTCATGTAATAATTGGATATTGGGATGGGGTTAGTAGAGGGAGATGGAAGATCTACCCATTTAAACATTTTATTTTAGAAATTCTGTTCTGTTTTTTTCTATCATCGTTATGATTGACAATGTTGATGCTGTTGTCATTTTCATATGGGGGAGCGCATATATTGTGTACAACTATGATTTATACACAAACAGTGATGAACAACCACATCCATTGAAAGATAAACATACTTGAGTACCACTTAACTCTTCACACTAATATGGACATGTAGAATTCAATATAGTTGACAAAGTACACAAGAATTTTACATACTGTTACTTTATTGGTATTCAGAAGAAACCCATGGACACACACACACACACACACACACACACAAAGAAAGTCCTTTTGCTGTGAGTCAAGGTGGATGTTTGGGGGATCTAGCTTGCTGTGCCATCTACTACAAAGTTAATAAAAGTCCTGCTTCCATTGTGACTCATGTTTCCTGTCCATTCTTAATGTTGGAATCCTTAGTTGAAACAACAAAGCAGACACTCCGCCTGGGTTTTGGTACAAAGCTGAGGGATGGGCCAGGAGAACTGAAACCTTTCAAATTCATAGCTATGGATGCCAGGACTGACCAATCTATGATAAACAATTATGATAACAATACATAACCTCAAAACACTTAACATTTTGTTTATTAACATTGGAGTATAACAAGCTTAAACTTGTTCATGAGGCATTTATACATTACATTCAAGAATTAATGGGTATATATTCATAAGTAAAAAAATGGATGTAGCAACTATGGTTTCTACCTTTAATTTACTGTTTGGCAAAGAAATATCCGAATTTTGTGCAAAGTGGAGGAGCAGGATTACATTTATGTAGTTACACTTTTTAGACAGTAGATGGCAGTCGTGCTCCTTAAAATGGTAGCAGAAGAAGACATGACGTTTAACGGAAGTTTGAAATTACGCGCCACAAAAGTCATGGATAAATTATTTTATTCCACCATAACATTGGAGTTGTGTATGAATTGTAGTTATTTAGCGACAGGATTGCTGAACGCTTTATAACGCAATTTGACTTTTTGGAAGTAAAATGTCTTTACTCAAACCATTTAGTAAACTTCCTGGACTAAACACAGCCAACATACTGGTAAGTGGTCCTGTAAGTAACGTTGGCTAGTAAACATAACTAATTACCAAAGATTATTATCATTAAACCAATTGTGACATTACTGCTATCCAGATTATTGGTACATTTACATAAACAGAAGTCAATATTTGTATCTATGTTTAGACACACCGCTAACTCACCCGTTGTTACTCAATGAATGTGTTTCTTATTTCAGCTGGTGGAGAACGAAGAGCAATTTCAGCAGAAGTTAGCTGACACTGTTGTTCTTCAAGAGAATACTGTCAATGTCAGTATGTAAGTACTGAATTGAGTTCTCAACTAGCGAGCTAGGTAGGGGTTTTGACTAGATGGTATACAGCTACGGACGGAAGAGGCTTTTCATAGCATGTTAGGAGATTTAGGTTTAAAAAAGGATTAGGGATAGCTAAAATGCTCTCCTAACCTGCTACGAAAAGTCACTTGACGAAAGTAGCGGTATACCATCTAGTCACAACCCTTCTAACAGTCGTGTCTTCTTTCTGTACCAGAAGGTTGGCCAGAAGCCTCCCACTACCCATGGAAAACGAGGAGTCTCGGACACGGATAGATCTGGTGGTTTTCATCATTCACCTAACCTCAGAGCTCAGGTACATTCACATACAGACAATAAGAACCATCCATAGGGAGATGTACCTATTGTGTGGCTTTACTGGCCTCTTCTTCCAGTGGTAATGCTACTGCTTTTCTCTCTCCTCAGCTTCCAGTCAGCAGAGACCTCCCTCAAGTATTTAGACCCAGGTTACCTCCAGGGCAAAGTCTGCTTCCTGGTTACCAGTGGCAAGGAAATGAACTCGCCTGTCTATCCTTCTCCTTTATCCATCTTTCATCAACACTTATCACAATTATTATATATTTTTTTATTTGTACTTTTACCCCGTTTTCTCCCCAATTTCATGGTATCTAATTGGTAGTTAGTCTTGTCTCATCGCTGCAACTCCTGTACTCCGAAACACAACCTGAGACAAGCAATACTGCTTCTTGACACAAAGCCCGCTTAACCCGAAAGCCAGCCGCACCAATGTGTCTGAGGAAACGAAGGTTACGTATGTAACCACGGTTATGTGAGCAATATGGATCACTCCAATATATTGGTATCACTCCGCGGCGGAGGGATACATCCGAGGTGAGGATTTACACCCGTGTGCACCTGTGTCACAGCTGGGGTCCGCCCCTATATATAAACCCCATGGCCATGACACACGTTCTCGACATAATTTTTTGAGGTGCCTCTATTCTTTTTTTCTTTTATATTTCACCTTTATTTAACCAGGCCAGTTGAGAACAAGTCAAGTCTCATTTACAACTGTGACCTGGCCAAGATAAAGCAAAGCAGTGCGGCAAAAACAACAACACAGAGTTACACATGGGATAAACAAATTTACAGTCAATAACACAATAGAAAAATCTGTATACAGTGTGTGCAAATGAAGTAAGGAGGTAAGGCAATAAATAGGCCAATGGTGGCGAAGTAATTACAATTGATCAATTTACACTGGAGTGAGATATGTGCAAGTAGAAATACTGGTGTGCAAATGAGCAGAAAAATAAATATGGGGATGAGGTAGGTAGTTGGATGGGCTATTTACACGTGCTGTGTACAGCTGCAGCGATCGGTAAGCTTCTCTGACAGCTGACGCTTAGTTAGTGAGCGAGATATAAGTCTCCAATTTAAGTGATTGTTGCAATTTGTTCCAGTCATTGGCAGCAGAGAACTGGAAGGAAAGGCGGCCAAAAGAGGTGTTGGCTTTGGATGACCAGTGAAATATACCTGGTAGAGGTCGACCGATTATGATTTTTCAACACCGATACCGATTTATTGGAGGACCAAAAAAAGCCGATACCGATTAATCAGCGATTTTATTTATTTTTTGTAATAATGACAATTACAACAATACTGAATGAACACTTTTAACTTAATATAATACATCAATAAAAATCAATTTAGCCTCAAATAAATAATGACATTTTGTTTAATTAATTTTTAATTTCAATTTTGTTTAAATAATGCAAAAACAAAGTGGTGGAGAAGTAAAAGTGCAATATGTGCCATGTAAAAAAGCTAATGTTTGAGTTCTTTGCTCAGAACATGAGAACATATTGTAACGTCCCTGGGTTTATAAGCGAGGAAATCGACTGCCGCACGAGCATGCTTTTGCGGCACAGTCAATAGCTCGCCAGACCTCGGGCTCGAAGGTCGAGGGTTCAAGACTTGCTCCTTGCTGTTTCATTACATTGGTGTCAGAAGTGATCGGGCCTCGCATCCACGACAGTACGTGTGCTTGGCCAGTGAGCGCGTTCCTGTAAGACGTAGAGCCGCAAGCTAGCGCGAGGACACACTCTTTGAAAGGAGGGAGTAGTGTAACGACCCTGGGTTTATAAGCGCGGAAATCGACTCTGCCGCACGAGCATGCTTTTGCGGCACAGTCGATAGCACGCCGGAACTCGGGATCGAAGGTCGTTTCATTACAATATGAAAGTTGGTGGTTCCTTTTAACATGAGACTTCAATATTCCAAGGTAAGAAGTTTTAGGTTGTAGTTAACATAGTATTTATAGGACTATTTATCTATACCATTTGTATTTCATATACCTTTGACTATTGGATGTTCTTAAAGGCACTTTAGTATTGCCAGTGTAACAGTATAGCTTCCGTCCCTCTCCTCGCCCCTACCTGGGCTCGAACCAGGAACACATCGACAACAGCCACACCCGAAGCAGCGTTACCCATCGCTCCACAAAAGCCACGGCCCTTGCAGAGCAAGGGGAATAACTACTCCAAGTCTCAGAGCGAGTGACATTTGAAACGCTATTAGTGCTCAGCCCGCTAACTAGCTAGCCATTTCACATCGGTTACACCAGCTATAGGCTGATAGGCTTGAAGTCATAAACAGAGCTGTGCTTGCGAAGAGCTGCTGGCAAAATGCACGAAAGTGCTGTTTGAATGAATGCTTACGAGCCTGCTGCTGCCTACCTTCGCCCAGTCAGACTGCTCTATCAAATATCAAATCATAGACTTAATTATAACAACACACAGAAATACAAGCCTTCGGGTCATTAATATGGTTGAATCTGGAAACTATCATTTCGAAAAGTAAACGTTTATTATTTCAGAGAAATACGGAATCGTATCGTATTTTATCTAACGGATGGCATCCTTAAGTCTAAATATTCTTGTTACATTACACAACCTTCAATGTAATGTCATAATGACGTAAAAGTCTGGTAAATTAGTTCGCATTGAGCCAGGCTGCCCAAACTGTTGCATATACCCTGACTCGCATGCAATGAACGCAAGAGAAGTGACACGATTTCACCTGGTTAATATTGCCTGCTAACCTGGATTTCTTTTAGCTAAATATGCAGGTTTAAAAATATATACTACTGTGTATTGATTTTAAGAAAGGCATTGGTGTTTATGGTTAGGTACAGTCGTGGAACGATTGTGCTTTTTTCGCAAATGAGCTTTTGTTAAATCATCCCCAGCGTTGCATCGATTAAATAGTGATTATGATTGATTGTTTTTAGATAAGTTTAATGCTAGCTAGCAACTTACCTTGGCTTCTACTGCATTTGCGTAACAGGTAGGCTCCTCGTGGAGTGCAATTAGAGGCAGGTGGTTAGAGCGTTAGACTAGTTAACCGTAAGGTTGCAAGATTGAATCCCAGAGCTGACAAGGTAAAAATCTGTCGTTCTGCCCCTGAACAAGGCAGTTAACCCAGTGTTCCTAGGCCGTCATTGAAAATAAGAATGTGTTCTTAACTGACTTGCCTAGTTAAATAAAGGTGAAAAAAAATTGCTGTCCAAAAATAGCGATTTCCGATTGTTATGAAAACTTGAAATCGGCCCTAATTAATCGGTCGACCTCTAATACCTGCTGGAGCGTGTGCTAAGGGTGGGTGTTGCTATGGTGACTACTGAGCTAAGTCAGAGCTTTACCTAGCAAAGACTTATAGATGACCTGGAGTCAGTGGGTTTGGCGACGAATATGTAGTAAGGACCAGCCAACGAGAGCAGTATATGGGGCTTTGGTGACAAAACGGATGGCACTGTAGAGTGTAGAGTGTCTCCCCCTTTTTAAGAGGGGGATGACCGCGGCAGCTTTTACAATATTTAGGAATCTCAGGCAATGCGAAAGACTAGTAATAGGGGTTGACTAGTAATAGGGGTTGCAACAATTGCGGAAGATAATTTTAGGAAGAGAGGGTCCAGATTGTTTAGCCAAGCTGATTTGTAGGGATCCAGCTTTTGAAGCTCTTTCAGAACACCAGCTGTCTGCATTTGGGTGAAGGAGAAGCGGGGGGGGGGCTTGAGCCAATTGCTACGGAGGGTGCAGAGCTTTTGGCTGTTGTTGGGGTAGCCAGGTGGAATGCATGGACAGCCGTAGAGAAATGCTTATTGAAATTCTCGATTATCGTGGATTTATCAGTGGGGACAGTGTTTCCTAGTCTCAGTGCAGTGGGCAGCTGAGTGGAGGCACTCTTATTCTCTATGGACTATACAGTGTTTCTAGCACCGTAGAGGATTGGAGTGATCCATATAGCTCACATAATCGTGGTTACATATGTAACCTTTTATGTTTCACTATATTGGATCACTCCAATATATTGGTATACCCGTACCAGATTAGTCGGTGCTAGAGGGACTTGGCCAGCCAGCGGCTTAGTCCCAGTGCGGAACCAAGACGCAGGGACCGTCAATGTGGAAGGGGGGTCCCGACACAGTCCCCGGAAGTGGAGGCGACGCCCAGGACCGCTGAATCCACTGCAGAGGGAGTTTACCTGATAGTACCTAGCAAAGGTGCAAGAGGAAGCCCAGCTGGCCGCAGCACAGTTCTCCTAGAGGGCACTCCTCTCAGTAGAGCCCAGGATGCAGCCACACCTCGTGTTGAATGTGCCACCACAGATCCCAGCACTGGTATGCCAGCCAGCGATATGCTGTCGTAGTCGTGTCCACGATCTTGTGAGAGAGCCTCTGCTTTGATAGCCCAGCCCCCAGGACTCTCTCACCATAACAGACAAAGAGCTGGTCTGTTGTTCTCACTGACCGTGTCCGCTCCACATAGGCAGCCAGTGCCCTCACAGGGCACAGCATGCCGGAGGGAGGCTCAGACTCCCCCTCCACTGCTGGGAGGTCATAAGCAGACAGGATAAAAGGGATGTTCACATGCCTGTCTGACACAACCTTCGGGAGGAATGAATAGTTGGGGCGGAGAGATATACTCCTCCCCCAGTGTCCATCCTTTAGCACTTAGAACTTACAGAAAGAGCATGGAGTTCACACACCCTCTTCATGGAAGTAATTGCTACCAAGAAAGCCACCGTTTGAAAGGTGGCTTTGCCAAAGCTGCCAAGACCACATCGAGATCCCAGTTCACCAGTGAGCGGGTCCTAACTGGACGCAGGCGACGAACCCCATTCAAAAAACTGGAGACCAAGGCAAGGGATGGCGTCCCACTGGCCTGTCCATCCACCCCACAATGCAGGCAGATATTGCGGCCAAATACCCTCTCAGTGTTGAGGCTGCCAAGCCCTCATCCAAGCGAGACTGCAGATATTGGTGAACATACTGCACCCCACATGACTCGGGCACAACCTCAATACCAGTGCACCAAAAGCAGAACAACCGCCGGCACAACTGGTATGCCGCAGTTGTAGCTGGCGCCCTGTGCTCTGCATGGTGTTCATTACATACTCCTGTATTCCTAACATGGACCACTGGTACCGTTCAGTGGCCAATCCCACAGACTGAGGCGGTGTGGCTTCGGATGCCACAGAGTTCCCCGGCCTGAGACAGCAGGTCTGGTCTCGGGGGAAGTTGCCAAGTTGTCTCAGACAACAGGGACAGAAGAAGGCTGAACCAGGGTCGTTTGGGCCAGTATGGGACCACCAGAAGCAGACAATGCTCTGACATCCTGGTCCTGTCCAACACAGCCTGGATCAGGGGAAAAGGGCGGAATGTGTAAAGCTTCAGCCCTGGCCAATCGTGAGCCAGAGCATCCAAGACCAGAGGCCCTGGTGGCTCCAACATGGAGTACCACAGGGGGCAGTGTGCATTGTCCAGGGAGGCAAACGGGTCCCCCTGCATCCTCCTAAACTTGTCCCACAGGTGCTGCTCCAGTCTCCAGTCCTCGAGAGCATATCCGCTGTCACACTCAGGATGTCAGCTATGTGCGCTGCGCGTAGAGACGCTAGACAGCCTGAGCCCAGAGGAGCTCCTGTGCTATAAGATTGAGGCGGTGTGACCCCAGTCCACCCTGATGGTTGATGTAAGCCACCGCTGTGGTGTTGTCTGTTCTCACCAGGACATGTCTTCCTTTCAGATGTGTAAGGAAAGACCGCAGGGCCAGCAGTACAGCTCAGCGTTCTAGTGTATTGATGTGCCTGCTGCTCCAAGGGGGTAGCCAACAGCCGCTGGCCAACCTGACCTTGGTCACACTCCCCCGAGCCGATCTGGGAGGCGTCTGTGCTGACCAGCTCCCAGCGGTACTTCCTCAGCATCTCCACCCCACCTGAGAGAAAGGAGCAACAGCGCCACCTCAACAATGCCCTGAGGCCCTGTGCGGTCACCCGCAGCTGGCGGTGACGGTGGCGCTTCGGGTGCAGCCGGTGGGAGTTGAACCACCGTTGAAGAGGCTGGAGGAATCATCGACGAGGCCGCCATCAGCAAGCCCAACAGGCGTTGTCAGGGTAGATACCACCCGCCCCTGCCGAAGGTGGTCAATAAAATCCCCTGAACCCTTCTGGTGGGCAGGAGTGCTCTCATGATGACTGAGTCCAGTTCCATGCCAATGAAGGCCACCTTTTGGGTGGGTGTCAGATTACTCTTCTTGTCGCTTACTGTAATGCCCAGCCCACCGATGTGAGGCACAAATCAGCCAATCGTCCAGGTAATTGAGGATCAACCATCCTCGGGACGTGAGAGGTGCCAGGACCGCGTCCATGCACTTTGTGAAAGTGCGGGCTGCCAAGGAGAGGCCGACGGGAAGAACCATGAATTCGTAAACCGTCCCTTTGAAAGTGAATCGGAGGTACTGCCAATGAGCTGGGTGAACAGGAACATGAAGTAGCATCCCCAAGGTCCAGCATCACAAACCACTGGTCCCTGGACACGGCCTGCAACACGCAGCTGGGGACAGCATGTGGTACTTCAGTACCTTCAAGTGCCCATTGAGGTTGCGGAGGTCCAGAATCGGTCAAAACCCTTATTCTCTTTTTGAGACCACAAAATAAGTGGAGTAGAACCCACCTAGCTGTTCTGATGTCTCGATCCTGCGGATGGCACCCATGTCGAGGAGGGAGGAGATCTCCAGCCGCAGGGTTTTCTTCTGTGGGTTGGCCACCGTGGTGACACGAAAGGCACCTGAAGGACGGGGACCGGAATTGGAGTCGATACCCCTCGAGCATCGTGGACAACACCCAGGGGGACTCCACACCCTCCTCCCACTTTGCCCTTTGAGACCGGGAGAAGCGGCCGGGAAGAGTGTGTCAGGGGTCCTGCCGGGGCCCGCCTCTCCTCTGGCGCCCCGAGCAACTGGGTCTCCCATGCACGTCCCTATGGCGGTGACAATTGACACCATCACACCTGTAACAAAGGGAAGCCATAAGCTCAACCAAGACAACAAGGCCACGGAGCAGGGGTCAGACGCCCTGGGAGAGCTTATGTTGTGACTACTTTGGAGGAATAGGTACCCGGTGAGGGATAAATTACCCAGCACCTCTGCAAACACCGGGTCGACTCCTGTGGGAAAAACAGGCAGACAAAAAACAGCAACCAGGTAATGGATTTTTTGTTCTTTTTTTTCACCAATATTACCTATCGGTTTCATATCCAAGCAGTAAAAACAGAACCATATGGAGTAACACCTGTTAAGGAACTCCAAAGTTAATGTCTCAACAATAGAAAGAACTCCAAAGTCAATGTCTCTTAGTGGAAAGCCCACTACGATACTCTTACACTCTGCAGGGGAAAGAATATGCATAATTACATAATTAACAGAGAACCAGCAGCATGTTAAGGCAATTCACAACACACACACACAGAACAAGCCAGTCGGCAAGTTGTGTAAGGTAATTTATAGTTTGTGGCAGCAAGAGCCACCAATATATTAATGCACACGGATTCGTAGTGTAACACTAATGAAATGCAAGCATGACAAACCACGGGTGGAAGATAAAGATCAACCATGCACAGTGAGTGGAGCACTGAAGAGGGACTGGCCATTTGGCCAGCTGCTCCAGGCTGCAAACAGCCAGTGAGTATACTTCCACGCAAGATATTACACTTAACAGTGACTTACCAAGCGAACTTCAGAAAGTTTGTACCTCAAAACATACAGACGTCCGCCGATAAAATGAAGGAGAACGTGACGTGGCTATGGGGTCTATATATAGGGGCGGACCCCAGCTGTGACACAGGTGTGCACATATCAAAATCCTCACCTCGGTTGTATCCCTCCGCTGCGGAGTGATACCAATATATTGGAGTGATCCAATATAGTGAAACATAATACCGTACACCTGGCAACCGTGTCAGCGTGCATTGCGCCTGGCCCGCCACAGGAGTTGCTAGAGCTCGATGGGACAAGAGCATCCCTGCCGGAAAAACACTCCCCTAACCCGGACGACGCTGGGCCAATTGTTTGCTGCCCCATGGGTCTCCCAGTCGCGACAGAGCCTGGACTCGATCCAGGATCTCTAGTGGCACAGCTAGCACTGCGATGCAGTGCCTTAGACCACTGCGCCACTCGGGAGGCCCTCACTTATCACATTCTATCATCATTATGTTGAAGGATTTCTATCACCTGTGTTTCTGTGGTGTGTCTGTGTCTCCTCCTCCAGCTCGTAATTTGTCAGTGCCCCCTGAGCGGCTGGTCTCTGTGAGGACGCTGGCTGCATCCCTCCACTGCCCCCTATTGTGTGCAGAGGATCAGGTATGAGTCAACTGTATCAGTTAACACATAGACATGATTGACAGGTAAAACACTATATTTGTATTTATTATGCATCGTCATGCTACCAAGGCAGCAGCTCCTCTTCCTGGGGTCTGGCAAAATTAAGGCAGTTATACAATTTAAAAAACCTGATTTTTTTGTATTTAACTAGGCAAGTCCGTTTAGAACAAATTCTTATTTACAATGACGGCCTACCCCGGCCAAACCCGGACGACACTGGGACAACTGCGTGCGAGAGTGTCGCAATAAATTTAGAAATCCTTGTTATTCAATTATTGTGCGCGTCAACGAGCATCTGCTTCGCCAAGGGTAAAATAGAACTCATTCCTATTTCTGACGCAGATCGCGCTGCAAGTCCTGCATCTCCTCATTGGTTTATAGAAGCAGGTACCCACGTGCCATCTCCTCATTGGTTATACCCACGTGGGTGAATGAAAGATGAACTGTTTTGCCTGTAGTCGTGGTAATACAATGAAAGTTTAGATGCGATCACCATATAAGTTAAACGATGAAAAAGCCTGGAAGGAGGAGAGATGACTAGAAACGATTCGGTTGACCGTTTTATGTGTGGATTAATTGTCGGAGTAGAGGTCCCTGTGCATTTCAGGTTAAATAACAACTCAATGTTTATATCCCAGAACAAATTAGCTCGCAACAGCAAGCTAGCTAAATTGGATAAATTAACGTTAGCTAGCAGGTGCAAGCTAACTGGCTAAATTGCCATACATGTTTAATGCTTTTCGACATGTCCCCAAATGAATGTCATTGGTTCAGAGTTTGTTTTGATATTTTAACCTGCTTGTCGTGATCGCGTTTGGTGTGGGGGGGGACAAAATACATTTATACACGATAGCGCACGTTAGCGCACACGCGCAGCCGGTTTGGGTTCCTTGTTAGGGTCTCCCAATCACGTCCGCTGTTCCATAGGGTGTATTTGTATGTTTAAAAATAAATACATATGATTATACTGCTTCTATCAGTTACCTGATGTGGAATAGAGTTCCATGTAGTCATGGCTCTATGTAGTACTGTGCGCCTCCCATAGTCTGTTCTGGACTTAGACTGTGAAGAGACCATGTCTTGTGGGGTATGAATGGTTGTCTGAGCTGTGTGCTAATCGTTTAAACAGACAGCTCGGTGCTTTCAACATGTCAATACCTCTCACAAATACAAGTAGGGATGAAGTCGATCTCTCCTCTACTTTGAGCCATCCAAGGGCCAGCCGTGCTGCCCTGTTCTGAGCCAATTGCAAATTTCCCTATGTCCTTCTTCGTGGCACACGACTGAACAGTAGTCCAGATGTGACTAAACTAGAGCCTGTAGGACCTGCCTTGTTGATAGTGCTGTGAGTTTGTTTGTTTATTTATGAAGCTTGTGTTATAAAAGATAATGAGTTTGTATTACCTGTCAGTCTATTCATAAGTGTGTCATTCTGTTATTTCATGGAACGTTTTTTTTTTCTCCATGATTTATTCCTCCATCTTCCTTTCTTTCTCCACTCAGACAACAGAGGGGGTGACCACGGCAGCACACCGATTACTGGCCATTCTCGAGGTATCGGCCGTATGGTATCGGCCGTACGGTATCTTGTCCCTATGGCAACTGGTCTCTACCTGTCCACCTTGACCCGCTGCACTGTGCCCTCTGACATTGACCAGCAGAACTTTGAGTGATCTTGACCTTTAACCCAGTCCAGAACATCACCTGGACGAGTCAAGTCTGGTTGACCAGGTAGTTACATGGACTGTTACGTGTGCTCAATAGCTGTTGCGGTCTCTGAAGCAGATAAATGTAACAGGTTTATATAGAGTGGACTGCATGTGATATCGTTAAAATTTTGTTTGTATATGCAGAATGTTTACCATGCACTTAGTACCTTTTTTTTAAATACATTTTTGGTTTTGTTCACATTGTAAACTTTTAACCATTTACATTTTTTTGGGCTTTGATCTCATTTGTAAAGAAATTGTCTGGTATCTTTGTAAATATAATTGGGGTTATGCACTAACCTTACTTTTTAGAATGTCACTTGTTGCTGTGTCAATATACTGACATTAGGTGGAGTGCCTGCTGCCTGGCGAAAGCCGTTGGTGCCTCCAAATTGCTTTCTGGTTGCTATAGAAACAGGATGATGGAAAGAATGTGGTTTTCTGGGATACGCCCAACATATTGACGAAATTGAACCATGCAATTGATGTCCCCTTATCTTTCATTATGTAGTGTTTCTTTGAAAGTGCTCACGAGTCAAAATAGGTTCCTGAAAATTGTGCACAAATGTGTACAACGCCAACCATTTTGTATGCAATTATTTTTTTACATTATTTTTTTAAATAATACAATTCGTACAATATGTTACAAATGTGTATGTCCTTAAGATTCTGTTAAACCTCTTTAACCGTGAGCCAGCTATTTGAAGACTCCTGACCTCCTCCCTCCTATTTCTTCTATCCCTAAACTCTAAGTTCACATCCCCTTCCTGTTCAGATCAGGTATTTTGATAACCCTTGATTGAAGATCTCCAGTGTGCTATCCCACTGGACAAAGATATCAGTTCAACGTAATTTGATTGAGTTTTCAACTAACATAAATTCAACGTGAAATAAACATATTTGAACCATGTAATTGGATTTAGGTTTAATGTTGGGTGAATAAAAGAAACATCCCCGAAATCCCTTTACAGTGAATACTTTTTTTGCATATCCAATAAGTTTTCCACATTGATTCAACATCATCAAATGTATTTTGTTGTATTTGAAATGGCGTGGAAACAACATACAGTTGAAGTCGGATGTTTACATATACCTTAGCCAAATACTTTTAAACTTGGTTTTTCACAATTCCCGACATTTAATCCTAGTAAAAATTCCCTGTCTTTGGTCATTTAGGATCACTGCTTTATTTTAAGAATGTGAAATGTCAGAATAATAGTAGAGTGATTTAGTTAAGCTTTTATTTCTTTCATCACATTCTCAGTGGGTCAGAAGTTTACATACACTCAATTAGTATTTGGTAGAATTGCTTTTAAATTGTTTAACTTGGGTCAAACATTTTTGGTAGCCTTCCACAAGCTTCCCACAATAAGTTGGGGGAATTGTGGCCCATTCCTCCTGACAGAGCTGGTGTAACTGAGTCAGGTTTGTATGCCTCCTTGCTCGCACACGCTTTTCCAGTTCTGCCCACAAATTCTCTATAGGATTGAGGTCAGGGCTTTGTGATGGCCACTCCAATACCGTGACTTTGTTGTCCTTAAGCCATTTTGCCACAACTTTGGAAGTATGCTTGGGGTCATTGTCCATGTGGAAGACCCATTTCCGACCAAGCTTTAAAATCTCTTGAATCTAGGGGGCACTATTTTCATTTTTGGAAAAATAACGTCCCCAAAGTAAACTGCTATTTTGTCTGAACAAGATGCTAGAGTGTGCATATAATTGATAGCTTAGGATAGAAAACACTCTAAAGTTTCCAAAACTGTAAAAATATTGTCTGTGAGTATAACAGAACTAATATTGCAGGCGAAAGCCTGAGAAAAATCCAATCAGGAAGGGACTCTTATTTAGAAAGCTCTGCATTCCTATGTGTCCCTATTGAGCAGTGTATGAGATATCAACCAGATTCCTTTTTCTATGGCTTCCCTAATGTGTCTACTGTCACAATACATAGTTTCAGGCTTTTATTTTGAAAAATGAGCCTGAACGTCAACATTGCGTCAGTGGTCAGCTGAAGTCTCTCAGACTGTTTTGTGCGTAAAGGACAAATGCATCCATTGTTTCTCTCTATCCTACTAAGAAGCCACCAGTCCCGGTTGATATATTATCGAATAGATATTTTAAAAACACCTTGAGGATTGATTTTAAACAACGTTTGCCATGTTTCTGTCGATTATTATGGAGCTAATTTAGAATATTTTTCAGGGTTGTAGTGACCGCAATTTCCGGTCGATTTCTCCGCCAAACGTGAAGAACAAACGGAGCTATTTCGCCTACAAAAATAATATTTTTGGAAAAAAGGAACATATGCTATCTAACTGGGAGCCTCGTGAGTGAAAACATCTGAAGCTCATCAAAGGTAAACTATTTAATTTGATTGCTTTACTGATTTTCGTGACCATGTTGCCTGCTGCTAGCTAGTCATAATGCTATGCTTGGCTATCGATAAACTTACACAAATGCTTGTCTTGCTTTGGCTGTAAAGCATATTTTCAAAATCTGAGATGACAGGGAGATTAACAGGGAGATTAACAAAAGGCTAAGCTGTGTTTCAATATATTTCACTTGTGATTTCATGAATAGGAATATTTTATAGTAATATTTATGTCCATTGCGTTATGCTAATTAGTGTCAGTTGATGATTACGCTCCCGGACCCGGGATGGGTAGTATCAAGACTTCCTGACTGATGTCTTTAGATGTTTCTTCAATATAGCCACATAATTTCCTTCCTCATGATTCCATCTATTTTGTGAAGTGCACCAGTCCCTCCTGCAGCAAAGCACCCCCACACCATGATGCTGCCACCCCTGTGCTTCACGGTTGGGATGGTGTTCTTCGGCTTGCAAGCCTCCTCCTTTTTCCTCCAAACTTTACGATGGTCTTTATGGCCAAACCATATTTTTGTTTCATCAGTCCAGAGATAATTTCTCCAAAAAGTACGATATTTATCCCCATGTGCAGTTGCAAACCGTAGTCTGGCTTTTTTATAGCGGTTTTGGAGCAGTGGCTTCTTCCTTGCTGAGTGACTTTTCAGATTATGTCGATTGTAGGACTCGTATTTACTGTGGATATAGATACTTTTGTATCTGTTTCCTCTACCATCAAAGGTCCTTTGCTGTTTGCGAAAAGTGCAAATCAATCCCAAAATACATCTCTAGGAGACCGAACACGTCTCCTTCCTGAGTGGTATGACGGCTACGTAGTCCCATAGTACGCAAGTATAAATACCATTGTTTGTACAGATGAACGTGGTACCTTCAGGTGTTTGGAAATTGCTCCAAAGGATGATCCAGACTTGTGGAGGTCTACAATTGTTTTTTCTGATTTCTTGGCTGACTTTTGATTTTCCCATGATGTCAAGCAAAGAGGCAGAGTTTGAAGGTAGGCCTTGAAATACATCCACAGGTACACCTCCAATTGACTCAAATTATGTCAACTAGCCCATCAGAAGCTTCTAGAGCCATGACATAATTTTCTGGAATCTTCCAAGCTGTTTAAAGGCCCAGTCAACCTAGTGTATGTACACTTCTGACCCACTGGAATTGTGATATAGTGAAATAATCTGTAAACAATTGTTGGAAAAATGACTTGTGTCATGCACAAATTAGATGTCCTAACCGACTTGCCAAACTGCAGTTTGTTAAATTTGTGGAGTGGTTGAAAAACGATTTTTAATGACTCCAACCTAAGTGTATGTAAACTGACTTCAACTCCAGATTCAACCAGTTGGTGCCTAGTGGGATTTACATCCTCTCCTCCCCATCTTTCTCTCCCTTTCAGCTCATGGGTGTCTTCCTCTTGCTCTTTACCCCAATTCTCTACTGCTCCTCAGGGTGATTCAGTGTGTGTTGTATCGCGACTGATTTAAACATCTTGTTGACCATTGTTGGCTCTGGAGTCTGAGGGACCTGTTGCCAAATCCTTTCTGCACTGTAGGACATGACAAAATGAATACTGCATTTCAGAAGGGTTTTGCATTCTGCCATCTGAAATGGCTGTTGTCATGTGAACCATGATCTGTTATCCATTGTGTGAATTGAAACATTTTGTGGAGTGTTAAGAAAAATTATAGGTCTAGTCCAGGTTAGAAAATATTGGGGACACAGGTTTGGGATCCACTGTGTTAATGCTGAAGAAAGAAGTCTAAGGTATCCTGTTTCCTCACTGATAGATAATGCCATTGGACACCATGAGGGGGGGGGGAGACCATATAGTGGAAGGACAAGGGAGCCTGGACACCTATGCTGGTGGTCAGTCATGTGCACTGTTTGAAAAATAGAATTGTATTTTAACTAGGCAAGTCAGTTAAGAACCAATTCTTATTCACAATGACAGCATAGGAACAGTGGGTTAACTGCCTTGTTCAGAATGACAGATTTTTACCTTGTCAGCTCAGGGATTCGATCCACCAACCTTTGTCACAACGCTCAAACCACTAGGCTACCTCCATTAGGGCACATCAAGCAGTTTGCAGGTGCATTTTGAATTTAGGGAAATGTCCTAAAGAAACAGGGTGGTGGGGATTGTGTGTGCGTGCCAGCTGGTGAGTGTGAATGTAGCACTTAGGTGTGTTGAGTGCAAGAGAGATCATGCACGTGTTTCAGTCGAGGTAGGGGATAGATCTTACTGACCTGCACAACAGAAACCTCTTAGGGCACATCAGTTTGCAGGTGCATATTGAATTCACCATAAACGTGAAGTGGTTAAGAAGGGGGAACACCTGAGCCCAATGGCTGCTTTACTTCGTGATAGTTACAGAATGACTTTCACACGTCTCCTGTGGATTCTCACATATGGCTGACTCTTGACTAATGCCCCTGACCTGGGGTCAGCCGGTCTGTTCGGTGGAGACCGGCTGTCCTTGGCGACGGGTCAGCAGAAATAAAGAAATGGATAAAGAGAGATAAAGGCAGGCGGGTCACGAGAAGGGTGTCAGTGTCTGTCACGTCTGCAGTGCAGTGAGTGACACAGCCAGCCTATTAATAGTTCCTTCAGCAGGGCAATTAACCACAGCTTTGGCAATCAGTTCAATGTCAGCCAGGCTAATGCCAAAACACTTGTAACTTTTCCATTGTCTCTAGTCATAAACTTTGACCATTACAATTTTGCCCTTAGGCGCAAATGTATTACAGATGTGGATTTACACTTTAGATTCAAGAAGCACCACAGAAATAGCTGAATCCAGAATTAAGCATAGTACGTTTGAATACACCTGATTTCTTGCACCAGTACGTGTATTGTAGTCAGTCAAGATATTCTCATTGAGATTATGGAAGCAATTTAATTCACTAGTGAGGCTTAACCAACCAGGGGCATTTTAGACATGCACTTCCTGAGAGGAATGCACTGGGCAATCTCCAGTGCCCAAGCTAATGGGCACAGCCTGGTCTGAGGGGGTGATCTGAACTCAGAGCCCCGCCTGAGATGCTGCTCTGTGGAGAGAGTCACGTCCACACTGACGGATAAGACTGCAGGAATGGCAGAGGACCGAGCCAGAGAAATGTCCAAACAAACCGGGTGGTGGGGATTGTGTGTGTGTGTAGAGCACTTAGGTGTGTTGAGTGCATAGATCGCTTACTGACCTGCACTGGAACAGAAACCGGACAGTCATCCAAGATCGAGGGCAGTAGAGGTGACTACCAGAATAAAGGCAAAACAGGTTTGTCACAGAGCAGATTGTTAACTTCAACCCTTCCTTCTGTCCTAATCAGACCTAACCACATTTTATATTTTGTCCTTGAACCACAATTCAGCTTTTAACTGTTAATGTGTACAATAGCAAATCAACCTTACTATATAGAACAGGTATGAGAAAAATAACTTGTATCCTCCACCTCAGAAAATACATCTGTCCATGTCACTGGATGAATGTTTGAAATTAGGCAAAGAGATAGAGAGGCAGAATAGACACTAAACACTCATTTGCAGCTGATGGAACGTTTATTGGTTTAGTGAAAAGAGGAACCGTTTACATTCAGTAAGCAAACTATATTGAAAGGGCAGATTAAGGCAATATACTGTATAGAGAAATGTAGAATTTGCACAAATGCTTTGCCTCATGCACTTTTCCAGTAAGTTTTTCTGGAAGTCACAAGCAAGCCAGCGTCGTTGAGGTAAACCCTTTAGCCAGCAAAGCCCAGCTCCTTGTAGGTGACGTCGATGTCAGCTATGATCACACCCATCACCTGCCTCAGAGCTTCCTGTCCTGCCCCATCCAGCAATGCCTCCTCACCCATCACATTGCAGATGATCTCAGTGATGAGCTGGGGAGCAGGAAGAGATGTTGATGTTTAACTTCATACTGAATAAAAGCACTAAAGGAAATTTCTCACTCAGCATTTTAGTAAACTAAGCATGACAGTGTCATAGTAAAACTGGAGTGAATGCAACAAATGTATGAATAAGGGGAAAGCACAGTTTCAGCTAAAGAGAGGGGGAGGGAGACTGGACTCATTCATCCTCACCATGAAGTTGTTGAGGGCAATCTTGTGCTTGGTGGCGTGGGTGGTTGCCAGGGACTTGATGGCAGCATGGTCACCTTTAGTTTTCAGCAGCTCACCCAGCTTCTTAAGCACAGTGGCCCCGTGGGCAGCTACTGCTGCGTTCACTGACAGGTCGCCCGCGGCGATGCCTGCGAATTTAGGGAACAACTTCAAGGTCTCTGGGTGCTCTGTAAACAGACTAGAGGTAAGGCGAGAGAGAGGAAGAGAGATTTGTAAGGAGAGTTCTGTGAGCCTCTACAGTACACAGACAGCATTAAATAAAATGCTCATTCCTGATTGCTATATCTACACATTAGCATAAACCCATTTCTTAGTATTACATTCAACACAACAGTCTAGTAGTTGATGGCCAGAACTATTCTCCAGTCAATCGCTTATTATTCTCCAGTCAATCTCTTAGCTAACTCAGTAAAGTCTGGCTCTGGTCCATGGCATTTTGTGCATCTTGCTGATGTGTCTGGCATCAGTAAGAAAAACGTAACAACCTGGGCCAAAGCCAAACTACAGACCAATATTGTCCACTGACCGGCTCAGAACCAGTCCTCCATGTCTGTTGTAGTCAGCCTCCACTGGCCCCCAGCACGTCAGAACCATGTCAAAGTTATCCATGATCTGAGGAAGACAGGGAGACTAAGGAGTGACATGACATACAGTACAAATCAGGGCTCGGGTCTTAACTAATAACACGGCATCCATTTTCAGATGTGTCACTCAGGTTTACTCGCACTCGTTGTCGCCAGTTTATTCATTATTACGCACACCTGCTGCTACCATCGTTACGTTCATCTGCGCCTCATGACTCACCTGGACTCCATCGCCTTCCTGATTACCTCCCCTATATCTGTCACTCCCGTCGGTTCTTTCCCCAGGCGTTGTTTCTGTTTCATGTCTGTACGCTACCCATGTTTCGTTCCATTTTCGTTTATTTTTTTTAAATTCGCTGCCTGTACTTCCCGATTATTAACGTACACGTTGCAAGAGCTATTTATTCCCAACGTGTTTCTTTTTTTTAAGTTACAAACGCGTAAAATAGGAAAGCTAATATTTTCTGTGCCAAGCAGTCAGTGGGTTAGTAAAACAGACTGAAGCTGGTCTAGTAGAGGAACAAATTGATATCAGATTGAACAGGACCAATGAAGCAGCCAAAAAGACAGATTTATGGTTTTAATTTACAACACTAATTCAGTAATGCATTTATCTAATCTAACATATGGCAAGTCTACGCAACAAAACGCTATAGAAACTGTCAGCCATAAATCCTAGTGGAGGGGAGAGGGTAGCTACGGATTGCATGCATTATTAGAGGTGGTAAGTGTTAGGTGGGTAGTAGGGGAGAGTTGAAGTAACTGAAGACATTTGTCAATGAGTCAGCAGCACCACCTCAGTGAAACCAAAGCACTCTAGAAAACGTGGATGTTACATTAGTTGGGTTTGTTTACTGCGTTAGATTACACATGGCATGCAACATTGATAGTTGAACTTGCCAAGACTAATAAAATATTAAATCCAGATGTTAGTCTATTAAATGTTATCTTCTCAAAGGCAACAGAGTAGTAACTATGTAGTAATTAAGCCAAAGGTACTTTCCCAATAGCTTTTAATTGACCATGTCCTCATATGATTCTATACCCATAGGTCAAAAATGGTCAGTCCACACAGACATCAGCCATAAAAATACAGCCCCATCAGCTCCTCCACATGGTCTTTACTAGCCAATTGTTAGATATTAATGCGCTGTTGGAGCTAGGAACGCAAGCATTTCGCTACACCCGCAATAACATCTGCTAAATGTGTATCCGACCAACAAAATTTGATTTTCTACTCTGAACAAGATAGCATGATGTAGAGGCAGCATGATGGAGGCACCAGACTTGTTCTGTCAGGACATATGTTCCAGCATCAGTGCACCAGAAGTCCACCTGTTGCGTTGGCTTTGCATAGCCTCTAGACCAGGGGTATTCAACGCTTAACCTACAAGGTCCGGAGCCTGCTGGTTCTGTTCTACCATATAATTAATTGCACGAACCTGGTGTTCCAGGTCTGAATCAGTCCCTGATTAGATGGGAACAATGAACGCGCAGTGGAACTGGCTTCGAGGTCCAGAGCGTAGGTTGAAAGCTCTGAACTATGGGCCTTCTGTGTACATGTATGTGTTGGTTTCTCCTCGAAGGACACTGACAGTCAAGCTGATGACAGGATTAGATGTCATACAGTTCAAGTAGTTTACTGAAATAAAATGTTGGGTTACAATATCAGCTCACCCAAACTCTCACTCATGATTACTAATGTGATGTGCTTTTGCAGCCACTAATGCTAGGTAAATGATAAACATTGTTTTTTAAAGCGAATAAACATTTGATCCAAAAATGTATTTCTAAAGCAGGGCTACCCAACCCTCTTCCTGGAGATCTACCATCCTGTGGGTTTTCAGTCCAACCTGAATTTAACACACCTAATTATACTAATTAGCTGCTCAACAAGACCTTAACTAGCTGAATCAGATATGCTAAATTAGGGTAGGACTGAAAACCTACAGGAAGAGGGTTGGGCAGCCCTGGTTTAAAGCGTGATATAGAAGCATTGATACTGTACCAGTAAAGCAGGTAAATGTCCCGTGTCAATATTTCAAACTCCAAAATACTTTATAGTCAAACCCATCCCCAAACCATACCTTTTATACCTCCTCCTCCCTCTCACGCACTCATCCCAGACCAACCATCAATCACTCTCTCCAAGTTAACTCCACCTCTAAACCTTCTAGCCCACCCTCCCGTTAGGTTACCAAATTATGATACCATACCAGTTAGATTCCTTTCTGTCCCTCACTGCATTGTGAATGCTATTGTCTCATATTAAATGGTCATACTAAGCCGAGCCTGTAAACGGTTTAGAGTTCTGAAGAACTGTTGCAATAGAGCATTACCATACCAACTTTGGAAGTCATTTCTATTCAGAATTTGATTGACTTGGAAATTTTGATTTTGGAACCTTCTTTTCTTTTGAACTAACATACATAAATCTCTCAATTGTTCATAATGTGTAAGAAATGCCATTTGACTCAATCCTGTGACCGTTAGTATACGACAATAGCAGTGGTGTGATGCCGACAGCATTGCTGTCTTTATGACACACTCATTGTTTTGAACAGGGCGAAAGAGCATCTGTCCTTTACAAATACATTATTGGCATGGTCAAAGACAAATGCTGCCTAAAGTCAGCAAATGAGAAAAACAGTTGTTACACTGCAATGACAGAAACTTTTGAACCTAAGGCCAAACAGGACTGTGACTCTCATATATGTACATGAATAGGCTATACATTGTCACAATCTTTCACAATCTATCTTCCTTCCTTCCTTCCTCTCTCTCTCTTCTTTATCTCACACCTCTCTGTCTCTTTGCCATTATCCCCATCTCTTTCTCCTCTCCTATCTTTCTCTCTCTTCAGTCACCATGTAGCATTCTCCTCTCCTATCTTTCTCTCTCTTCAGTCACCATGTAGCTTTATAAATAACTGCTGGCAGCAGCCAGGACCACTAGACAGTTTTGCTAGAGCATGTAAGCATGGATATGTTTAGTCCCTAGCCCTTTTCCCTCCTTTACTGGGGTTCAAGTTCAGGTCAAGTTTAAACCCTGCCGGGTTGGGATATAACCGACTATTGGTATTCTTTATTTTGTTCTACTGAGCTATATGGAATTGTTTTAAGAAGGTCATACCAAGGAACATTTAGCTATTTGATTTTGAATTTTAAGACCCCTTGAATTATCCCCAAAATATATTTTTAAATAATTTAATAAAAATATATTTTGAGCCTTACTGCTATTAGCCTATACAAGCACATTGAATAACAGATTCATTACATGGAACAACAGATAGTCCCTAGAAAATATCAAAAAAGGAGGTTTGTTCTGAAGTGTCTCTCCTATATCTATTCTGGAACTATTGTAGGCTTAGGGTTTTACCATTTCTGCCACCTGGTGACCTTTTGCAGATACAACAGCATCCACTTTGTTTAAAAGGCCTTGTCGTCCACCTCTAGAATGTTTCGAAGGCTGGAATTTCCTCACTAGTTTTCAAAATAATTTTTGTTTTTCATGCCGATAGGCTAAATGTCAGGAAATATTTCAAAATTATTTTTGTTTTTCATGCCAATAAGGCTAAATGTCATGAAATGGTTGGAACAGACAAATTCTGCAACAAACTCTAGGCCAATGCCTTGACCTATACTCAGATGGAAAAAATATATTGGGGACAAAGACACGTTGTTCGTAGTCTTGACCACTTGTTTGGTTTATTGCTTGAACGATATAATTCTGGATACTGTGACCGCACCTTGTCTTGTAACGCCTTGTGTTTACCCGCCCTGTTCTCCTGACAAAAGAATGTGATTGGACAATATCTGACATAGAATTGGCGCGTGCACTTGTCAATCATTTAACGGCCGCAAGCTGTTCAATGTTATTCGCTAAGGGGGAGACGCATTCACGTTTCATTGGGCAAAATAACACGTATCACTTCACCCGGAAGTAATGGAGAAGCGTTTCGTAGGTTACATAAGCGTGAATAGTTTTTGTTATTTCATAGCTAACGTTTTATTATATATATATTTAATATATCCATGCTGTGGACGTATAGTGCTTATGTTTAGTTAACAACCTGACGTTGAAGTTGGTCTTTCAGAATAATGCAAACTTTGAAAGGAGTCAGACACTTGATGACATCAGCTACCATGAAACAAGCAGGTAAGAATGAATCCTTTCTTGATCGTCAGAACTTATGGGAGCTGTCTTGACATGAACTTAGTGAAGTCATTAGTGTGTTGTTTGTTTGTTGAGCATCTTATAACACTTCCTCAAGCACTATTACTGATTGTTGTGGCATGTTAAATGCTTAGTAATGCGTCTTAACAGTAATTGCCCTTCAGTGTCAGAGTTCAATATGCCAGTGCCGTGGGGAGAGATAAGGGGCAAGGTCTGGGGTCCTGACCATGGTCGACCAATACTCTGCCTGCACGGCTGGGCGGACAACTGTGGCACTTTCAACACTCTCATTCCACTGCTGCCAAAAGGTGTGTAGGCTGCCTGCCCGCTAGATCAGCACAGAGAATTATACAATAGATTCATGAGAACTTGTCATTGGAATTGGAAGGACATTCAGTTGCATAGTTGTTCAGTACAGAGGGAGTCAGGCTATTAGTCTCTCTCTCTCTCTCATTCTCTCTCATTCTCTCTCTCTCATATATACATACAGAGTGGAAGTGTGTAGCTGTGGATATGGCTGGCCATGGCCTCTCCTCCCATAGACCTCCTGGAGTCTTCTACAGCTTTCCTGCTTATGTGGCTGACATACGGCGAGTCATTGGAGGTATTAATAATTATTCAAATGAATTTAGTGGATGCATATATTTGTCCTATTTCACACAGGCATAAGTGTGTTTTAATACAAATGTGTGAATTGAAAATGTATTTTTTGCATATCCCACTCTCTGAGACACCCTCTTGAGAATGGGGTCATGGCTGCCTGGAGGCGACCCTGGAGCAATTAGGGTTAAGTGCTGACCTTTCGGTTACTGGCCCACTGCTCAAGCCGCTAGGCTACCTGCTGGTTTGAGCTTATTCAGACCAATGTGACCTTTGCTCCAGTAAGAGCTGAAAAGCAATGATTGAAAGTAAAGTGAAGTTAGACACAGCTATATGAGGTTTCCTCATTATTTCTCTCCTAGGTAGGTGTAATTTTAAAGTATGAAGCTACATTTAGAAGATTATCTCTCTATCTAAACCATTGAAATGGTTTGCAGCTCTCCAATGGAAGAGATTCTCTATTATCGGACACAGTATGGGTGAGTGACTGTTCATCTTCATGTTAATCTCTCATCCACTCATTGTGTTCTGATCAGACATGGTTGTTTTCCTGTCTGTACAGACATCTGATCATGTGCTCTCCATTGTACAGGTGGCAATGTAGCTGGAATGGTAAGCATCTTAAAAAAATAAGCATGTTAATGCTGTTTCATATCTGTGTCTCTTCGCAATGAACAATATCCAGAGACATTACCTGTGTATGGTGTGTGTGTGTGTGTAACCATGTCCTGTTGTCTTTGTCCAGTTCAGTGCATTGTATCCAGAGATGGTGGAGTCAGTGGTTCTCCTGGACTCCTATGGATTCTTACCCACAGATGCAGTACTGAAATACTCAACTCTTTTATCATTTGCTCCTTGGAACTGTTCAGGACATCCACATTTTATAATGTCTCTCTACCATTGTGTCTCTTACCCTAGAAGGAATTGCATACGGTGATAAGACAGGGATTTGAAGGAATGCTTGAGTTTGAGAAGAAGAAAGATGAGAAGAAAGAGAAGGTTTACACCTATGAGAACGCATTGATGAGGTAAGACCACACTTCCTTGTTTTACAATGACACTTCTGTTATGTTGGGCTGTCTAGCCATAATCTCTCTGCTCTGATAATCATAGTCATTGCGTCACTCCTATGATGTGTTAATCTCTTCCAGGCTTTTGGCAGCAAACCCCTCTCTCTCGGAGCAGTCAGCCCACATTCTTCTAGAACGAGGACTCGCTCAGGTTGAAGGAGGTAAAATGATCATTCTCTCCCTCTCCCTATCTCACATGGTCTTTTTTCTCTTTTCACTTTGTTTCTCCTTTTTGTCATCTTTTGTACTCATATCATTGTAATATAATAGTAATCCTAACCCTCTCTATTTTTATCTCATAGGGGTGGTGTTCACCCGAGACTTTAGAATCAATCTGGTAAGACTAATCTTTTTGTGTTTAATAGTCCTCATAAAAAATATTTACTTAAGTTGATTTGTATATTTGATCTGTTTCAAGGAATGCTAATGTGTTCTGTTTCAGAAAAACGTTGTGCGTGTCAGTCTGGAGCAGAGTCTGGAGTTGCAGTCCAGGATACAGGCCAGAGTTCTAGTAGTGCTGTAGGACACTCTCCCATCATTACACAAATTACACAATTATTACAGGATTATTACACAGTTTCTATTGTAAACTACACTTTACCACACCGTCAATCACTATTGTTTTTTTTACTGTTAATATGTTTTACTTGAAGAACTCTAATTCTCCTGATAGGGCGGAGGAGGGGTTTGAGAAGATGTTTTCTGAACCACAACAGAAGACATTTACCTCAACGCTACTTCAAGGGTATAAAGACCAAAGCGTGAGTATACTTATGTATACACCTATTTACAAAGAAACAATGTCCTACTCACATTCTAATGTCACTTTTATGGTTGCGACTGAAACATTTTAGCGTAATAGTTGTATGTTGTTACTACAGTCATATTGTGCGCTGCTTCTTGCAGCTACAGTACTGTATAGATAACTAAGCAGAGACAGTGGTAAAAGCTCAGCATCACAGAGAGGCAGTAAGAAAAGTTTACGCTGCAAACACTGACCTACATACTGGCACTCAGATTGGTCAAATGCCGGGTTTGACCCCCCCCCTCTCTCTCAGGGTATGGTGGTTAACGTACCTGGTGATCATCATGTCCACCTGAACACCCCTGAGACTGTGGCCCAACTCATCACTGACTTCCTCCAGAAAGAAGCTCCTTCACACAGCACTGCAGAGGATACACAGGCAGCCAAGTTATAAGCCCCCGCCCCTCCCCCACTGTGTTAGTTAGTGTCTACAACTCTCAGATACATGCAGTGTGCCTGTAGCCTTCCTGGTGCCATCCATCCATTCATAACATGAGCAGTATTAAAGGTAGACTCAGCGACATGGCGTAGATGCAGAAAGTAAAGAGCATAGTGGGTACATTTCCGCAACAATTCCCGGTGAATTCGTGAGCTGGACTGTGTGAGAGCGAAGTCTTGTATCTCACTCATCTCAATATCTGCGGTGCTGCCCGTGTCAACGTCATTCTGCTGAATCTACGCATAATATGAGACTGGATCAGTTTACAAACCTGTAGACACAGAATAAATTGCTACTACTAAACAGACTTTAAAGACTTTGAGACCATAATATTTATTATATTGTGCTGTATCTAAAACGCACCAATACTTTTTTAACGGCAGTCTGTCGAGCTAGAATACTTGATGTTTACCAGTTTCTGTATGTCATGTCTTTTTAGAACTGGGCTGTTTTCTCCCAACTGATGACCCGGTGATGCCTTACAGTGCCTTGCTACTGGTCAGAACCTATTGAAATGCATTCATATTTTAATAAATCACACATTTTTATTTAAAAAAATAATTGTATAGGGTTCGGCTTCACACCAATCAGATGCAGACCTACATGTCCACTTCCTGGATGTGGCCCAATGAGAAGTGGATTAGAGGTTGATCTATTAAGCTTATCTTTCCTTCATATGGACCGAGAGCTGAGTAACAATCATTCAACTAATTGGACAAAGGCTTCTTCCTGGTACAGGTCATCCTTCCTGCTCTTCAGTCTTATTTTAGTCATTGTCTCAGATAAAAGTAATTGTCTTGGACGTCAAGAGAGAAAAAAACATGACATGTTGTGCTTTGTAGATGAGCAGTCTCCTTATAAGGAAATCCTATTGCTTCTTCCTGAGTGACGGATATGAAGGAAACATTACCCTCTTACTCTGTGATGGTTTGTGCGTTAAATGAACTGGAATCGATTTCATGCAGAGGATGAAGGAGGCGACCGGAGACATCTGAAGGGTCCTGGCCCCAAAAAACACCACAATAACCGTTGCATAACATCCGCCTCCACCCATCACTAGGGCTGTTGTCATAGCAATGCCCCCCTCCTCCCCTCCCTTTGAATGTGACGTCAGAACCCAGAGCAGTATGATGAACCTCTCTGTCATCTGTACAGAGAGATCCCCTTGGATTATATTATACCATCCAGCTGACGGTTGTGCTGCATTAGACCAATACATCATCTGATTAGTGACTCCATTGCTCCTCCATTTTACACAAACACCATATTCAGAGGAAGGCGGGCACAGCAGAGACCACAGGTATGTGCCGAAACCTGCTAGCTACTGTGCGATGATATTTTTTGTCATGATCATGTGCAGTTACTCTAGCAGCTAATGTGTGCAATCAGTTACAGTGGACATAATCTACTGACACAGTACAAGGATGGCGAAGCATGTTGGAGTATTTGAATGGCAATAGCCTGCCACAACTAATATACCTTAACACAGAGGACCATTTTATAGTCAATTTTGACAGGGCAGTTGCTTGCACATAATAGTTGACGAGATTGTGAATAAGGAGTACGTTTCCAGGTTAAGCTGCACCATGTGTACAATAGGCATATTGTGTTTGGTATTTGATCATCAGCTCACAATCTAATGTCCCCCGTCCTCCTCCTGTACCGCTCCGTAACAGTACCATGTCCTGGATGTTCCTGGACTGGTTCGTCCCCATCTACCTGCTGGTGTCGGTCCTGGTGCTGGCCGGCTTCGGCGCCTGTCTCTACTTCCTCGAGCCAGGGCTTCAGGACGCACACAAGTGGAGCAACAAGACTGTGAAGCACCATCCGCTGGTGGTCAGCTTGAACAGCAAAGACGACGATGGCAATGCCCTCCTATGATATGACCACACACACTACGGGAAGGACAGAGACTGACCACATGGAGTGGAGCTGGGACTGGAGGACCGCAGGATGGTAGATAGAGACAGACACCTCCTGAGAGGTTTGGGACGTGAGAGGCCTGACTGGGAAGAAACAGCATTGAGAGGAAGGCACTGTGGTCAGGTGGTGTCACCCGTTGAAATGTGAAATAACGTTTTCATAGAGAGGGGAAACAAAAAATGAGGTCATTTGAACAAAGGGATAGTTCATATTTGTGCCATTTCATGATTGTGCCAATTTTTACATATATTTTGTAACCAGACATTCACTGCATTTATCATGATGTTTATGTATCTTAGTGCATTTGAAGCTGACTAATAAAGTGCAATGCATTTCTAAATGTTGAAACCACAAAATCAGTTTTCTGAAAATGTCAATATGGCAGCTGCTATCAAGATGTCTCTTGTTTGGAAGTATTTGTAAAGGTGTTTGAATGAAACTGTCAATTGCTTTCAGTAATGATATCAGTTATGTGCCAAACAGATTGATGAATAAATTCTTCAAGATGCCAAAATAATCCATTCAGAGGTCGATCCTAAGAAAACATTTGTATTTTATTCTCATCATGCTGCCCTTTTTTTACTGAAGGGTGGTGGAACAAAAAGTATGTATGTATCATTTTGCCCTTTTGACCATGTTACCATAATTATATATTCATAAGAAATAATCAAATAAATGGATTTATCACCACTTGAATACCCCGTGTTATGCACTAATTCTCAGCCCTGGAAAAAGTAAAACACAAAAAGAGGAAAACTTTTCAAAGATTTGTTTCAAGATTCTCCACTGGGAAGCATTGTAGTCATTTATCCACAGACTATGTTTCCCATAGACAAACAAAATGAGAGGGGTGGGAGTGGGTGAGTGAAACAGTGCAGCTTTAGATGAGAGGAATGGGGAGAATGTAACTTTGGTACACACAACTTCCAGCTGTTCTCCCTGTCTCTCCCTCTCTCTCCCTCTCCCCCTCTCTCTCTCGCTCTCTCTGTCTCTCACTGTCTCTCACTCGTTTTCTCTCTCACTCCATGTCAACGACCCAGATAGAGGCTATCACACACACTCAGGTCAGTGCTTGTTTAACTGTATACTCATCTTTCTGTTTATTTTTAGTTGATCAGGCTTGCAGTCTTCTGTAATGCAATGTAATGCAGATGACTATTTGAGAATGCAAGTTTTCTGCAATGCTTTTTACATTAAAGTTATGTTTCTTACAGACTTACTGCCAAACGTACAATAAAATATATAAACATAACATTTTTTAAATTAACATAAAATGTATTTCTCTCCCATTAACCTTCTCTCACTCCCGACTCATCAAAACTGTCAGGCTTTGCAGATACTCATAATTTCTCTTTGCAATTAGTTTTGATAACCAACTTGCAACTTTCCCCTCCAAACAACCCCAGAGACACCTACAAGTCCCATCGCCCCTTCCTCTCCAGCTCTCACCTATTGTCACAAAGAAACCCATCCAGATCTCCTCCTTTGACTGCCAGGGACTCCATCTTCATACAGAGAGGACTCTTGGCAACAGGACAACACATCCTATTCTTAAGCTCAAACCTGGTGTCTCTCTGACACTTCATACTCCTAAGGTCAGGCTAGGCCCATCCCCAACACTTCTTACTCCAAAGCCTATTTGGAAAGTTCCTATTCCAAATCCTAGCATCTCTCCAAAAGTTCCTATTCCAAATCATAGTGTTTCGCCACCACTTATCATTACAAACCCAGACCTCTCTCCAAGCCTTTCCATCCCAAAGATCCGGCTTGGCCCATCTCCAAAACTGTACAGTCAAACAATGCCATTGGAGAGCCAAGGCACAAAACAGACCTCCCCGGTGGCCAAAGAAATAAGGGCCCGTTCAATCCCTATCTCTAGTACTAAAGGTCAGGCTGAGCATCGTAACCAGTGTTCCCCTAAACCAGCAACCCATGACATACTTGATGAAGAGGTTCTGATGGACTTTGTAACACGTTCTGGGTTGATGAAACCTGTACCAACATCTTATTCTAGAGGTGTAGGCACACCGCCTGTTACGTACACCCATTCCTCTCCACAATCTCAACAGCCAGGGGCCTACAGGACAAAAGGCATGAAGTCTCAGGACCCGAACTTGTTGCAGGCCAGGCTCGGACTAAGGAAAACAGGAAGGATAACAAAATCCAGTCCTGGGTTTCTTCTAGGTAAGGATGGCATTTCCAAGCAAAAAGTTGCTGACACAATATCTGAACCAAGACCAAATGACCTGGTAACCCCATCAGGTACTGCTCTGTCAGGAGGTGTGTCAGCCAGACAAAATGTTGTATCAAGGAGGAAAGTTCCAATTATTGTTGAGAATGATTCTCAATCAATTCATTTTCAGTTTAAGTCAAAGAGGGGTGGACAGGGGTCCCAATGTGGCCTTGCTTCACCAAAAACACTAAAACACATTGGACATCTTCAGAAGGGACTTCAGTCTCAGGCTGCCAGCGTATATGCTGGTCGACTACCTTTCAGTCAAAAGGAATACTGTCAAAGTGATTCTCCTCCTATGCCTCCCAAGACACCATCTTGGAAAGAACACCTAAGTCGATCAACATCTGCAGCAGTTACAGAAGTCAAAAGAAGCAGCTATGACCTCAACCCTTGGGCAAAGAAGGGAGCAACATTCATAAAGGACTTTACCACCAAAGAGTCTCATCTGGAAGAGTCTACAAAGACAATATTAGATGCTGCATTTCAACCTTTGGCACAAGCCAGCCCTAGTAGAAAATACAAGAACCTTCAAAGACCCAAATTCTGGACTAGACATCAGTGTCAAAGTCTACCGACCGATACACAAACCATTGAGAGGAAACGGAATCAATCTAACCAGTCAAATAGCAGCATTTTGATGGGTAGGTGTCTTTTAGGAGTCAGTCAGAAACAGGAAGCCCTTCAGTCTGGGGTTAAAAGGTCAAACAGCGACAACTCCCAGACATGTCTGGTGGTACCTCTGACACAGGGGGCCTCCCTCACACCCTCTACCCTGTCAGAGGCCCCTGAGAGAGCAACTATTAAACATGGGCAGGGCTTGGATTTGGACCATTGCCAAAATATCAATAGTGGTCAAGTTACAGAATCCACCAAACTCAATCTAGATGAATGTGTGCTGCACAGTGGATCCGTTCCCAAAATGTTCAGCCAATCACAGAAACCTATTTTACATCCTGTCCAATTGGCTTTACGAATGGTGAAGAACAACGATGGATATCACAAAGGAGTCAAAGTACTAAGGCCAGTTCATCTAGAACCCACCCAAACAGGCCCACCTCCACCACCTGACCATGAGAGGCCCAATATAAACCCACCAGAATATTCCTCAGAAGAATGGACTGTGCACTGGCCCCTGTCCATGGAGCGCAACGAGCAGCACAAAACACCACAGGTTGGCCCAGATTCAACAGAGGTCGCTGAGCAACCATCCCAACCCCAGAGCCATGGTATAGATTGCTACATACCAGGACAGATGAATATCTCACCATCACATGAATTGGATCACCCTCTTTCAAGCATGACGTTTGTTGATGAAGAGGCAGAGCAATTACATGATGACATCACCACACCTCCTCGAGTGTATTTGTCAATGGGTGAGTAATGAGGAAAAAGTTTCAATGAAGGCCATGCACATGGTAGTGTAAACAAAATTGTATTTGTTGGTTATAATTTCTCTTTATTCAGACTTAACATACTACTCTGAAGGTCAGGATGAGAGAGAGAAAGAGAGAGAGAGAGAGAGAGAGAGAGAGAGGAGGGGGTCAGAGAAGGCACTGGAGGGAATTTGAGACATGGCTCCTTATCAGAAGAGTAACAGACATGCAAAAACTGTGTGATAAAACCAAGTTTGGGGGAACAGTGGGGTAAAGTGAGTGACACATGACACAACACAAAAAGTCTGCACAACATGTAGACTAGAGAGAACAAACAAACTTAGACAACATGAACACAAAAGACAGCAGTGCGAGAACCTAAGAGCTGACAACAAAACGCCATATATGTGAGTATGGTACTATTTGATCATTGGATGCAAATGCTTCTCCTTTCAATTTTGTGGTGTGCTGTGACTGATTCAATGCATTTTGATATATGGAATGTTGTAGTGAGTCCCAGGGCTGGGGAGTAACTGATTACATGTAATCTGAAGGGGAAAAACTGTAACTGTAATCAGTTACGTTACCAGCAAAAATATTGTAATCAAATTACAGATACTTTTGAAAAAAGCATAATTACTTCTTGGATTACTTTTAAATTCAGAAAGGATGTTTGCAGAAGAAATACATTATGATATCTTTCAGCATTAAAAAAAGGTGAAAGTTTAGGTTTCTTCCACCTGAGAGAGTCTGACCACAAGTCAGAGACCACTAAGATGACATACCAAATGTGTTTGATGGATCCTTTTCTCTTCTTCTAATGTATCTTAATGGGTAAGTAGGCTAATCCAAAAGTAATTGAAAGTAATCAGATTACACTTTGGGTAAATCAAACAGTTACTTTACTGATTACAATTTTGGACAAGTAACTAGTAATGGATTACATTTAGAAAGTAACCTAACCAAACCTGGTTAGGCCTACAGTGAATTATACAATACCAATGACATTTTGTTTGGTTGTTGCTTTTTAGTTTACACACAACAATTTTATATATTTTTTTATCATTCATGTATACAGAGTTGCTATTAAGCATTTCATGAGAATTGTCTGTAATGACTTTAAGTTACCAAAATGCAAATGAAATAAATTATGAAACATGAGACATGACTAAATCTCGATAAATAGGCTACATGGATCAATATATTTTTCATGCAGATTTTTTATAGATTTGTGTCAATTACAATTTGGTCTAATCAAATACTGATTGGTTGTGCAAAATGACCAAAAATACTCAGGCGATGCCAAAAAGGTTGCCGAGGGGCAAGGTTCTGTTTGAGCATGCGTTCTGCATCACCTCTCGCTCATCTTGTCGCCTTGGTAACAAAAGGGGGGGCTCTCGACTAAGAGAGAGAGAGAGAGAGAGAGAGAGAGTGGCAGAGAGGGACGGAGGGAAAGAGGTACTCAGACAAATCATACGACCCGTTTCCTACATCTTTGCTTCTTTATGTTGGACATCTATCGTTTATTCTTGAGCATTGGGTTGAAAGACTAGTCGAAATTTTCACTAGCGCGGAACAAAACTATTTTGGAAATTGAATCTATAAACAGGAATCGGTAAGTCGCGCAACAATCAACATCACAGCAGACGAATGCGGACAGCTAGCATACCTAACGTGAGCTAGCTAACTTAGCATCATTTATCCAGCATGGATGGAGCCGGGACAATGGGTTGGTTAAACAGGTTTTGGGATGTAGGTAATCAGCTGTTATCGTGTAGCTTGTGAGGTTAAACATGATCGGGGTTATTGTTCAGGATATTTATGATCAAGCTAGCGAAATGTGGATTGATTTGGCTAGCCTTCAGTCAGACCGTAGAAACGACGTTAAAACGTTAACCCTCCTCAGTTTGCGGAGCACAGTGGGAAATATGGCCCTAATTGTCGCCATCAGAAATCATACAAATATACAATGTGGACGCTCTAACATCATCATTGTAGTCTATCTTTGATGGGATGACAGACCACACATTCAGCCAGAGAATTTAGATTTAAATTTGAGATATGATTTATGACAAAAAAGAGAGGTTATAACAGGTGAAATGACATAGGGGGAGCTTAGTAGAGGCCAAATATGTATTTGTGTATTATTTTGTGTAGATCTAGCTATCATTTGTGATACCACTCCAAATTTTGAGCAGGCTTTGCATAATCTGTCAGAAGACTATTTGATGTTGTGTATGCCTGTTTTATGTGCAGACTATTTTTTTGTGTGTGTGTGTGTGTGTGTGTGTGTGTGTGTGTGTGTGTGTGTGTGTGTGTGTGTGTGTGTGTGTGTGTGTGTGTGTGTGTGTGAGCAAGAGAGAGACAGCAAGCGACAGAATATGGTTATTCATTGATGCTCTAAATTCAACTGACAGACTCTGCTTTTCTGACCTGTGATCTACAGTACCAGTCAAAAGTTTGAACCCACCTACTCATTCCAGGGTTTTTCTTTATTTTTACTATTTTCTACATTGTAGAATAATAGTGGAGACATCAAAACTATGAAATAACACATATGGAATCATGTAGTAACAAAAAAAGTGTTAAACAATAGATGATATATTTGAGATTCTTCAAAGTAACCACCCTTTGACTTGATGAAAGCTTTGAACACTCTTGGCATTCTCTCAACCAGCTTCATGAGGTAGTCACCTGGAATAAATTTCAATTTTTATTTTTATTTTTTTATTTCACCTTTATTTAACCAGGTAGGCTAGTTGAGAACAAGTTCTCATTTACAACTGCGACCTTGCCAAGATAAAGCATAGCAGTGTGAACAGACAACAACACAGAATTACACATGGAGTAAACGATAAACAAGTCAATAACACAGTAGACAAAAAGAAAGAGTCTGTATACATTGTGTGCAAAAGGCATGAGGAAGTAGGCGAATAATTACAATTTAGCAGATAATTAACAGGTGTGCCTTGTTAAAAGTTAATTTGTGGAATTTCTTTCCTTAATGCGTTTGAGCCAATCAGTTGTGTTGTGACAAGGTAGGGTAGTATACAGAAGATGGTAAGGTCGACCAATTAATCGGCATGGCCGATTAATTTGGGCCGATTTCAAGTTTTCATAACAATCAGTAATCTGCATTTTTGGATGCCGATTATGACCGATTACATTGCACTCCAGGAGGAGACTGCGTGGCAGGCTGACCACCTGTTACGCGAGTGCAGCAAGGAGCCAAGGTAAGTTGCTAGCTAGCATTAAACTTATCTTATAAAAAACAATCAATCTTAACATAATCACTAGTTAACTACACATGGTTGATGATATTGCTAGTTTAACTAGCTTGTCCTGCGTTGCATATAATCAATGCGGTGCCTGTTAATTTATCATCAAATCACAGCCTACTTCGCCAAACGTGTGATGATTTAACAAGCACATTCGCGGAAAAAAAGCACGGTTGTTGCACCATTGTACCCAACCATAAACATCAATGCCTTTCTTAAAGTCAATACACAAGTATATTTTTTAAACCTGCATATTTAGTTAAAATAAATTCATGTTAGCAGGCAATATTAACTAGGGGAATTGTGTCACTCCTCTTGCATTCTGTGCAAGCAGAGTCAGGGTATATGCAGTAGTTTGGGCCGCCTGGCTCGTTGCGAACTGTGTGCAGACCATTTCTTCCTAACAAAGACTGTAATTAATTTGCCAGAATGTTAACATAAATATGACATAACAATAAAGGTTGTGCAATGTAACAGCAATATTTAGACTTATGGATGCCACCCGTTTGAATAAACGTTTTGTTTTCGAAATTATAGTTTCCGGAGTTGACCATATGAATGACCTTAGGCTTGTATTTCTGCGTGTTTATTATAGTTAAGTCTATGATTTGATATTTGATAGAGCAGTCTGACTGAGCGGTGGTACGCAGCAGCAGGCTCGTAAGCATTCATTCAAACAGCACTTTCCTGTGTTTGCCAGCAGCTCTTCGCAATGCTTGAAGCACAGCACTGTTTATGACTTCAAGCCTATCAGCTCCCAAGATTAGGCTGGCAATACTATAGTGCCTATAAGAACATTCAATAGTCAAAGGTATATGAAATACAAATGATATAGAGAGAAATCATCCTATAATTCCTATATTAACTACAACCTAAATCTACTTAACTGGGAATATTGAAGAATCATGTTAAAAGGAACCACCAGCTTTCATATGTTCTCATGTTCTGAGCAAGGAACTTAAACGTTATCTTTTTTACATGGCACATATTGCATTTTTACTTTCTTCTCCAATACTGTGTTTTTGCATTCTTTTGTTTCATTATTTATTTGAGACTAAATGTATTTTTATTTATGTATTAAGTTAAAATAAAAGTGTTCATTCAGTATTGTTGTAATTGTCATTATTACAAATATATAGATTTTTAAAAATCGGTATCAGCTTTTTTTGGTCCTCCAATAATCGGTATCGGCGTTGAAAAATCATAAGTGGTCGACCTCTGGAAGATAGCCCTATTTAGTAGAAGACCAAGTCCATGTTATGGCAATAACAGCTCAAGTAAGCAAAGATAAATTACAGTTTATCATTACTTTAAAACATGAAGGTCAGTCAATCCGGAAAATCTCAAAAACTTTTAAAGTTTCTTCAAGTGCAGTCGCAAAAACCATCAAGCGCTATGATTAAACGGGCTCTCATGAGGACCTTCATGGTTGAATTGCTGCAAAGAAACAACTACTAAAGGACACCAATAATAAGAAGCGACTTGTTTGGGCCAAGAAACAAGAGCAATGGACATTAGACCGGTGGAAATCTGTCCTTTAGTCTGATGAGTCCAAATTTGAGGCTTTTTGTTCCATCTGCTGTGTCTTTGTGAGATGCAGAGTAGGTGAATGGATGATCTCTGCATGTGTGGTTTGCACTTAGTGGGACTATCATTGTTTTTTTTAAAGGACAATGGACCAATACAATTCCAGGCTGTTTAAGTGTTCTTTGACCAAGAAGGAGAGGGATGGAGTGTTGCATCAGAGGACCTGGCCTCCACAATCATTGACCTCAACCCAATTGAGATGGTTTTGGATGTGTTGGACCGCAGAGTAAAGGAAAAGCAGCCAACAAGTGCTAAGCATATGTGGGAACTCCTTCAAGACTGTTGGAAAAGCATTTCAGGTGAATCTGGTTGAGAGAATGCTAAGAGTGTGCAAAGCTGTCATCAAGGAAAAGGGTGGCTACTTTGAAGAATAAACATCTAAATTATATTTTAATTTGTTGAACACTTTTTTGGTTACTACATGATTCCATATGTGTTATTTCATAGTTTTGATGTCTTCACAATTTTTCTACAATGTAGAAAATAGTAAACAATAAAGAAAAACCTTTGAATGAGTAGGTGTGTCCAAGCTTTTGACTGGTATTGTATGTCAAGGCTTATGGATGATCTCATACTCATACACAGAAGCAGCTAAATTTGTATGCCCTGTAGTGTCCTAGGCTCAAATTGCGCATGCATAGCCATATGTCTGTTTTCATCGCCATCTGTTGTACAGTAGTGCAGTATTTACTGTGGTAAACCAGTCTGCTACAGGTATCATTATCTTTACAGTGCCTTCAGAAATTTTCCATACCTGTTTATTTATTCCACATTCTTTTGTGTTATAGTCTAAATTCAAAATTGATTAAATATTTTTTAAATCTCACTCATCTACACACAACACCCCATATTGACAAAGTAAAAATATGTCTTTCAAAATGTTTGCAAATGTATTGAAAATGAAATAAATATCTAATTTATGTAAGTATTCACACTCCTGAGTGTTAGAATCACCTTTGGGAGCGATTACAGCTGTGAGTCTTTCTGGGTAAGTCTCTAAGAGCTTTGCACACCTGGATTTCACAATATTTGCACTAGAGGTTGACCGATTAATCGGCATGGCCAATTAATTAGGGCCGATCTCATGCTTACATAACAATCGGTATGCCAATTATGGCCGATTACATTGCAATCCACGAGGAAACTGTTACGCGAGTGAAGCAAGGAGCCAAGGTAAGTTGCTAGCTAGCATTAAACTTATCTTATAATAAACAATGAATCTTCACATAATCACTAGTTAACTACACATGGTTGATGATAGTACAAGGCTAACTAGCTTGTCCTGTGTTGCATATAATCAATGCGGTGGCTTTTAATTTATCATCGAATCAAAGCCTACTTCGCCAAATGGGTGATGATTTAACAAACGCATTTGCAAATGAAGCACTGTCGTTGCACCAATGTACCTAAACCATAAACATCAAAGCCTTTCTTAAAATCAATACACAGAAGTATACATTTTTTAAACCTGCATATTTAGTTCAAAGAAATTCATGTTCGCAGGCAATATTAACTAGGGAAATTGTGTCACTTCGCTTGCGTTCAATGCAAGCAAAGTCAGGGTAAATGCAACAGTTTGGGCTGCCTGGCTCGTTGCGAACTAATTTGCCAGAATTTTACATAATTATGACAACATTGAAGGTTGTGCGATGTAACAGCAGTATTTAGACTTAGGGTTGTCACCCGTTTGATAAAATACAGAACGGTTCCGTATTTCACTGAAATAATAAACGTTTTGTTTTCGAAATGATAGTGTAACGGTCGTCGATGGTGGAAGAAGTTGAGGACCAAGGTGCAGCGTGGTAGGTGTCCATATTTATTAGAATGAACACGGAAATAACAAAATAACAAAGAGAAACGACCTAAAACAGTTCTGGCTGGTGCAGACACACAATGGAAAACAGAAAATAATCACCCACGAAACACAACAGAAAACAGGCTCCCTAAATATGGTTCTCAATCAGGGACAACGATTGACAGCTGTCTCTGATTGAGAACCAATGTCTCTGATTGAGAAATCAATACACAGAAGTATACATTTTTTAAACCTGCATATTTAGTTCAAAGAAATTCATGTTCGCAGGCAATATTAACTAGGGAAATTGTGTCACTTCGCTTGCGTTCAATGCAAGCAAAGTCAGGGTAAATGCAACAGTTTGGGCTGCCTGGCTCGTTGCGAACTAATTTGCCAGAATTTTACATAATTATGACAACATTGAAGGTTGTGCGATGTAACAGCAGTATTTAGACTTAGGGTTGTCACCCGTTTGATAAAATACGGAACGGTTCCGTATTTCACTGAAATAATAAACGTTTTGTTTTCGAAATGATAGTGTAACGGTCGTCGATGGTGGAAGAAGTTGAGGACCAAGGTGCAGCGTGGTAGGTGTCCATATTTATTAGAATGAACACGGAAATAACAAAATAACAAAGAGAAACGACCTAAAACAGTTCTGGCTGGTGCAGACGGAAAACAGAAAATAATCACCCACGAAACACAACAGAAAACAGGCTCCCTAAATATGGTTCTCAATCAGGGACAACGATTGACAGCTGTCTCTGATTGAGAACCATAACAGGCCAAACACGGAAATAGCAAATCATAGAAAAACTAACATAGACAACCCACCCAACTCACGCCCTGACCATACTAAAACAAAGACATAATAAAATAACTAAGGTCAGAACGTGACAGATAGTTTCCGGATTTTACCAAATTATGACCAAAGGCTCACATTTCTGTGTTTATTATATTATAATTACATCTCAGATTTGATATGCGGTGGTAGGCAGCAGAAGGCTTGTAAGCATTCATTCAAACTTTACTGCGTTTGCCAGCAGCTCTTCGCAATGCTTGAAGCACAGCGCTGTTTATGACTTCAAGCCTATCAACTCCTGAGATTAGGCTGGCAATACTATAGTGCCTATAAGAACATCCAATAGTCAAAGGTATATGAAATACATATGGTAGAAAGAGAAATAATCGACATGTCATAATTCCTATAATAACTACAACCTAAAACTTCTTAACTAGGAATATTGAACCACCAGCTTTCATATGTTCTGAGCAAGGAATTTAGACGTTAGCTTTTTACATGGCACATATTGCACTTTTACTTTCTTCTCCAACACTGTGTTTTTGCATTTTTGATTTGAAACTAAATAGATTTTATTTATGTATTTTAAGTTAAAATAAAAGTGTTCATTGTTCATTCAGTATTGTTGTCATTGTCATTATTACAAATATATATATATATATATTATATTTAAATCGGCTGATTTAATCGGTATCAGCTTTTTTTGGTTCTCCAATCAGTATCGGTATCGGCTTTGAAAAATCATAATCGATCGACCTCTAATTGCACATTATACTTTTTTTTAAATCTTCAAGCCATTTTCAAGTCTTTCCATAATTTTTCAAGCCGCTTTAAGTCAAAACTGCCACTCAGGAACATTTCATGTCGTAAACCAGAGTAGTGGGACAAAGGTACGGGACGGTAGGCAGAAAGGTCAAAACCGGGAAAACTAGGAAATAGGCACTATGGACAAGACAGGAGCAAGGGGAAAAACAGGAGACAAAGGGCTGTGAGACGTGTTTAATTCTGGACACATGAAAGGTAGGATGTAAACGAAGGGTCCGGGGCAACAGAAGACGAACAGCAGAGGGGCTAATGATTTTGGAGATGGGAAATGGGCCGATAAATCGGGGGAAGAGATTGCAGGATTTCACTCGGAGGGGCAGATCCCAGGTGGACAGCCATACTTTCTGCCCGAGATGATACTGGGGAGCCAGGGTCCGGTGGCGATCCGCTTGTCGTCGATACCTGGAGGTGGTCTTGAGGATGGCCGACCAGCCTCTCCAAACTTCTGGGCAGAGGTCTGGGAACGATGCACCTCCCGGACCTGTTTCCCTATTCTCCAGCTGTGTGCCGTTGCCAGGCACGATGTGGGAAGGATAGTCTCAGGCTCCGGGGTAATAGCCGTGGGGCTATAACGGCGAGACAGTGCATCTGGCTTGACATTCTTGGATCCTGGCCGATATGAGAGGGAGAAGTTGAACCGTGTGAACAGCAGGGCCCATTTATAGCTTGCCTGGAGTTGAGGCATTTGGCGGTGCGGGGAGATACTCCAGATTTTTGTGGTCGGCCCATACGATGAACGGGTGTTCCGCTCCTTCCAGTCAGTGCTTCCATACCTCCAACGCTATCTTCACTGCGAGAAGCTCACTATTTCCCACATTGTAGTTTTTCTCCGTGCGTTGAGGTGATGGGAGAATAAGGCACAGGGATGTAGCTTCAGGTCCAGGGCAGAACGCTGGGACAGGACCGCCCCACTCCTACATCAGACACATGGCCTCTACCACGAACTGACGGGAAGAGTCAGGATGATCCAGGATGGGAGCAGTGGTGAAGCGGTATTTGAGGTCCCGGAACGCCCGGTCAGCAGCAGGGGACTACGTGAACTGAACCTTGGGAGAGGTGAGTGCTGACAGGGGGGAAACCAGGGTGCTGTAACCCTGGTGATAGATGTTGGCGAACCCCAGGAAATGTTGTAGCTGCACCCTGGGCAAAGGCTGGGGCCAATCCACCACCTCCCTCACCTTCCTGGGATCCATCTAAACACTCCCAGCAGAGATGATGTACCCCAGAAAGGGGATGGTGGAGTGACGGATCTCGCAATTCTCTGCCTTAACAAACAACTGGTTTTCCAGGAGGTATTGAAGAACCTATCGGACGTGGAGCACATGTTCTTGGGGGGAGCGGGAGAAGATGAGGATGTCATCAATGTAGACAAAGACGAACTGGTTCAACATGTCACGGAGAACATCATTTACCAGAGTCTGGAACACAGCAGGGTCGTTGGTGAGGCCAAATGGCATGACCAAATACTCGTAAGGGCCGCTGGCCGTGTTGAAGGCAGTCTTCCACTCATCCCCCTCCCGTATCAGCAACAGGTGGTAGGCGTTCTGTAGATCCAGTTTAGAAAACACGGTGGGTCCCTGGAGCGGCTCGAAGGCCGAAGAGATGAGTGGTAGCAGGTAGCGGTTCTTCACCGTTATGTCATTGAGTCCCCAGTAGTCGATGCACAGGCGCAGGCTATTGTCCCTCTTCTCCACAAAGAAGAACCCTGTGCCGGCGGGAGAGCACGAAGGACATATAAATCATGCAGTTAGGGAGTCTCCAATGTAGGTGTCCATAGGCTTGGTCTCTGGGCCCGACAACGAGTACAGTCGTCCCCGGGGAGCAGTGGTGTTAGTGAGAAGGTCAATCCCGAAGTCATATGGTCGGTGCGGTGGAAGCGAAGTGTCCCGAGCCTTGTTGAACTCCTCCCGAAGGTCCTTGTACTCCGCGGGAATGGTGGAGATGTCCGGGGCACCTTCCAAGCTCCCAGGAAGACATCCCGGGGCATGTTGCTCTGACTTCAGACACTGGGCGTGGTAGAACAGACTCCAGCCCATGATGGCACCAGTAGACCAGTTGATCAGGGGATTGTGTCGCTGAAGCCAGGAGAATCCCAAAACCATGGCAATCTGAGGGGACTTAATGAGCAGGATTTGAATAGTCTCGCTGTGATTCCCTGACACCCGTAGGTTGATGGGAGTGGTAATATGAGTGACCTGGCCTATAGAGCGCCCGTCTAGCGTTCTAACGTCCATGGGAGTGGAGAGGGGCTGAGTGGGGATGTTCAGCTCGGAAGCCAGGGTATCGTCCAAAAAGAGTTAATGAGGACCCATAGAGATTTAGACTGGTTTCCTCACAGCAGAATGGCATGAAAAAGGGTGTGAGCAAGGGAGGCAGGAAAGTTCTCCATATATCCCACCAGACTACTCACTCCTACCAGTGAGCCTGTTTTTTTTTAAAGGACAAGAAGACACAAAAAAGGGTACCTAAGTATGGTTCCCAATCAGAGACAACGATAGACAGCTGTACCATACCCGAAATATAGAAAATATTGAAATAGAAAATCATAGAAACACAAAACATAGAATGCCCACCCCAACTCACGCCCTGACCAAACCAAAATAGAGACATAAAAAGGATCTCTAAGGTCAGGGCATGACAGCTTAAAAATCTGAAGAGTGGAACTCAGTGATGTGTTGTGTTGGATTTGCCCCAAACATAATGCTTTGTATTCAGGAGATAAAGTGAATTTCTTTTCACTCTCATTTAGGTTAGTATTGTGGAGTAACTACAATGTTGTTGATCCATCCTCAGTTTTCTCATATCACAGCTAGAGGTCGACCGATTATGATTTTTCAACGCCGATACCGATTATTGGAGGACCAAAAAAAGCTGATACCGATTAATCAGCCAATTTGTATTTATTTATTTGTAATAATGACAATTACAACAATACTGAATGTACACTTATTTTAACTTAATATAAGACATCAATAAAAGTCCATTTAGCTTCAAATAAATAATGAAACATGTTCAATTTGGTTTAAAAAATGCAAAAACAAAGTGTTGGAGAAGTAAAAGTGCAATATGTGCCATGTAAAAAAGCTAACGTTTGAGTTCCTTGCTCAGAACATGAGAACATATGAAAGTTGGTAGTTCCTTTTAACATGAGACTTCAATATTCCAAGGTAAGAGGTTTTAGGTTGTAGTTATTGTATGAATTATAGGACTATTTCTCTCTATACCATTTGTATTTCATATACCTTTGACTATTGGATGTTCTTATAGGCACTATAGTATTGCCAGTGTAACAGTATAGCTTCTGTTCCTCTCCTCGCCCCTCCTTGGGCTCGAACCAGGAACACATTGACAACAGCCATACTCGAAGCAGCGTTACCCATCGCTCCACAAAAGTCGGCCCTTGCAGAGCAAGGGGAATAACTACTCCAAGTCTCAGAGCGAGTGACGTTTGAAATGCTATTAGCGCTCAGCCCGCTAACTAGCTAGCCATTTCACATCAGTTACACCAGCCATTAGGCTGATAGGCTTGAAGTCATAAACAGCGTTGTGCTTGCGAAGAGCTGCTGGCAGAACGCACTAGCAGCCTGCTGCTGCCTACCATCATCGCTCAGTCAGACTGCTCTATCAAATCATTGACTTAGTTATAACACACAGAAATACGAGCCTTTGGTCATTAATATGGTCGAATCCGGAAACTATAATTTCGAAAACAAAACGTTTATTATTTTAGTGAAATACGGAACCGTTTGGTATTTTATCTAACGGGTGGCATCCCTAAGTCTAAATATTCTTGTTACATTGCACAACCTTCAATATTATGTCATAATTATGTAAAAGTCTGGCAAATTAGTTCGCAATGAGCCAGGCTGCCCAAACTGTTGGGCAGCCTATGTGCAATGAACACAAGAGAAGTGACACAATTTCACCTGGTTAATATTGCCTGAATCCCCCGAGCTGACAAGGTAAAAATCTGGCGTTCTGCCCCTGAACAAGGCAGTTAACCCAGTTTTCCTAGGCCGTCATTGAAAATAAGAATGTGTTCTTAACTGACTTGCCTAGTTAAATAATGTTATAAAAAAAAGAATCTGCCAAATCGACGCCCAAAAATACAGATTTCTGATTATTATGAAAACTTGAAATCGGCCCTAATTAATTGGCCATTCCGATTAATTGGTCGACCTCTAATCACAGCGATTAAACTCTGTAACTGTTTTAAAGTCACCATTGGCCTCATGGTGAAATCCCTGAGAGGTTTCCTTCCTTTCCGGCAACTGAGTTAGAAATAATGCATGTTGTGCCAGGGTGTATTAATTCACCATCACTGAGGCACCTTACAGATGTATGTGTAGAGTACAGAGATGAGGTAGTCATTCAAAATTCATGTTAAACACTATTATTGCAGACAGAGCGAGTCCATGCAACTTATTATATGACTAGTTAAGTATACAGTGCCTTGCGAAAATATTCGGCCCCCTTGAACTTTGCGACCTTTTGCCACATTTCAGGCTTCAAACATAAAGATATAAAACTGTATTTTTTTGTGAAGAATCAACAACAAGTGGGACACAATCATGAAGTGGAACGACATTTATTGGATATTTCAAACTTTTTTAACAAATCATTATTCAGCCCCTTTACTTTCAGTGCAGCAAACTCTCTCCAGAAGTTCAGTGAGGATCTCTGAATGATCCAATGTTGACCTAAATGACTAATGATTATAAATACAATCCACCTGTGTGTAATCAAGTCTCCGTATAAATGCACCTGCACTGTGATAGTCTCAGAGGTCCGTTAAAAGCACAGAGAGCATCATGAAGAACAAGGAACACCCCAGGCAGGTCCGAGATACTGTTGTGAAGAAGTTTAAAGCCGGATTTGGATATAAAAAGATTTCCCAAGCTTTAAACATCCCAAGGAGCACTGTGCAAGCGATAATATTGAAATGGAAGGAGTATCAGACCACTGCAAATCTACCAAAACCTGGCCGTCCCTCTAAACTTTCAGCTCATACAAGGAGAAGACTGATCAGAGATGCAGCCAAGAGGCCCATGATCACTCTGGATGAACTGCAGAGATCTACAGCTGAGGTGGGAGACTCTGTCCATAGGACAACAATCAGTTGTATATTGCACAAATCTGGCCTTTATGGAAGAGTGGCAAGAAGAAAGCCATTTCTTAAAGATATCCATAAAAAGTGTCGTTTAAAGTTTGCCACAAGCCATCTGGGAGACACACCAAACATGTGGAAGAAGGTGCTCTGGTCAGATGAAACCAAAATTGAACTTTTTGGCAACAATGCAAAACGTTATGTTTGGCGTAAAAGCAACACAGCTCATCACCCTGACCACACATCCCCACTGTCAAACATGGTGGTGGCAGCATCATGGTTTGTGCCTGCTTTTCTTCAGCAGGGACAGGGAAGATGGTTAAAATTGATGGGAAGATGGATGGAGCCAAATACAGGACCATTCTGTAAGAAAACCTGATGGAGTCTGCAAAAGACCTGAGACTGGGACGGAGATTTGTCTTCCAACAAGACAATGATCCAAAACATAAAGCAAATCTACAATGGAATGGTTCAAAAATAAACATATCCAGGTGTTAGAATGGCCAAGTCAAAGTCCAGTCCAGAATCCAATCGAGAATCTGTGGAAAGAACTGAAAACTGCTGTTCACAAATGCTCTCCATCCAACCTCACTGAGCTCGAGCTGTTTTGCAAGGAGGAATGGGAAAAATTTCAGTCTCTCGATGTGCAAAACCGATAGAGACATACCCCAAGCGACTTACAGCTGTAATCGCAGCAAAAGGTGGCGCTACAAAGTATTAACTTAAGGGGGCTGAATAATTTTGCACGCCCAATTTTTCAGTTTTTGATTTGTTAAAAAAGTTTCAAATATCCAATAAATGTCGTTCCACTTCATGATTGTGTCCCACTTGTTGCTTCTTCACAAGAAAATACAGTTTTATATCTTTATGATTGAAGCCTGAAATGTGGCAAAAGGTCGCAAAGTTCAAGGGGGCCGAATACTTTCGCAAGTCACTGTATTTTTACTACATAACTTATTTAAGCTTGCCATAACAAAGGGGTTGATTACTTATTGACTCAAGACATTTCAGCTTGACATTTCAGCATTATTCCACTTTGACATAATGGGATATTAGGTGTAGGCCAGTGACACAACATCTCAATTGAATCCCTTTTAAATTCAGGCTGTAACACAACGATACGTGGAAAAAGTCAAGGGGTATGAATAATTTCTGAAGGTACTGTACAGTATATAGCCCAATGAAATAGGCCTAATAAAAGCAAATTTTACCCTCCAGACATGTCAGAGTCCATTGTTCCCCCTGAAGTGAGACCCAAACCTGCTGTCCCTGCCAAACCCCCTCATGTGGCAGCACCATCCCCTACAGCACCCCATGGACCATCAGGGCTAGGTGGCGGGGTCGGGGTTGATCGAGTTCCAGGGTTGGGACACTCTGGTAGTGGATCCACGTTGCTGGGATACATTGGGATTGACACCATCATCGAGCAGATGAGGAAGAAGACCATGAAGGCTGGTTTCGACTTCAATATTATGATAGTGGGTAAGTAAGGAAGGACAACCTCTTCAGTTTGTGTCTGGTATGATTGATATATTTTGTGTCTTTCAGAAGAGTACGTGAACCCATGGTGTGCTAACAAACACATAGACATGAAACATGAAATTAAGTTGTGCCTCTCCCTTGTTCTGTCTCTCTTCTCAACAACATCATGCCACAAACCATGCTCTCCCTCCACTAACTCTCTCTCTCTCTCTCTCTCTCTCTCAATCCATTTCAATTCAAGGGCTTTATTGGCATGGGAAACATGTGTTAACATTGCCAAAGCAAGTGAGGTAGATAATATATAAAGTGAATATATAAAGTGAAATAAACAATAAAAATTAACAGTAAACATTACACATACAGAAGTTTCAAAACAATAAAGACATTACAAATGTCATATTATATATATATACAGTGTTTTAACAATGTACAAATGGTTAAAGGACACAAGATAAAATAAATAAGCATAAATATGGGTTGTATTTACAATGGTGTTTGTTCTTCACTAGTTGCCCTTTTCTCGTGGCAACAGGTCACAAATCTTGCTGCTGTGATGGCACACTGTGGAATTGCACCCAGTAGATATGGGAGTTTATCAAAATTGGATTTGTTTTCGAATTCTTTGTGGATCTGTGTAATCTGAGGGAAATATGTCTCTCTAATATGGTCATACATTGGGTAGGAGGTTAGGAAGTGCATCTCAGTTTCCACCTCATTTTGTGGGCAGTGAGCACATAGCCTGTCTTCTCTTGAGAGCCATGTCTGCCTACGGCGGCCTTTCTCAATAGCAAGGCTATGCTCACTGAGTCTGTACATAGTCAAAGCTTTCCTTAATTTTGGGTCAGTCACAGTGGTCAGGTATTCTGCCGCTGTGTACTCTCTGTGTAGCGCCAAATAGCATTCTAGTTTGCTCTGTTTTTTTGTTAATTCTTTCCAATGTGTCTCTCGCTCTCTCTCTCTCTTTCTCTCTCTCAGGTCAAAGCGGGCTGGGGAAGTCAACGCTGGTGAACACGCTGTTCAAGTCCCAGGTCAGCAGGTGGAGCTCAGGATGGGGCGGCGAGCATAAGATCCCCAAGACAGTGGAGATCAAGGCTGTGTCCCACGGTGAGAGAGACATTTCCTCTAAGCTCTATGTGTGTGTGTGAGAGCAAGAGAGAGAGGGATAGAGTGTGTGTGTGTGTGAGCAAGCGAGCGAGTGATAGAGTGTGTGTGTGAGCAAGAGAGAGAGGGATAGAGTGTGTGTGTGTGTGTGTAACCAAGAGAGAGGGAAAGAGTGTGTGTGCGTGCGTGCATGGGAGTGTTTGTGTGTTTGTATATATGTATCTTCTACTGTTGATATTTGTCTTAGACTGGCACAGCTGGCACGTGCAGCCCACATGGCATTCCAGACAGACACAGAGGCAGACTGTCTGGCCAAAAACACTGTACTGCTAGCTTTATTTCTGCATCGTTGCACATTTGTCATCCTCACTGACATCAAAGAAAAATCCCCGTCTACGAGACAAGGACAAAACGCACATATCATTTATTGACTGGTTGCGTGTTTAACTTTTTGTCACCTGATTTTGGCAAAAGTACTTACAGTGTGAATGTTGTATTGAATGTGGTAATTGAATGTTGCAGTGATCGAGGAGGGCGGAGTGAAGATGAAGTTGACAGTAATCGACACACCGGGTTTTGGTGATCTTATCAACAATGAAAACTGGTGAGTATGTGGGAAGAATGTTCATTATTGTGCACTTACACACAGTATATGTTTTGTTTGGGGTCACTAAATTTTTCAATTAGTTAAGCACAATGGCATGCATAGGATTTAGATTCAACCGTGCAAATGATTCAGATAGAAATAGAACTGCTAAACTATACAAGATTTTAAACATTTTTTACTGTACATTCTCCTTATCCTGACCGTACCCAACTACCCACCCCGGCTATAACGGTTTTGTGTGTATTTATACTGTATATTCCTAACACCCACCTTGTTCCATCCATCTGCAGCTGGGATCCCATCTCCAAGTACATCAACGAGCAGTATGAGAAGTTCCTGAAGGAAGAGGTCAATATTGCCCGAAAGAAGCGAATCCCTGACACCAGAGTTCACTGCTGCCTCTACTTTATCTCCCCAACTGGACACTCGTGAGTTAAAAATAAATCATGTGATTCAGGAATAGAAATGTCCTAATTTAGAGCATACTCAAATGTATGCACGAGTTACATCCACTTCTCTCTGATTGGCATTTACGCGTGCACTCATGCATGGAAGCTCACGCACACACACAGACTCCCTCTCAGTTCTCTCTCTCATTTCTAATGAGTTTACTTCCAGCTGTACTGACATTTACTTTGAGATCTAAACACATTCTTGAGCTACATCACAACACAACCAGGCAACATGGTTTGCTTCAACAGATGAAGCCAACTCATCTGAACTGTGATATTGCTCTTTACATAAACAGTTAAGTCTTCTGTGTGCCATGTTCTTTTTCTTGCGTTGATCGTTGCAACTAACGGGATGTTTTCTGTTAACGGGATGTTGTCTGTGCTGTCACCTACACCCAAGGACCTCAATCAGGGACAGAACTGTTGTTCAATGAGCCTGTATCTGTCCTAAAGTCGGGAGACAGATATAGAACTCTTCTGAAAAGACTGGGTTTTGCCAGTCCTGCTGTAAGATTGCTAATTGTTTCTATCCCAGCTGACAAGGTAATGTCTCTCTTTGTCTCTTTCTCTCTCTCAGTCTTCGACAGCTGGACATTGAGTTTATGAAGCACCTAAGTCGTGTGGTGAACATCATCCCCGTCATCGCCAAGTCTGACACCATGACCCCTGACGAGAAGAATGAGTTCAAACACAGGGTGAGGGATGAGAGACCTTGACCCTTGACCTCGATGAACCCTAATACAGTGGGGCAAAAAAGTATTTAGTCAGCCACCAATTGTGCAAGTTCTCCCACTTAAAAAGATGTGAGAGGCCTGTAATTTTCATCATAGGTACACTTCAACTATGACAGACAAAATGAGAGAAAAAAATCCAGAAAATCACATTGTAGGATTTGTAATGAATTTATTTGCAAATTGTGGTGGAAAATAAGTATTTGGTCAATAACAAAAGTTTATCTCAATACTTTGTTATATTCCCTTTGTTGGCAACGTTTTCTGTAAGTCTTCACAAGGTTTTCACACATTGTTGCTGGTATTTTGGCCCATTCCTCCATGCAGATCTCCTCTAGAGCAGTGATGTTTTGGGGCTGTTGCTGGGCAACACGGACTTTCAACTACCTCCAAAGATTTTCTATGGGGTTGAGATCGAGAGACTGGCTAGGCCACTCCAGGACTTTGAAATGCTTCTTACGAAGCCACTCCTTCGTTGCCCGGGCGGTGTGTTTGTGGCCAATTAACCAAATCTAACATAGCCTATTAGCTAAAAATGTAACTCCAAACACATTTTTTGATAATAGTAGCTGTTTAGCTGGTTAAACAAAGGTTTGCCATTTATGTCCATGTCAAGAAAGCTTACGAACAGCCAGCGGCACTTGTTGCAACTGGTACTTGCGGGTGCTTTTTCAAAGCCTATGTCAGATACTCAAGTGAGTGTAATTAGCACCAATGAGTGTAATTAGCTCAATTAGGAGTTGAGAAATAATGTTGGCAAAGAAGATATTTTCCTATTTTCTACTGTAGATACGTAATTTAAAAATAAAAAAGTCTGTTTCGCTAACGATATTCATAAAAAACATTGGAATAAAACATATTTTTTTCACTTTTGTATATACTATATATATAGTGGGGTCTGAAATTATTTATACCCTTGTTAAAGATTAGCAAAAATTTGAAAGTAATACTTTTTTTCTCAAAAAGTCAAAATTATTGACTCCCCTGTTTTCAGTACTTTTTAATTCCTCATCTTGTGAGGATAATGGCACTGAGCCTTTTTCTAAAATGTTTTATAAGTTGGAGAACACATTGGAAGGGATCTTAGACCATTCCTCTATATAGAATCCTCCCGAATCCTAGATTTCCTTTGTCTGCGCTTATGGACTGCCCTCTTCAATTCAACCCACAGGTTTTGAATGGGTTTCAAGTCCGGAGACTGAGGTTGCCATTGCAAAATTATGATTTTGTGGCCAATTAACCATTTCTTTGTGGATTTTGATGTTTTTGGCAAAAATGGAACTGGGTAAAGTTAATGATGCTGTTGACCTTAACAAGGGCCCCAGGACCAGTGGAAGCAAAATAGCCCCATAACATCAAAGATCTTCCACCATATTTTACAGTAGCTATGGCGTTCTTTTCTGCTTATGCATTCTTTTTTTGACACCAAATCCAGCACTGCTGTGCGTGGCCAAAGAGCACTATTTTCATGTCATCTGTCTTAAGCACCAGTTCCAATCCAAGTACCAATGCTAGTGAGTAAACTCAGGCGTTTAGATTTGTTGGATGACATGAAAATAGAGCTCTTTGGAGCTCTTTGGTATCTATATTTTCACGGACCCCCAGCTGTACTAGGGGCCGCGGACCCCAGGTTGAATATCCCTGGTCTAGATAGAAGTCATGGTAGAACTTGTTATGGATAACCAAGTCATGAGGGAACACATTATTCTAGTGCACATTAGGATATGTAACCTCTGGCTCCTCTTCATCTCTTAGGTGAGGAAGGAGCTGGAGACGCATGGGATTGAGTACTACCCGCAGAATGAGTTTGATGATGATATGGAGGATAAGAATGAAAATGACAAGATTAGGGTAAGGTCCTCTGTTCAAATTTTTAAATCCATGACCTTACATCCTACTGTAAAGGACTCAATCACTTCAATTGATTATGTCTCCCTAATACTCTTCCTCTCAAGTGGAATAATGTGAACACGAGATAAATCTGTACCTCTCCCTCTTTTTCTCCATTGCCTCAATGGTATGAGCATGCAAAATAGTGATTGCCAAAATGGTTAGGCAATTCAAATATTGAAATTAATTTCATATGAATATCAGACTATTTCTCTTATTCTATCTTTCTGGTTCTTTGTCATTTTAACTCTCTTTTTGACACCCCTCCTCAGAAGAAGAATAACTCCTGACTCTGATTTCTTATGTTTTCCTTGTCCAATTGAACCCTGTTTAAACGAGTCTGTTCACAGGAGACCATGCCCTTTGCAGTGGTGGGCAGCGACAAGGAGTTCCAAGTGAACGGCAAACGGGTTCTGGGGAGGAAGACAGCCTGGGGTGTGGTAGAAGGTAGGTTTATTTATAACCTCAATATAATTAATTAGGTCCTATATTAATGCCAAGCGTATTATGTTGACCTTTCTCCTCAGAGAGGCAGAGGGAATGGATTTATGGAGGTTGTTATACTGTAGTTGGGCCCAGGCTTAGACATGTGAAGCAAATGTGATTCAGATTTTTTTTATGCCAAATTGGTTCTTTCTTGTATTTTGTTGCAGTTGAAAATCCCAATCACTGCGAATTTGCTCTGCTACGAGATTTCCTCATCAGGTAAAGCAATCAATCGTACATTGATCTATCTTTTACTAATGCTTTATAGCTTTCCTATTCTTACAATACAATTACAGATGAGTCTCTTATGGCTTTGAAGTTGACTTTAGTGACCAAATCCAACTGTATGTAGCTATCAGCTAATGCCCGCCCTCCACTCTTCCTCCCAGGTCTCACCTCCAGGACCTGAAGGAAGTCACCCACAACATCCACTATGAAACCTACCGCGCCAGGAGACTCAACGACAACGGAGGTCTGCACCCCATCTCGGCCAACAACACTCAGGAGAGCAACCTTTAAATTTAGGACGAAGGATTAAGGAAAGAGAGAGATAAACAGAGAGATCAAAAGATATTGATCGACAATTCTATGTTGTGATATGAGCATCACTGCATGCTTTGGAGAACATTATAGATGTGGAATTCATTGTCAAAATATCATGTTAGGAGAGCTTTCATTCCAAAACACGTCCTACGTCTCCCTTTCCTCCGCCCATCGTCCTAAACCACCCACACTCACATCCCAGTTACACCTGGGATTAACCTTTGATCCTGCAATCTAAAACAAGGCCAACCCCAGTGTTTCCCCCGAATGCATTTTGCAACGGCGCAATAAATAGTGACCGCCACTGCAAATGTATTTAGTTATTTTTGTTATAATGTAGATGTGTAAATGTATGCCCCAGGAAGACCCCATCCGCCGCCCCCTGCAGGAAGACCCCATCTGCCACCCCCAGCTATATCTGCAACCCAAAGCATTTTGGGATTGAAGGGAATGAATCAAAGGAAGTACTTCAAATTCGATGGAATTCCCTTTATTCATAAAAAATTGATTTCCTTTTTCCGCTCACCTTGTGCTCTACTCATCCTTGACCTGTAAGTATACAGTATGTTATGTAGCTGCCACCATAAGAATAGATTTTGAGCCAAAATACTTTATGATGGGGCTGGTAAATGAGCACCTCAACTTCCACGAAAGCAATGTGACGTAAATATAAATTGACAAAGGGCTTTATTTATTTACAATATAGCTATTTTGTCACTTTTGCACAAAATATAGAAATCACAGTCTGAAATTCATAGTATTTGCCATTCACAACTTTTGTGGGCTTTTTTGAAAGCTCTGATGTCAAAGCGACGTGCCAATTCCCTTTAATGCTTTAATGCCGGCTTTCCTTCTCTCTGCCACACGAGGGCAGCGCTTCCCTGCGCATACTCACCCTGTGACAGGAAATGGTTTATTCATAGACTTAGATAGATGTCTCTTTTTAGTCCGGTATCTATCTCTATAGTTTACTTGCCTCCCTCCTATTCACTCCCTCCACCACATCGAGTGACCCATGCCCAGTGCATGTTTACCAGAAGTCCTCCTTTACCAGAGTAATCAGTCCAAATATAACCGATCAGTTATGACATGGTAATGTTTACCAAGGTTTCTTATGGAAATCACCCTTTCGATAGAGCACAGGTATTCCAGAAGTAGCCTACAAGCAATTAAGTTTCACTATATTTATCAAACAATTCACTTTTGACCTAAACTGTATCCTGAAAGGGGTTTCCCTGCTAAATTTTTATACAATCATACAGCGTGTGTGTGTTTGTATGTGTGTGTGAGTGAGAAGTGACTCAATTTAGTGTCTTAACGTTTGGAAATGTGTAGTTGTATATCATTGGTGTGGTATTAGTGAAGACGTTTTTTCAAGGAACAATTTAAATAATACAAAAAAACTATTCTCACTCGTTTCTATACAATGTTTTTATGTGTGCATGTCAGGAAACATCTCTCCTAGTCCTTCTGTCGTTTTCATTTAAGGATATCCCCAGCTCGCATATCAATGCACAGTCATTTCAATACATTAACCATTTTTGAACGTGGTGTGTACATCAACCAACCGCGAATAACAATGCATCACTAAAACCTTTGGCTGTGAATTTCCTGTTATCGTTTAATTTAAAACCCATTTTTCTTAAAAGTTGTTCTGATGTGCTGAGATGTCATTTCAGTGTTGCATTCATTATTTATATATTCATGTATTATTTATAGTAATTTATTGTTTATTTAATAAAAAATACTTTTGTCATCTCTTGACTATTGACTCATTTTCTTATCTTAATTCATTCTTTATTATCTCTGTATTGCCTCTACTTGTGTCACGTCTACTCAAGGTGGGTGGAATCAGGCGCAGAGAGCAGATAGCGATAATAAAGTTGTATTCTCCGGTGAACAAAATAAACAACGGTCAACCCAAATACAGACAGGGTGAATATATCCAACACAGGATAAAGACTAACCGGAGAATAATAAACAGCAAACACCGACAGACAAAACGAATGACAAAATAAACAATCCCGCACAAAACAAGGGCGGGACAACCTACATTAAATACAGACACTAATAAACTAAACAACACACAGGTGAAACCAATTAGACAAAACCAACAGATACACGAAAAAGGGATCGGTAGTGGCTAATAGGACGGTGACGACGACCGCCGAGCACCGCCCGAATGGGCAGGAGAGCCAACTTCGGCGGAAGTCGTGACAACTTGACAATAGCTCACATTTGGAAATACGGCACATTTTTGTATTTACATACAGAGAGGGAAGGGTGCCCCCTACGGGTCCTCCTGTTTCAATACAATTTCAATGTATGAATCACAAATGGGTACATTTCCCCCTCCCAGGAACTATGGAGACAATTATGCTTGTAAATGAATCAGTGGTGTAGAGTACTGAAGTAAAACTACTTTAAAGTACTTCTTAAGTATTTTGGGGGGGTATCTGTACTTTACTATTTATATTTTTTACTTTACTATTACTATTTAACTTTTACTTTTACTCTACTACATTCCTAAAGAAAATAATATACTTTTTACTCCATTCAGTGCATTCGGAAAGTATTCAGACCCCTTGACTTTTTTCACATTTTGTTACTTTACAGCCTTATTCTAAAATGTATTATATTTGGGGGGTTTCACTCAAATGTACACACAATAGCCCATAATGACAAAGGAAAAACAGGTTTTCAGATTTTTTTCAAACCTATTAAAAATACAAAACTGAAATATTACATTTACATAAGTATTCAGACCCAATACTCAGTACTTTGTTGAGCACCTTTGGCAGTGATTACAGCCTCGCGTCTTGGGTAGCACACTACAAGTTTGGCACACCTGTATTTGGTGCGTTTCTCCCTTTCTCTGTAGATCCTCTCAAGCTTTGTCAGGTTGGACTGGGAGCGTTGCTGCACAGCTATTTTCAGGTCTCTCCAGAGATGTTAGATTGGGTTCAAGTCCGGGCTCTGGATGGGCTACTCAAGACTTGTCCAGAAGCTACTGATGCATAGTCTTGTCTGTGTGCTTAGGGTCGTTGTCCTGTTGAAAGGTGAACCTTCGACCCAGTCTGAGGTTCTGAGCCCTCTGGAGCAGGTTTTCATCGAGGATCTCTGTACTTTAGAATAAGGCTGTAACGTAACAGCCTTACGACTGAGCACATGACTGAACAGTAGTCCAGGTGCAACAAAACTAGGTTCTGTAGGACCTGCCTTGATGATAGTGTTGTTAAGAAGGCAGAGCTGCGCTTTATTATGGACAGACTTCTCCCCATCTTACCTACTGTGGTATTAATATGTTTTACAATCCAAAGTTTACAATCCAGGGTTACTCCAAGCAGTTTAGTCACCCCAACTTGCTCAACTTGCTCAATTTCCACATTATTCAATACAAGATTTAGTTGAGGTTTAGAGTTTAGTGAATGATTTGTCCCAAATATAATGTTTTTAGTTTTTGAAATATTTAGGACTAACCTATTCCTTGCCACCCATTCTGAAACTAACTGCACTCCTTTGTTAAGTGTTGCAGTAAATTCAGTTGCTGTAGTAGTTGAAGTGTATAGTGTTGAGTTATCAGCATACATAGACACATTGACTTTACTCAAAGCCAGTGGCACTCCATTAGTAAAGATTGAAAAAAGTAAAGGGGCCTAGACAGCTGCCCTGGAGAATTCCTGATTCTACCTGGATTATGTTGGGGAGGCTTCCATTAACAGGCTCTGTTAGACAGGTAACTCTTTCTCCACAATATAGCAGGGGGTGTAAAGCCATGACACATACGTTTTTCCAGCAGCAGACTATGATCTATAATGTCAAAAGCCGCACTGAAGTCTAACAAAACAGCCCCCACAATCTGTTTATCATCAATTTCTCTCAGTCAATCAAGTGCTTTGCTTGTTGAACGTTCTTCCGTATAAGCGCGATGAAAGTCTGTTGTCAAGTTGTTTACTGTAAAATAACATTGTATCTGGTCAAACACCATTTTTTTTGGTAACAGGCTGATTGGTCAACTATTTGAGCCAGTAAAGGGGGCTTTACTATTCATAAGTAACGGAATGACTTTTGCTTCCCTCCAGGCCTGAGGGCACACACTTTCTAGTAGGCTTAAATTGAAGATATGGCAAAAGGAGTGGCAATATCATCTGGTATTATCCTCAGTAATTTTCCAAGTTGTCAGACCACCGTGGCTTGTCATTGTTGACAGACAACAATCTTTTCACCTCTTCCACACCAATTTTACAGAATTCAAAATTACAATTCTTGTCTTTCATAATTTGGTCAGATATACAGTACCAGTCAAACGTTTGGACACACCTACTCATTCAAGGGGTTTTCTTTATTTTTTAAAATATTTTCTACATTGTAGAATAATAGTGAAGACATCAAAACTATGAAATAACACATATGGAATCATGTAGTAACCAAACAATTGTTAAACAAATCTAAATAGATTTTAGATTTTTCAAAGTAGCCACCCTTTGCCTTTATGATAGCTTTGCACCCTCTTAAGATTCAATCAATCAGCTTCATGAGGTAGTCACCTGGAATGCATTTCAATTAACAGGTGTGCCTTGTTAAAAGTTAATTTGTGGAATTTCTTTCCTTCTTAAAGCATTTAAGCCAATCAGTTGGGTTGTGACAAGGTAGGGGTGATATACAGAAGAGCGCCCTATTTGGTAAAAGACCAGTAGTTGGCAATATCAGTGGGTTTTGTAATGAGTGAGCCATCTGATTCAATAAATTATGGATCTGAGTTTGCCCTTTTGCCCAAAAATTTCATTCATTTCTTTGTTTCATAGTGTAGTTTATTTTTCTTCAGTTTAGTCACATGATTTCTCAATTTGTAGAATGTTTACCAATTTCTTGTGCAGCCAGACTTATTTGCCTTTCCATTTGAGTCATCCCTCTCAACCATACCATTTTTCAATTCCTCATCAGTCCACAGGGATTTAACAGTTTTTATAGTAATTTTCTTAATGGGTGCATGTTTATTGGTAACTGGGATAAGCCATTTCATAAATGTGTCAAGTGCAGCATCTGGTTACTCCTCATTATACACACCATGGACCAACAAATATTATTTACATCAACAACATGGAATCACTACAAAACTTGTATGACCTTTTATATACTATATTAGCCCCAGCCTTTTGAACTCTGGTTTTCCTAGATATGGCTACTATATTGTGATCAGTACGTCCGATGGATTTGGATACTGCTTTAAAGCAAATTTCTGCAGCATTAGGCAAGTTGTGATCAATACATGTTGATGATTTAATTCCTGTGTAGGTTGACTGATAACCTGAACCAGGTTGCAGGCACTAATTCGTTTGAAACTTTCTCTTGAGTGGGCAGCCTGAATGAAAGCCATTCAATAGTTAAATCACCCAGAAAATAAACATACAGTGGCTTGCGAAAGTATTCACCCCCCTTGGCTACGCAAGGTACTTGCGCATGTGACTCCCATTGCCTGGTCTCCCTACGGCCCTACAGACTGCGGAGGCTCTCTATTGTAACATAAGTGGGGGCTCATCCGGGATTTGAACCCGGGACCTCTCGCACCCCTCACTTATGTTAGTCTAGGGGTATGATTCTCGCTTGGGGGTGCGAGAGGCCCACTTATGTTATGAATCCCTTTTGACCCGACAGTCTAGTTGTGATGGTAACGAGACCCGTAACATAACTCATGCAAATTATAATAGTGAAAAAGTAGAAGTGAGAACAAAATAACACGACAACTGAAATCCCGTCAAACTCAGAGTTTATTGGAAAACACACGGTGGATCCGATCATAAGTCTTTGTGATTCCTAAATGACCAGACCACTGGTGATCATGAGCAAGGGATAACACATTTTGTCGAAAGGCTGTAGGAATCACTATTTGGTAAACAGCATTCCAATCTCCACCCGCGTCATCATGGGATGTCCATTTACGCATGAGGAGATTACCATCAATGAAGTAAGCCACATTCTATTTCTTCGCATCTTCCAATGAGACAACACTAGAAAAACATTTAGCAAGTTTGTTGTCAACCTTTTGGTTAGCAATCAGCTGCTCACGAGTGACTGGTAACCGTATTGCATCAGCAATAAGTTCAACATTCTTCAGATGATCAGCTTCCCTGAGGTAGCACAAAACCCAGCCTCTTGATCAACCTCTTTGAACAGAACAGTGTTCGACAAATCTATCTCATCACCCTCTTGTCGTGCCTGAGCATGAGTGACAGCACAAGCGGGGAACACATGTGGATAACTTTGTGCCAGCTCATTGGAGAGAGAGTGGTCACTTTTATCCAATACTTCCAATACGGGTACTACCTTTCCTCCGGCGATATCGTTACCCATTATAAAGGTCACACCTTTCACTGGCAACATAGGACGTACCCCACTCTGAATATTCCACTGACTAACTCAGAGTGTACTTTCACAAAGTGCAATGGCACTGGGACAAAACCCATTTCAATACCCTGCACTAACACACTGGAACCACAGTATGTATCGTCAGATAAGGGCAACACATCAGACAATATAAACGACTGCACCGCACCAGTATCTCTAATAATTTTAACCGGACGCTGTGACACTTCGTCATTCGTTAGGGACACAAACCCCTCAAAAATGAACAGTTCATAACTGCGGTCGGGGACTGGGTCTTTCAAACTGCAGTTACCCTGAGGCACCTGTTTTGTTTCAGACCTCACAACCGTACAAATTAGACCAACACCTGTTGGCGGCTTGGCACGAAGAGGCATCCCTTGTTTGCGTTTAACCTCTTGATACTCCCCACCCCGGATCCGGTATCGTGAATAAAGCCTCAGTCTCATTAGCATAACGCAACGTTAACGATTTCTGAAAATCGCAAATAAAATGAAAATAATGCTCCTGCTCTCAAGCTTAGCCTTTTCTTAACAACACTGTCATCTCAGATTTTCAAAATATGCTTTTGAACCATAGCAAATCACTAATTTGTGTAAGAATATGCTATGCTAGCTTAGCATTTTGAGTAGCATTTAGCACGCAACATTTTCACAAAAACCAGATAACCAAATAAATAAAATCATTTACCTTTGAAGAGCTTCGGATGTTTTCAATGAGGAGACTCTCAGTTACATAGCAAATGTTCAGTTTTTCCTGAAAGAATCTTTGTGTAGGAGAAATCGCTCCGTTTTGTACATCACATTTGGCTACCGAAACGAAACGAAAATTCAGTCACCAAAACGTCAAACTTTTTCCGAATTAACTCCATAATATCGACCGAAACATGGCAAACGTTGTTTGGAATCAATCCTCAAGGTGTTTTTTCACATATCTCTTCATTGATATGCAGTTCGTGGAAGCCTGCTTTCCCCTCAGAATCGCATGGAAAAATACCAGCAGCTGAAAAAGACGCACCAATTTCGACGGAGGACACCGGGCGGACACCTGGAAAATGTAGTCTCTTATGGTCAATCTTCCAATGATATGCCTACAAATACGTCACAATGCTGCAGACACCTTGGGGAAACGACAGAAAGGGCAGGCTCATTCCTCTCGCATTCACAGCCATATAAGGAGACAATGGAAAACGGAGCCTCAAAAATCCTGCTGGTTTCCTGGATGCCGTTTCATCTTGGTTTTGCCTGTAGCTCCCGTTCTAGGGCACCCACAGAGAATATCTTTGCAGTTCTGGAAACGTCAGAGTGTTTTCTTTCCAAAGCTATCAATTATATGCATAGTCGAGCATCTTTCTGTGACAAAATATTGCGCTTAAAACGGGCACGTCTTTTTATCCAAAAATGAAATAGCGCCCCCATAGCATCAAGAGGTTTAAGCAGGAAGCAATCATTAATCATATGTCCCACTTTATGACAATAGAAACAGGGACACTCATTCTTCTGGTGTGCTTGATATACTCCTGGCCGACTAGGACTAAAGGTAGGCAACTCAGTGGCTCTACTCTCAGTATGAGCCGAAAACACACACGTCAACACAAACTCGTCTGCCAACACAGACGCTTCTGCCAGGGAGGATACTTTCTGTTCGTTTAGGTAAACTACAATGCGTTCGGGTAAACAATTTTAAAACTCTTCCAACAAGATTAACTCCCGGAGAGAGTTGAATCAGTTACCTTACGAGCAGCATGCCATTTATAAAACATTTCCCCTTGTCTCTAGCAAATTCCACATAAGTCTTACTAGAAGACTTTCTATGAGACCTAAATCTCTGTCAGTATGCCTCAGGCACAAGCTCATAGGCACAAAGAACAGTAGCTTTGACCACTTCATAATTCAAACTGTCCTCCAGAGGTAGCACTGACAAAACCTCTTGGGCTTTACCAGTTAATTTATACTGAAGCAATATGCACCATATGTCTTCAGGCCATTTCAATGCAACAGCTATACGTTCAAATACACAAAAATAGGAGTCAACCTCAGACTCCCTGAACAAAGGTACTAAGGCAATCTGCCTACTAATGTCAAACGTGTTTGAGGACACAACTGGTGAGGACGACTCACTAACAGTCACAGCAGGACCGGAGGCTAGCTACGCTGTCTCTGCCTCCAGTTCTATCTGGCGCATTTTAAACGTCATCTGCCGCTGTTCTTTATCTGCCTCAATTTTACACATCTCCAAATCTAACTGCCGCTGGGCTCGTTCTTTTTCTGCCTCAATTTTACACATCTCCAACTGGAGAGTCTCTCGCCTAATTTGGGCTCTCTCTTCCGCCTCCAGTTGGAACTGTGTTAAACGGACATCCCTCCTGGCATCACCGTTTGACAGTGGGGAGAGTGGATCAAAACGGGGCAATGTGGCTGGAGCTTTAGCCTCAGACACCAACAGGCTTAGAGGAGCAGCAACATCCCCTACAGGGGTAGTAGGCTCAGGCAGCGGTAACACAAGCACCTGCTCTTCCAACAATACATTTAACACTAGCTGTTTAACCTCTGCTTTAACTACATTCTGTGGAATCGATACTGAATAATGGTCAGCCAAGGTCTGTAAATCAACTCTACGACATTTATCAAAAACCTCCCACGAAGGGTTATCCAAAAAGGACTTCAAATCAAAAGTAGCCATCTTAAACTACTTCACAAGAGCCAACAAAAATAGCAAACACTAATGCTACATCAGCTATAACGCTCAACACTGAACTATACCACTACAACAATCTGCATGAGCAGCATGGGTGTCAGTAAAGACAGATCCAGGACGAGCCCCCACTTATGTTACGAATCCCTTTTGGCCCGACAGTCTAGGGGTGATAGTAACGAGACCCGTAACATAACTCATGCAATTTATAATAGTGACAAAGTAAAAGTGAGAACGAAATAACCACGACAACTGAAATCTACCGTCAAACTCAGGGTTTATTAGTAAACACACGGTAATGGGGGGAGCAGGAAAAGGGGCTGAGCTGGGCCCAAGGAAAGAAACAATAAGCAAAAACAAAAAAACAAAAACACCCCTAAGCTAGACTAGCCTATTTCAACAACAGCTAACTAACTAACCAAAAATACAGTGGGTGGTCCGCCCAGTTCTAACTAGGGTATTTAACAAAGTTTACCTACGGGTAGTGTATGCCCATGGGCGACTTGTCTTAGTTCCCCCTTTTCCCACCAGCAAACAAACACAAACACCATAACCAAAAACAATACTCACAAGTGAGGACAAAGTGATATGGATGTGCTCAAACAAAAGATAGCTCAATCTCTCTGTAAATGCCATGTCTGTAGATCTCTCTGTTTCACTCTCTCTTTATGTATTGAGCTATCTTTTGTTTGAGCACCTCCATATCACTTTGTCCTCACCTGTGAGTATTGTCTCATACTGAGAGTAGAGCCACTGAGTTGCCTACCTTTAGCCCTAGTCGGTCAGGAGTATATCAAGCACGCCAGAAGAATGAGCGTCCCTGTTTCTATTGTCATAAAGTGGGACATATGATTAATGTAGTCCCGATGGACTACACCGGCCAGGGGAACGGACCCAAGAGCGAGTAGCGGGCTGGTCCGGACAACAAAGGTGGAAATCTCAGATGATGTTGGGATCTAGCGTTTTGCTACCGGAACACAACACAGATCCTCTAGACCATACCTCTCCCAGTCCACCAGATACTGGAGCCAACCCCCACGATGTCGTGGGTCTAGGAGGGATCTGCTGATGGCACAGGACGGGCAACCCTCGATGTCCAAGGAAGGTGGAGGGGTGTCGTGTGGGACAGCATCAACAAGGGAACCAGGAACCACCATCCTGAGAAGGGAAACAAGAAAAGATGGTGAGATCTGGTAGTTAGTATGAATCAGTAAGTTACCTCATTGACCCTCCGGAACTTGAACGGCCCCACAAACGAGGGATTCAGCTTCTTACAGGGCAGGCGGAACGGGAGGTTCCTAGTGGAGAGCCAGACACGATCACCAGGATGGAACACGGGAGCCTCACTGCGGTGGCGATCCACCTGCTCTTTCTGACACTGGACGACATGCTGGTGTCTCACGTAGGCATCGTTTCATACCTCTTCTGCATGCCTGAACCACTTGTCCACCGCAGGAGCTTCGGTCTGGCTCGAAGTTCACCCAGCCAGGGGCTGTATGATAACCCAGAACACACTGGAAGGGAGTCAGCCCGGTAGAGGAATGTCGCAATGAATTCTGGACGTATGCATTCCCTGCCGGTCCTGGCAGTGGCTTCTTAGCAAACTCCCCAGCTCCTGGGTCATCTTCTCCACCTGTCCGCTAGACTGAGGCCGGGACCTGGAAGTGAGGCTGACCTTGACCCCCAGCTTTTCCATGAAGGCCTTCCATACACGTGGTGTGAATTGGGGGCCACGATCGGAGATGATATTCTCCGGAAGGCCATAGTGCTGGAAGACCTGCTGGAACAGTGCCTCAGCAACCTGAATAGCAGTAGGGAGACCAGAGAGAGGGATGAAACAGCATGATTTTGAGAATCTGTCCACTATCACAAAAATTGTGGTAAAACTGTGTGCACCCAGGTCAACAACCGATCCCTTATCAACGTGGGAATGTAGGTGCATTCAGGAGGACAGGCTAGCAGGTGCGGGTTCCCTCTCCAGGGACTGGCAAATGTCCACATCAGCATCCCAGAGCACAGGGGCTAAGACTCGAGAGGGTGAAATTATGGGTGCACTCAAGATAGGAACCTCTCCCGAATCATAGAGATGGGACAGGTCATCAGCTTTAATGTTTGTTTTTTTTACCCTGGGCAATATGTCTGCGGGAAATCGAATGTGGTGAAGAAAATGACCCACCTGGCTTTTGTGCGGGTTCAGTCGCCTCACTGTCCGTATGTACTCCAGGTTCCAATGGTGTGATGTCTACTGTTAATTTTTATTGTTTATTTCACTTTATATATTATATACCTTACTTGCTTTGGCAATGTTAACACATGTTTCCCATGCCAATAAAGCCCATTGAAGAGTGAAGAGTGAAGAGAGATAAATGGGTCCTGGGCACCCTCCAGCCAGTGTCTCCACACTTCTAATGTCAACTTTGTGGATTACCTTGATGTTGGGACAGGACAACCCCCACACCTACTTCTGAAGCATCCACCTCCACCATAAAGGGCAGCGTAGGATCTGGATGTTTGAGCAACGGGACGGAGGTGAAATGTCCCTTCAGTAGGAAGAAGGCTTTGTCAGCTGCAGGATTCCACCCCAACTTCCCGAGGACCACCCTTGATGAGAGAAGTGAGAGGACAGGCGATCTGTCAGGATTTGGCAAGGATTGTTCCGGTTTTGGCCACTAGATGCCCCCATTGTGCTTTTTGACCCTTTTGTTTTTTATCCCTTGTTTCCAGTTATTATTTGCACCTGTGCCTCGTTTCCCTTAAATGTGTTTAAACCCTTAGTTTTCCTCAGTTCTTTGCTCTGTGTTTGAATGTTAGCACCCAGCCCCAGCGATGCTGTGAACATTTGTTACTCCAGTTGGACTATCTTGTGGTACTCTGTTTTTGTTCTTGTTTATTTATTTTTGATTATCTTTTGAGGATTTTTCCCTGCTGTACCTACCACCTTGTGGATGTACCTTTTGACTTAGAGGATTACCTTTCATACCTTAAGGGAACATTTTGGCATTTTCTGTATGATTAGTGAAAAAGTCCATATTGCAAATGTAAGGTCCCTTACTAGACGTCCGAAAACATTTGTAAAATTCGGGGACGGCGTCGGGCCGAGCGGCAGGGCCAGACCTACCGGGAAGTCATCAAATGAACTTTGTCGGACATTCGGTTTTCGTTTTATAAAATAATCAAATTTTGGTCATTTTTCCGCTATCCCGAAAAATCCCACAAGAGGGCATAAGCAATCATACTGCAATTTGACAAAACATCACGAATCACGACGGGGCCTTATCTCAAAAACTGAAAATATTTCGAAGCCGAAACTTGGTGAGCATAGGTATGGCATAATGGGCAGTTGGCCCCGAACAAGATGGTGTCTAGGTCTCAACGGTTTTTGAGTTATGGCCTTTTTTCTGGGATTAAAGGTCCAAAATGAAAATAGAGAAATTATTTTTTCACTTCACATCAAAGTCAAGGATCCTCCGGTGTCAATAAAAAAAAATCAACCATTTATCTATCGTCAATTAAGAGAAATCGTACAATGACAGATTGGTGATGTTCAAATATAGGTTTTTTTTTTTCAACAGTTACAGATCCAGTTGCAGGGTGTTCATACGAATATTTTTAAAGTGTGCTGCGGAGCTCTGCGAGATTTCTGTGATTTTCTATGATTTTCTGAAATAACACACACTCACTAAAGCCTCCGTAAATAACTCAGTTCTTAACGTAAAGACTTAAAACTCAGGATTCTGTAAAGGCATACCCGAATCAGGATATGGGTTTATTTATAGGAAGTGCCTTAAATGGTGTCATAGTGGCTGTTTCCAAGGGTTAAAAAGGTCAGATCTTTTCAAAACTTCATATGTGTGATTAGGCAACCCTCCTGTACTGTAAAATCAGTCATTTCTCCCAACAGATGTCAAAGAAAAGCTCTCACACACACACAGCAAGGATGGAGTGACAAAGCGCGGTGCTTAAAGACACAGAGAGCAGGCAATGGCATAAACATAATCCCAAGGCCGTGCCGAGTTCAACGAGATATCCCGCTTGACCGTAGCTCGCTCGGTCTAAGCGCAGCGACCATTAGAAAAGTAGGCCCAAAATGAAGCCTGCACCACAATGTCATTTGTTTTTGGGTGACAGTGAGAGAAACGTTAGGGTGAGAAACACAATTCGACGTCAGGTACGTTCCTAAGGTCCCCCCGATCCGTGCAAGCCTAACCTTGACCGTGTGGCATTAACCCTTCACAGTTAAAATAAGGTGTTTACATCAAACAGTTTGCATTGACTTCTCTCCCCATAGGAATACATTGCCTGCTCCTCTAAATTCAACCTGAGGCCTATGTGGGTTATGAATGCCTTATGAACCTGTCTTTGATGACAGTCCATCAGACCACTATGAGGTCTACCTGTGTCGATTCTAAGCTTCCTGGAGCAACCGGAAGTGGTTAAATTCACCCAAAAGGTATTTGGATGTACATCACCATCAAATGTGAAAATGACTCTGCATTCAACCCTGTGTAGATCAGTCAATTCTCAACTTAAAGACTTAAAACTCAGGATTCTGTAAGTGTCTATGTCAATCAAGACATGTGTTTACTTATAGCTTCCTGTGCCAACCGGAAGTGCATTTAATTGGGTCACTGTCTGTTTTGAAGGGTTAAAAAAGTCACATCTTTTTAAAACTTCATATGTGTGACTAGGTAACCCTCCTGAACTGTAAATCAGTCATTTCTCCCAGCAGGTGTCAAAGAAAAGCTCTCACACACACACACAGCAAGGATGGAGTAAAAAAGTGCGGTGCCTAAAGACACAGAGAGCGGGCAATGGCATAAACATAATCCCTAGGCCGTGCCGAGTTCAACGAGATATCCCGCTTGACCGTAGCTCGCTCGGTCTGAGAGCAGCGAGCATTAGAAAAGTAGGCCCAAAATGAAGCCTGCACCACAACGTCATTTGATTTTGGGTGACAGCGGGGGAACCGTTAGGTTTAGAAAGACAATTCAACCACAGGAATGTTCCTAAGGTCCTTCCGATCCGTGCAAGCCTAAGTTTGACCGTGTGGCATTAACCCTTAACAGTAAAACAGGGTTTTTTGATCTCATAGAATACCCCATAGGAATACATATCTCTCCCCATAGGAATACATTGCCTGCTCCCCTAAATTCAACCTGGAGCTTATATGGGTTATGAATGCCTTATGAACCTGTCTTCGGTACCAGTCCATCAGGCCACTATAAGGTCTACCTGTGTCGATTCTAAGCTTCCTGGACCAACCGGAAGTGGTTAAAATCGCCCTAAAAGTGTATATCCATAACCTGCCAGCAGTTTGATAGACTCAACCCTGTGTAAATCAGTCAGTTTTTATGGTAAAGACTTAAAACTCAGGATTCTGTAATAGAATACCCCAATGAGGATGTGTGTTGAGTTATAGCTTCCTGTGCCAACCGGAAGTGCCATAATTGCTGTCTCATGGGCTGTTTCGAGGGGTTAAAAAAATCAGATCTTTCCAAAACTTTATATATGTGATTAGGCAACCTCCATGAACTGTAAATCAGTCATTTTTCCCATAGAATTTCAAAGGAAAACTAAATCACACACACACACAGCTTGGAAGTAGGGACCCATTGGGGTGCGTAGAGACATACACTCCCTGCATTAGTTAACCTTGTTGGAACTTTTAAAGAACCGTCAGACCTAGAGTTCCGAAACTTTAGAATCCTGTTCTAGACCTCAGGTCGATAGTGTGTGGTGAGTTACGTCGCTCTAGAAGGTTCTTGGACCAAGAAACAGCCTCGTACATTTGCAATGACTTGAATTAATTTTTGCATCATGAAAATGTCGACATTTAGAAATGTCCCAGAGTCACTAGACTAGGTGCATTGTGACCGTCTCGGCCCATAGAACCTAACGTTTCTGTCCGATAGCTCATTTAAGGACCCCGTAGCAAGTAATTGAAAAAAGTGGATTTTCAGCACCAATTACATTTACATTTACATTTAAGTCATTTAGCAGACGCTCTTATCCAGAGCGACTTACAAATTGGTGAATTCACCTTCTGACATCCAGTGGAACAGCCACTTTACAATAGTGCATCTAAATCATTAAGGGGGGTGGTGAGAAGGATTACTTATCCTATCCTAGGTATTCCTTGAAGAGGTGGGGTTTCAGGTGTCTCCGGAAGGTGGTGATTGACTCCGCTGTCCTGGCGTCGTGAGGGAGTTTGTTCCACCATTGGGGGGCCAGAGCAGCGAACAGTTTTGACTGGGCTGAGCGGGAACTGTACTTCCTCAATGGTAGGGAGGCGAGCAGGCCAGAGGTGGATGAACGCAGTGCCCTTGCTTGGGTGTAGGGCCTGATCAGAGCCTGGAGGTACTGCGGTGCCGTTCCCCTCACAGCTCCGTAGGCAAGCACCATGGTCTTGTAGCGGATGCGAGCTTCAACTGGAAGCCAGTGGAGAGAGCGGAGGAGCGGGGTGACGTGAGAGAACTTGGGAAGGTTGAACACCAGACGGGCTGCGGCGTTCTGGATGAGTTGTAGGGGTTTAATGGCACAGGCAGGGAGCCCAGCCAACAGCGAGTTGCAGTAATCCAGACGGGAGATGACAAGTGCCTGGATTAGGACCTGCGCCGCTTCCTGTGTGAGGCAGGGTCGTACTCTGCGGATGTTGTAGAGCATGAACCTACAGGAACGGGCCACCGCCATGATGTTGGTTGAGAACGACAGGGTGTTGTCCAGGATCACGCCAAGGTTCTTAGCGCTCTGGGAGGAGGACACAATGGAGTTGTCAACCGTGATGGCGAGATCATGGAACGGGCAGTCCTTCCCCGGGAGGAAGAGCAGCTCCGTCTTGCCGAGGTTCAGCTTGAGGTGGTGATCCGTCATCCACACTGATATGTCTGCCAGACATGCAGAGATGCGATTCGCCACCTGGTCATCAGAAGGGGGAAAGGAGAAGATTAATTGTGTGTCGTCTGCATAGCAATGATAGGAGAGCCAAGTGACTTGGTGTATAGCGAGAATAGGAGAGGGCCTAGAACAGAGCCCTGGGGGACACCAGTGGTGAGAGCGCGTGGCGAAGAGACAGATTCTCGCCACGCCACCTGGTAGGAGCGACCTGTCAGGTAGGACGCAATCCAAGCGTGGGCCGCGCCGGAGATGCCCAACTCGGAGAGGGTGGAGAGGAGGATCTGATGGTTCACAGTATCGAAGGCAGCCGATAGGTCTAGAAGGATGAGAGCAGAGGAGAGAGAGTTAGCTTTAGCAGTGCGGAGCGCCTCCGTGATGCAGAGAAGAGCAGTCTCAGTTGAATGACTAGTCTTGAAACCTGACTGATTTGGATCAAGAAGGTCATTCTGAGAGAGATAGCGGGAGAGCTGGCCAAGGACGGCACGTTCAAGAGTTTTGGAGAGAAAAGAAAGAAGGGATACTGGTCTGTAGTTGTTGACATCGGAGGGATCGAGTGTAGGTTTCTTCAGAAGGGGTGCAACTCTCGCTCTCTTGAAGACGGAAGGGACGTAGCCAGCGGTCAGGGATGAGTTGATGAGCGAGGTGAGGTAAGGGAGAAGGTCCCCGGAAATGGTCTGGAGGAGAGAGGAGGGGATAGGGTCGAGCGGGCAGGTTGTTGGGCGGCCGGCCGTCACAAGAAGCGAGATTTCATCTGGAGAGAGAGGGGAGAAAGAGGTCAGAGCACAGGGTAGGGCAGTGTGAGCAGAACCAGCGGTGTCGTTTGACTTAGCAAACGAGGATCGGATGTCGTCGACCTTCTTTTCAAAATGGTTGACGAAGTCATCTGCAGAGAGGGAGGAGGGGGGAGGGGGAGGAGGATTCAGGAGGGAGGAGAAGGTGGCAAAGAGCTTCCTAGGGTTAGAGGCAGATGCTTGGAATTTAGAGTGGTAGAAAGTGGCTTTAGCAGCAGAGACAGAGGAGGAAAATGTAGAGAGGAGGGAGTGAAAGGATGCCAGGTCCGCAGGGAGGCGAGTTTTCCTCCATTTCCGCTCGGCTGCCCGGAGCTCTGTTCTGTGAGCTCGCAATGAGTCATCGAGCCACGGAGCGGGAGGGGAGGACCGAGCCGGCCTGGAGGATAGGGGACATAGAGAGTCAAAGGATGCAGAAAGGGAAGAGAGGAGGGTTGAGGAGGCAGAGTCAGGAGAAAGGTTGGAGAAGGTATGAGCAGAGGGAAGAGATGAAAGGATGGAAGAGGAAAGAGTAGCGGGGGAGAGAGAGCGAAGGTTGGGACGGCGCGATACCATCCGAGTAGGGGCAGTGTGGGAAGTGTTGGATGAGAGCGAGAGGGAAAAGGATACAAGGTAGTGGTCGGAGACTTGGAGGGGAGTTGCAGTGAGGTTAGTGGAAGAACAGCATCTAGTAAAGATGAGGTCGAGCGTATTGCCTGCCTTGTGAGTAGGGGGAAGGTGAGAGGGTGAGGTCAAAAGAGGAGAGGAGTGGAAAGAAGGAGGCAGAGAGGAATGAGTCAAAGGTAGACGTGGGGAGGTTAAAGTCGCCCAGGACTGTGAGAGGTGAGCCGTCCTCAGGAAAGGAGCTTATCAAGGCATCAAGCTCATTGATGAACTCTCCGAGGGAACCTGGAGGGCGATAAATGATAAGAATGTTAAGCTTGAAAGGGCTGGTAACTGTGACAGCATGGAATTCAAAGGAGGCGATAGATAGATGGGTAAGGGGAGAGAGAGAGAATGACCACTTGGGAGAGATGAGGATCCCGGTGCCACCACCCCGCTGACCAGAAGCTCTCGGGGTGTGCGAGAACACGTGGGCGGACGAAGAGAGAGCAGTAGGAGTAGCAGTGTTATCTGTGGTGATCCATGTTTCCGTCAGTGCCAGGAAGTCGAGGGACTGGAGGGAGGCATAGGCTGAGATGAACTCTGCCTTGTTGGCCGCAGATCGGCAGTTCCAGAGGCTACCGGAGACCAGGAACTCCACGTGGGTCGTGCGCGCTGGGACCACCAGATTAGGGTGACGCGGCCACGCGGTGTGGAGCGTTTGTATGGTCTGTGCAGAGAGGAGAGAACAGGGATAGATAGACACATAGTTAACAGGGTACAGAAGAGGCTACGCTAATGCAAAGGAGATTGGAATGACAAGTGGACTACACGTCTCGAATGTTCAGAAAGTTAAGCTTACGTAGCAAGAATCTTATTGACTAAAATGATTGAAATGAAACAGTACTGCTGGAGTAGGCTAGCTGGGTTTTACTCGGACACCAAATGACCTATCGAGCCGAAACTTGGGATTCGGGGTCGCCTCAGCTAGGCCTACACATAACACAAGAAATGGACCCACAGGTAGAATGTAACTACGTGTTTTATGATTTTTTTTATGGTTTGAGCCGAAGGCGTTGTGAATTTTGGGCCAGATCTGAAGTATGTGATACTTGGCTACTAAACGAGTTGGGAAAAGTGGGTTTGGTGTCAGTTTGTATCAGTTTGGTGTCAGAATGATATCAAATTGACTGATGGACGGTGACTTGCTGGTGACTCTTGTCCATTTGCAATATGTTTAAACAGTGAGGTAGCATCACCAAGAGTGACATTCTGAAATCAACCCTAACGAGCGATGGAGTGGTACCAGAATCACTGCCCAGCCAACCCGAGTTCATCAGGCCAGTCAATTTTGCATTTCTGCAGGATTTTTGAGCATGTCAAATTTCTTATGACATTTGGCCCCCACAAAACACATGCCTTATGTACAAGTAAAAAAAAATATATGATAATAAAATATGACTAAAGTATGTTGATACAGTTCTTGTGTGTGTAATTGACATAAAATTCGAAAGAATTTCGAAAAACGGTCCAGAAAGCACTTTTTAAGGGTGTGTGAAGTTTTTTATAAAATTTAGCTATTTTTGACTTTTGACTTCCTATGAAATCATATTCCAAATGGAGAAAACATATGCCTAATGCACAAGTAAAGAAAAAAAAATATGATAATAAAATTGGACAAAAGTATATTGATACAGTTCTTATACATGTGTAATTGAAAAATGGTCCAGAAAGCACTTTTTTAAGGGGTGATAAGTTTTTGACAAAATTTCATTTTTTCAAAATTTGGCTTTTGGATGTTGACTTGGGGTTCATTTCCTATATGAAAAACCACGGTGGAGCGCACACGCCACCTGTTGGATTTTTGAAGTGTTACAACTGGCAATTGCCATATGGCATTTGCATGAATCAACGCCAATTTGGGTGGTATTGGCCATCGTGTACATGGTTTGTCCTATGCCAATGTTTTCCCATTCATTTTTGTCCATTTCAGGGGGTATTCCCTTACTCTTGGAATTACTTTTGAAGTTGTGGATTTATATTTTTGCCTGAAGAACCTTCCTTTTTACTTTATTAAAACACTGTCTCAATAACTGCTGTGTCTGCCTCATCTTCTGGGTTCTGCCGACTATTAGTGGCTCAGTTTGCTAAGTGACTGTTTCTCACACCGGACACCCGAGTTCGTAACTGGGTCCTGACATGATCAAGCCAAAGTTCCTAGTGAATCGGCAGGAGAAGTTGGCAAATTTCAAAAACCGTTGTAACCCCTTTATGGTGGTTGGGACTCACAGGATGGGGAATAGAGACCCGGGGCACAGGATGGGGAATATTTCGGCCTCTTTCGGCCCAGGGTGTCCTGCGCCGGCGCTGCGTGCTGTGTCTCCGGGGTGCTGGGAGGGTGCAGTTTGCCCTATGCCTGCGCTCCGCCCGTGCACGGGCGAATGTGGGCATTGAGCCTAAGGGAGAGGTGCGATTGGTATGCACCAGATCTCCAGTGCTCTCTGGAGGGTCCGGGCTAAAGTGGTCGTCCAGCCTGGAGGATTGGTGCCAAGGCTGCGCACCAGAGTTCCAGTGCTCCCCCACAGCCCGGTCCATCCGGTGCCTCCTCCATGCACCAGGCCTCCTATAGGTCTCCCCAGACTGGTGGGTCCTGTGGCAGCCCCACGCACCAGGCTGTCTCTCCATCTCCTCCCTACAGGTTCTCCCGCCTGTCCGGCGCTTCCAGAGTCTCCCTCCTGTCCGGAGCCGCCCGTCAGTCAGGAGCTGCCGGAGCCGCCCGTCAGACAGGAGCTGCTGGAGCCGCCCGTCAGTCAGGAGCTGCCGGAGCCTCCCGCCTGTCCGGGGCCCGCTGTAAGGGTCCCCAATCTGGGGTCGGCAGCGAGGGTTGCCGCTCCAAAGGCGCCACCTAAGTGGGCCAAGACTAAGGTGGAGTGGGGTCCACGTCCCGCGCCGGACCCGCCACCGCGAACAGATCCCCACCCAGACCTTCCCCTATGGGTTTAGGTTTTGCGGCCGGAGTCCGCACCTTTGGGGGGGTACTGCCACGTCCTGACCTTAGTTTCTTTTTTTATGTCTCTATTTTAGTTTGGTCAGGGCGTGAGTTGGGGTGGGCATTCTATGTTTTTGTTCTATGCGTTATAGTTCTATGTGTTTGGCCTGGTATGGTTCCCAATCCGAGGCAGCTGTCAATCGTTGTCTCTGATTGAGAACCATACTTAGGCAGCCTGTTTTCCCACTATGGGTTGTGGGTAGTTGTTTTCTGTGTCTGTGTTTCACCATACAGAACTGTTTCGATTTTCATTGTTTCACTTTGGTTATTTTGTATTCAGTGTTCAGTTATATTTTATTAAAATGGACACTTGCCACACTGCGTTTTGGTCCGATCTTCCATACTCCTCATCAGATGAAGAAGATCGTTACACTTCCATTCATCCCCCTCCCGGATGCAGATCAAATTGTTGGCACACCACAGTTCCAACTCTGTAAAAAAAACAGGCCCTGCGGAGTTGTTCGCTCGTGTCCGGCACCAACGGGAGAGGGTAGCGGGACTTTGTGGTGATGGAATTCAAATTTCTGTAATCGATGCACAGGCGCAACCCTCCATCCTTGTTGTCCATGATGAAGAAGCCTGACGATGCAGGTGAGGTGAACATGCAAATGAAACCCTGCTGGAGCACCTCCTGGATGTACTCCTCCATAGCCTTGGTTTCAGCCATCGACAGAGAGTAGATGCGGCCGCATGGAGGCGCAGAGCCTGCAAGCAGGTCGATGGCACAGTCCTGGGGGTGATGAGGAGGGAGACAGATGGCATAGGTCTTGGAAAAAAAGTCCCAAAGTTTCTGGTATACCTCCGGGATGTTGGGCTTAAGGGCACCCACAGGACTATCAACCGATGTGGAACCCCAGGAAAAGGAAAAGCAGGTCTTCCGGCATTCAGGTCCCCAGTCTGATTTTCATCCTGGCCATGAGATTGTTATGACGTTGAAACCATGGGAGGCCAAGGATGATCTTGTGTACGGGTACACTGATGTTGAGGGAGGGAAGGATTTATTGATGTATTGATTCCACTTTGAGGGTGAGTGGTGCTATGATGTGAGGATTGTCCCAGATCCTAGTTGTTGACTAACCAGCGCTTAAAACCTGTTATGGCTGCATCCCTTTGTTCTCAATTTCCGCCTGAAGACATACCCAAATCTAACTGCCTGTAGCTCAGCCCGAGAGGCAAGGATATGCATATTCTTGGTATCATTTGAATGGAAACATTCTGAAGTTTGTGGAAATGTTAATTGAATGTAGGAGAATATAACACAGTAGATCTGGTGGAAGAAAAGAGAAAGAAAGAGCATACGTTTTCTGTTTTTTATTATTGTAGTATCATCTTTCACATGTACTAGAATAGCCACACAGTCAGATAGGATGCTGGAGATAATTTTGATGGATAACACAACACAAGAGGGCAACTGTAGGTGTGCAAAGTTTCAGACTGATAACTTCAGGAATGGGTGAGCTACATGACATTTAGCATGAAGTCACCCAGGTGTCCCACACAAGTTGTCCAAATGTACCCAAGTGGCCGAATTGGTGAAATGACCTAAAACTATATACAGCAGTGCAAATAACGATATACAACACATCAAAAAGCAATTCTAACACAAACACACAAAAAAAATTTAAAAAAAATATTAGAAAATACAGTGCCTTGCGAAAGTATTCGGCCCCCTTGAACTTTGCGACCTTTTGCCACATTTCAGGCTTCAAACATAAAGATATAAAACTGTATTTTTTTGTGAAGAATCAACAACAAGTGGGACACAATCATGAAGTGGAACGACATTTATTGGAAATTACAAACTTTTTTATGTGGCAAATGTGGCAAAATTTCGCAAAGTTCAAGGGGGCCGAATACTTTCGCAAGGCACTGTAAATATAGAAAAAAACAGTACACCCCTTGGAAATCCTCGTCACAGTATTTTGCTGCCTGTGCCCTGTCCCATAGCAGTCTCTTTCTGATGTAAAGCAGAGGCAAACTGAACAAGTGGTGCATTTCATGCGACACAGAACACAACGACGCCTCCATGCTGTGCCCTTTTGGCCCTGAGGCACAGTAATGCCTGCAGTAATGAACTGTGGCATATGAACACCACTGGGGGCACAGGTAGAGCGGGCAGCTTGGCACCGGGGCCTCCCAGTCGGAGTTGCTATCACTGTGAAAGAAAACATTAAAAAAATATTTGTATTGTATGAGCCTTTTATCATCACATAAAATAAACAGATATGTGTTGATTGTATAGAGCAGAGGGCACAGTCACTAAGGTGTTCCATTCAATTCCGGCCATTGTTATATATATATATATATATACACACACCCCCCACCAAAACCACACACACACACACACACAAAAACAGACTACATTTCATTGCAAAAAAAAAAAATATATATATTTTTTATATATAATATATATTTTTTTTTATATTTCATAAAACGGCATTAGCACTTACCCATCCAGAAGTACGTCCTGTCCTTGCAGAAACAGCTCCTCTGTTTGTTGGAATCATAACACTCCAAGATTCCTCAAACAAAAAAAATCTGTCTCACTTTCACTTTTACTTTAGAGTTTGACTTCGCTTTACATGATGTAATTCGCCAGGATATCTTCGATGAAATCGTTGAAACTACAACTTTCCGAAATACAGCTGCGCGTAAAAAGCCTTACAGCAACTGCTCTGATCGTCAAGGCGAAAATGGAGTTCCCTGCGCGTGCGATTACAACCAAGGAATTGTGATCCAACCCCAAACCATTACATACTGGCGTTTACCTCAGCTCATCTACCCAGCTAGATTTCAAGAAGATCAGTGGTCATTGGGCAGAAATATAGTCAATCAATGAAGCTTCGCTAAAATTATTGGTGCGTCAGGTAGTCATTTATCGTTGTCTTCAAATCAGCTCTCTTCGGTCAATTCTCCCCGCAAAAAAACAATGTTTGACTGTGTTGCGAACATCCAGAGGAATGCACTGAAACCCACCATGACTATATAAACAATTGTTTACATGGGCAAATCACGCCGAATGCTCCATAAAAAATGATAGAGATGGAATTCCCGGCACAAATAGTTTACAAAATGTTTAGATTTAGGCTATAAAAATTGATTTTATCAAAGAAAACGGCACTTCATTTGATCAATGGGATACTCAGGAAGAGAAATAAGAGCAAGATATCAGAATGTAAGTTATAATTTTACCTTCAGATGTGAAAGTCTAAAAACTGTCATGGCGGAAATGTTTCTGTTCTTGATTGCTCTTCTCAAACGAAAGCATGGGATTTGTACTCTGTAATAGCTATTTTAAATTGGAAAACGGATTTTGATTACCAAGATTATAATCTTTTGAAGGGTGTAAGACACTTGCATTTTCAAGAATGTTTAATGTTACGAAATTGTATTTTTAGTTGTCACTCTGAAATTTCACCTGATGTTGGTCCCTGTACGGGGACAGCAGCCATAACAGCTTAATTAGAATGTGCATTGATGATGTCATTCCCATAGTAACGATTAAAACATTCTCAAACCAGAAAACGTGGATTGATGGCAGTATTCACGTGAAACTGAAAGCGCGAACCACTGCTTTTAACCAGGGAAAGGAGACCGGAAACATGACCGAATACAAACAGTGTAGCTATTCCCTCCGCAAGGCAATCAAACAAGCTAAGCATCAGTATAGAGACAAAGTAGAGTCACAATTCAACGGCTCAGACACAAGAAGTATGTGGCAAGGTCTACAGTCAATCACGGATTACAAAAAGAAGACCAGCCCCGTCTCAGACCAGGATGTCTTGCTCCCAGGCAGGAACTTTTTTGCCCGCTTTGAGGACAATACAGTGCCACTGACACGGCCCACTACCAAAACCTGCGGACTCTCCTTCACTGCAGCCGACAAGAGTAAAACATTTAAACGTGTTAACCCTCGCAAGGCTGCAGGCCCAGACGGCATCCCCAGCCGCGTCCTTAGAGCATGCGCAGACCAGCTGGCTGGTGTGTTTACGGACATATTCAATCAATCCTTATCCCAGTCTGCTGTTCCCACATGCTTCAAGAGGGCCACCATTGTCCCTGTTCCAAAGAAAGCTAAGGTAACTGAGCTAAACGACTACCGCCCCGTAGCACTCACTTCCGTCATCATGAAGTGCTTTGAGAGACTAGTCAAAGACCATATCACCTCCACCCTACCTGACACCCTAGACCCATTCCAATTTGCTTACCGCCCAAATAGGTCCACAGACGATGCAATCTCAACCACACTGCGCACTGCCCTAACCCATCTGGACAAGAGGAATACCTATGTGAGAATGCTGTTCATCGACTTCAGCTCAGCATTTAACAACATAGTACCCTCCAAACTCGTCATCAAGCTCGAGACCCTGGGTCTCGACCCCGCCCTGTGCAACTGGGTACTGGACTTCCTGACGGGCCACCCCCATGTGGTGAGGGTAGGTAACAACATCTCCACCCCGCTGATCCTCAACACTGGGCGCCCACAAGGGTGCGTTCTGAGCCCTCTCCCACAAGGGTGCGTTCTGAGCCCTCTCCTCCCTTTAGGCCGACGAGACGGCCTAAAGGGAGGAGGTGAGGGCCCTTGGAGTGTGGTGTCAGGAAAATAACCTCACACTCAACGTCAACAAAACAAAGGAGATGATTGTGGACTTCAGGAAACAGCAGAGGGAGCACCCCCCTATCCACATCGATGGGACAGTAGTGGAGAGGGTAGTAAGTTTTAAGTTCCTCGGCATACACATCACGGACAAACTGAATTGGTCCACCCACACAGACAGCGCCGTGAAGAAGGCGCAGCAGTGCCTCTTCAACCTCAGGAGGCTGAAGAAATTCAGCTTGTCACCAAAAGCACTCACAAACTTCTACAGTTGCACAATCGAGAGCATCCTGTCGGGCTGTATCACCGCCTGGTACGGAACCTGCTCCGCCCACAACTGTAAGGCTCTCCAGAGGGCAGTGAGGTCTGCACAACTCATCACCAGGGGCAAACTACCTGCCCTCCAGGACACCTACACCACCCAATGTCACAGGAAGGCCATAAAGATCATCAAGGACAACAACCACCTGAGCCACTGCCTGTTCACCCCGCTATCATCCAAAAGCCGAGGTCAGTACTGGTACATTAAAGCAGGGACCGAGAGACTGAAAAACAGCTTCTATCTCAAGGCCATCAGAATGTTAAACAGCCACCACTAACATTGAGTGGCTGCTGCCAACACACTGTGTCACGTTCTGACCTTAGTTCCTTTGGGCCACACGGTAATGTTCCGGTTTTGGTAAATTCACGTCATCGTTTATTATTTAGATTCAGTGTTCAGTGCTTTCTTTAATGAAAATCATCAAGAAACACTTACCACGCTGCGCTTTGGTCCGATCCTTCTTCCACCTCTGAATGCCGTTACAGAAACACCCACCACCAGAGGAACAAGCAGCATGGTAACGGGCAGCAGCAGGAGAGGCAGCAATATTTGGAGAACTGGACTTGGGAGGAGATTCTGGACAGCAAAGAAACCTGGGCACAGCCAGGGGAATATCGCCGCCCCAAAGCAGAGCTGGAGGCAGCGAAAGCAGAGAGGCGCCGGTATGAGGAGGCAGCACGGCAGCGCGGCTGGAAGCCCAAAAGGCAGCCCCAAAAATGTCTTGGGGGGAGCACACGGGGAGTGTGGCTAAGTCAGGTAGGAGACCTGAGCCAACTCCCCGTGCTTACCGGAGAGCGAGAGGGACCGGGCAGGCACCGTGTTATGCAGTGGAGTGCACGGTGTCCCCGGTGCGTGTGCATAGCCTGGTGCGTTACATTCCAGCTCCTCGTATGGGCCGGGCAAGAGTGGGCATCGAGCCAGGTGCTATGACGCCGGCTCTACGCATCTGGTCTCCAGTGCGTCTCCTCGGGCCGGCGTACATGGCACCAGCCTTACGCATGGTGTCTCCGGTTCACCAGCACAGCCCAGTGTGGGCTATTCCACCTCACTGCACTGGCCTGGCGACGGGGAGCATTCAACCAGGTAAGGTTGGGCAGGCTCGGTGCTCAAGAGCTCCAGTGCGCCTGCACGGTCCGGTCTATCCAGTGCCACCTCCATGCACAAGCCCTCTGGTGGCAGCCCCCCGCACCAGGTTGTCTCTCCGTCTTCTCCCTACAGGTGCTCCCGTCTGTCCAGCGCTGCCAGAGCCTTCCTCCTGCCCTGCGCTGCCAGAGTCTCCCGTCTGTCCTGAGCCGCCAGAGTCTCCCTTCTGTCCTGAGCCGCCAGAGTCTCCCGTCTGTCCTGAGCTGCCAGAGTCTCCCGTCTGTCCTGAGCCGCCAGAGTCTCCCGTCTGTCCTGAGCCGCCAGAGTCTCCTGTCTGTCCTGAGCCGCCAGAGCCGCCAGAGCCACCAGTCAGCCAGGAGCCACCAGAGCTGCTAGCCAGGAGCCGCCAGAGCCGTCAGTCAGCCAGGAGCCGCCAGAGCCGTCAGCCAGTCAGGAGCCGCCAGGGCCGTCAGTCAGCCAGGCGATGCCAGAATCGCCCTTCACTCCGGAGCTGCCGGATTCTCCCGCCTGTCTGGCGCTGCCGGAATCTCCCGTCCATTCGGAACCCGTGGCGTGGGTCCCCAGTCCAAGGTCGGCGGCGAGGGTCGCCGCTCTAAAGAGGCCACGGAGGCGGGCTAAGAGGTGGGGTCCACATCCCGCCCCAGAGCCTCCACAGCGGACAGACGCCCACCCAGACCCTCCGCTACAGGTTCAGGTTTTGCGGCCGGAGTCCGCACCTTTGGGGAGGGGGGGGTACCGTCACGTTCTGGCCTTAGTTCCTTTTTTTCTTTGTTTTAGTATGGTCAGGGCGTGAGTTGGGGTGGGAAGTCTATGTTGGTTTTTCTATGTTGGTTTTTGAGTTCGGCCTAGTATTGTTCTCAATCAGAGGCAGCTGTCAATTGTTGTTCCTGATTGAGAATCATACTTACGTAGCCTGGGTTTCACTTTTGGTTTGTGGGTGTTTGTTTCCGTGTGAGTGTTTGGTCCACAAGGTACTGTTTCGGTTTTGGTAAATTCACGTCATCGTTTATTGTTTTGATTCAGTGTTCAGTGCTTTCTTTAATTAAAATTATCATGAACACTTACCACGCTGTGCTATGGTCCTCCTCTCTTTCTCCCGAAGACGATCGTTACACACTGACTCAACGCCAGCCACTTTAATAATGGGAATTGATGGAAATTGATGTAAAATATATCACTAGCCACTTTAAACAATGCTACTTAATATAATGTTTACATACTCTACATTACTCATCTCATATGTATATGTATATACTGTACTCTATATCATCTACTGCATCTTTATGTAATACATGTATCACTAGCCACTTTAAACTATGCCACTTTGTTTACATACCCTACATTACTCATCTCATATGTATATACTGTACTCGATACCATCTACTGCATCTTGCCTATGCTGTTCTGTACCATCACCCATTCACATATCTTTATGTACATATTCTTTATCCCTTTACGCTTCTGTGTATAAGGTAGTAGTTTTGGAATTGTTAGGTTAGATTACTCGTTGGTTATTACTGCATTATCGGAACTAGAAGCACAAGCATTTCGTTACACTCGCATTAACATCTGCTAACCATGTTTATGTGACAAATACATTTGATTTGATTTGAAGCTTAACAGGAATGTGGTTCTGAATATAAACAGTAATACCTCCACCTTTGACATTTCTGTATTTTCTGTAGCTCTTATAACCATGTATTGCTACCACTGTATCCAGGGTAGCCTAGTGCTTAGAGTGTTGGACTAGTAACCGGAAGGTTGCAAGTTCAAATCCCCGAGCTGACAAGATACAAATCTGTCGTTCTGCCCTTGAACAGGCAGTTATCCCACTGTTCCTAGGCCGTCATTGAAGATAAGAATTTGTTCTTAACTGACTTGCCTAGTTAAATAAAGGTAAAATAAAAAAAGGTAGTACATAAGGTAGTTTCATAGAATATGAATGTAGCAAATTATTGATTTCATGAACTTTGTTTCTTATTAAACTACATATGTTAACGTGGGCAATTTTTTTGCACTTTTCTGGGATGCTTGATTGTTTTCATTGCTTTACTGGGAAGCTTAGCAGAGGTAGACGTGCTCATGTTATTTATGTTAGTGCAGGGTGAGCTGCACACAATGGACTTCCTATTAGGGCATACCACCTCATTGCGAACAGTATAACTCTGGTTCATATGCACATTATTACTGCATACAATAACTGTGGGATCAGAAGAGGCATTCAGGGCAGTAAGAGGAACATTAGGTTACTTACATTACTTCCAACGCCCCTGGGATAATGTACATTTGCTGAAGCATTATCACAACTCAGTGACACAATGGTAGGGATTAACTGAGCTGGGCTTCATTGATAAGTCATTGTCTCAACGCAGCCTTATAATGCTGTGAAAGGATCCAGGAATCCAAAGGATTTGGGTGGATCCCATCCTCCTTATAAAACAAGCTTTGTTTCCAGACAGTATCATGTTAAATGTTCCACCCACAGAGCTGCAGTTGGCTCGTAGCCAGTTATGGAGGGCTAAAAGTCTGCTGAATTATTCAATGCCATGATTTAGGGAGGGTAGAGGGACAGATATTATGGGGCGTTTGTTGATGTCAAGCAGTGGCCCAATCAGTTCTTTAAAATCCATCTTCAGCTGTTCTGAGCTGCCCTTCATAGTGTCATTGAATTACATTAACATTTAAGTCATTTAGCAGACGCTCTTATCCAGAGCGACTTACAAATTGGTGAATTCACCTTCTGACATCCAGTGGAACAGCCACTTTACAATAGTGCATCTAAATCATTAAGGGGGAGGGGGGGGGGGTGAGAAGGATTACTTATCCTATCCTAGGTATTCCTTGAAGAGGTGGGGTTTCAGGTGTCTCCGGAAGGTGGTGATTGACTCCGCTGTCCTGGCGTCGTGAGGGAGTTTGTTCCACCATTGGGGGGCCAGAGCCCATATGAACTCTGACAGACTCAATTTCTTGATGCTGGTTTAAAATATTTGGGAGCGGCCTCCCGACTGGCACAGTGGTCTAAGTGACTGTATCGCAGTGCTTGATGTCATGTCTTATTATGTCTTGTTCCTGTTCTTTCTCTTCACTCTGTCTCTCTCTGCTGGTCTTATTAGGTTACCTTCTCTTTCTCTCTTTCCCCACCTGTTCCCTTTTTTCCCTCTGATTAGGTCTCTATTTCTCTCTCTGTTCCTGCTACTTTCGGTGTCAGATTCTCGTTTGAGTTTCTCATGCCAGAAGCAAGCTATCGTCTCGTTTGCTTCATCCTTGTCCTATCCTGTCGGAATCTGCCTGGCAGGTGCATCCTGTACACTACTAACTGTCTTTCGTTTGCACTGTGTCCAGTTCATCTGATGCTACGTGAGATCAGGTACCACTGTTCCTCTATGACCCGAGCCTACCCAGAGCGACCTGCAGCCTGTCGCCGCTAACCCAGCTATTCTCCTCTGCTACTAAGAAGGGGACTCTCTTGTTATTTATCAGAGGGACTTTATGTTTCATTTGTCGCCCTCTCTGCGGGTTGTCTATTTTTGCCATTATCAACGTCTGAAGAGGATCTATGTCTTTCCTGTGTTCTCATTAAAGAACTCTGTTTTTGTTAAACTGCTTTTGGGTCCTCACTCAAGTGCACAACACTTGAGGCGTCACTACAGACCTGGGTTTGATCCCGGGCTATGACGTAGCCGGCCTCAACCGGGAGACCCATGAGGCGGCACACAATTGGCCCAGCATTGTCCGGAATAGGGGAGGGTTTGGCCGGCCGGGATGTCCTTGTCCCATCGCGCTCTAGTGACTCCTTGCCGGGTGCATGCACGCTGACACGGTTTCCTGTTGTAGTGTTTCCTTCGACACATTGGTGACGCTGGCTTCCAGGTTAAGCGATCAGTGTGTCAAGAAGCAGTGCAGGTTGGCAGGGTTGTGCTTTGGAGGAAGCATGGCTCTCGACCTTCGCCTCTCCCGAAACCGTGCCGGAGTTGCAGTGATGAGACAAGACGGTCAATTGGATATCACAAAATTGGGGAGAAAAAGGGGTAAAAAGTACCCCCCTCCCCAAAAAAATCAAATAATGTTTGGCAGCAGCTTATTGATGTCCTGTCCTCGTGCTCCTGGATGGCACAACGTTTTTTCTCCAGGGACTGAGACATTTCTCACCATTGAACTGCCCAATGCAACAGCCGGAAAAGGGAATGGAGAAATGCGCCCATTCCTCCCCCTTCATACAATTTGTTTAATCTTTCACGGGCCCACGAAAAGCTGGATAGCGTTCGCCCGCTGCTCTCAGCGATAGGTCGAAGCCTCCCACAGCAGGAGCTGAACTCAATGACAAAGCCGCTGCTGGAGTCAGCGTAGTTGGAGTCATTACAGCCATCGCATACACAGGCAATCCCAACGATGAAGGCGCAGGCACCAGTGCAGCAAAGCTATTCCTCATGTCAATCTGCTACGAACCTCTCACAGTCACTCCCGTCCGATTAGTAGCTTGCCGCTGCCTTCGGTTTTCACAAGTAGAGACATGGGACCAGCGCTGATTGGAACATTTTTCTTTCTGTTCAACATCTACTTCACTACAGGATGGAGGAGGAGAAGCAGATTGAGATGACTTCCTTGGTCGGCAAGTTCCAGTTAGCGCAGGCCATTTGGATAGTGACAGATGACAAGGCGGGGAAAATTCCATCAGGCCCGAGCGGCATCAGCCATAGGAGTTGAGAATGAGAAAGTTCCAATTTGCATTGTCCCCAAATTTTGATTCGTTTGCTAAATTTAACCACCTCATTCCTGTAATCCTCCGCTAGCAAACAATTGCCACATTGGAACTCCAGATTGTCAATATTGTCCCGGATAAGAGCATAATAAACACAGCTCTACAGCGTTGGAAATGTTCGTTAGCTATTCCAGGCGAAGCAGGCCCCATTACAACCTAACCTATTACAAGCAAGCTAACTTGCTAGCTGGCTAGTTTGTAGCAGGTGTTGACACAATTACGCAAGTTTGTGTCGGTGTCAAGTCAGTGACAGCAGCTGGCGGGGAAACACAAGAAGCATAAGGAGCTATACTGGTCACAATTGGGAAACTCACTCACACACTGGAAATAAGCACTTTCCTTTAGCTTGTGTTATTGCGAGCATTGTACAACCCTTCGGTAGTCTGGCTCGGTGAAGTCTGGCTTGGTGAAGCAAACGAGCAATCTGCAGTTGACTGGGGCAGCTCTAGCAGGGCAGAAATTTTCTGAACTGACTTGTTAGAAAAAAGTGATGTGATCAGGCACGTGCATAGATAGCGGTCAACTCGTGGTCATGCACTTACCCACCTATGAAAAATTGCCCTCGCAACTCGGTGGATTTGTATTTATTTGATGAATTAGCCTATATGGTATTTTTTAATTTTTCATGTCAATTTGAAATGTAACTAATTGCACATCAAATTAGCAAATTTTAAAAGCTCTTGAATCGCCTAAAATACCCCCTCCCCCAACCTCCAAGAGTGCACTTGTCTGATTTGCATGCAGTGGCTGCGGGCGCTGGGCAGGGACACTTGAATACTGGTAGGAGGCTACTTTTGATCTTTCTCTCACTGTTAGGGACAAAGAATGGGGCAATTGTTAGTAAGAGGCAGATGTCAGCAGCAGACCAAACTCAAATCAAGTAAAAACGAGTTTGTTTCGACAGCATAGCTAACTAGAGCACTAGCTAACATATTTACATCATCATTTGCCCTGATCAGCTGAAAGCCACTCTTCCCGGTGTCAATCATCTCGGGTCCTCTCTAGGCAGAGGAGGCACTGGCTTGCTTACAATTTGTGATGAGTGAGTGTATTGTTGCAGAAAATAAGACTTTATGAAATTTTGGCTACAGAGGCAGTTGGTATGTTATGTATTTCGTGTGAATGAATTATGAAAGGCGATTATTTATTTTTCTGCCCTTTTTTATTTTGAGCACCTGCCCCCCAAATGTCTGTGCACGGCCCTGCATGTGATCAAATGTCTGTGCACGGCCCTGCAAGTGATCAAATGTCTGTGCACGGCCCTGCATGTGATCAAATGTCATGCAGTTTTTGATTAAGTCGACGCTTAATCAACAACAGCCATCACCTGCATTGTAAGAGGCACTATTTGTCAACCAGTCATTTGGTTGATTTTGCCTGACCCAAAGCGAACGTGACCTGAAACAGGAACCAACTTTGCTGCGATTCTAACACTACACTACGGGGGATACAAATTAAAGTGATATTTGAGACCTATGTTTTTAGTTTGTGATTGTGTGATATGGGGGTATAGAAAACTTTATTAAGACATTTATAAAGAAAAACCTTTTTAAACAATAAAAGCTATGTTCACACTGCATTGTCGATCTGAGCCTTGCTGTTGGAAAACCCCTACAGTGTCCGATTTTCAGCTGTCATAAATGTACCTCCCCTGACTTTCATCTGTTGCCGACTTTTATCTACAGTTGGCTTTGCTAGCCTTTTCATGCTCTTGTGACACTTGATATTCTGAATTTCCCTTGATTTGTCTGTGATTAAACTGTGGGTCAAAAGGGAAATAAAAGTATTATCAGATTTTTTTTGGGGGGGGGGGTGAATCCCACTGTACCAGTGTCCTAGACAGCTAGCTACCAGTGTCGCCCCCTCCTGTGTACCGGAGACCTCCAAGCTAGCTAGCACCAGTGTCCTTCCCTACCGCCTACAAAACACCTGCTCTTGACATTAACAGAACTGTGGGGAAACAGTGCCTGACACACGGGGGCGAAGTACACTGTCTACCGATATGCTACCTATGCTGCATTCTGTGTACCAGCGTCACTGTAGTCCTAATTAGCTAGCTACCGTTGTCACCACAACCTCTTCTGTGGATTTTATCGGCGGTTGGTATCCAACCTAATGGTGCATTTCCGCCTTCCGCCTGTGTACCAGAGTCCTAGCTTAAAAATTGACCAATAGAAATATTAAGAAGGGCTGTTGCAGGAATGCAATCTTGCCCGAATTGCCGGCTGCAATCGTACCCTTCTTGACCAAGCAGCCAACTTACCAGCAGACGAGCTCCCTGCAGCCCTGCAGCCCATTTGAGCAGCCTTCAGACTAGTTCTCTTTCAGCCTACTTGGTTTGACATCTCACTTTGTGACATCTCACTATGTCATTGGTTGAAGCCTTATTCAATCGCTCTTAACAGGCCAATCAATCAATCAAATGTATTTATAAAGCCCTTTTTACATCAGCCAATGTCACAAAGTGCTGTACAGAAACCCAGCCTAAAACCCCAAACAGCAAGCAATGCAGATGTAGGAAACAACACCTCCACTTCGCTGATCTTCAACACAGGGACCCCACAAGGGTGCGCACTCATCCCCCTCCTGTACTTCCTGTTCACCCATGACTGCGTGGCCATGCACCCCTCCAACTCAATCATCAAGTTTGCAGATGACAACAGTAGTAGGCCTGATTACCAACAATGACAAGATAGCACACAGGGAGGACGTGAGGGCCCTGGCGGAGTGTGGTGGCAGGAAAATGATCTCTCCCTCAACGTCAACAAAACAAAGGAGCTGATCGTGGACTTCAGGAAACAGCAGAGGGAGCACGCCCCTATCCACAGTGACAGGACCGCAGTGGAGAAGGTGGAAAGCTTCAAGTTTCTCGCCGTACATATCACTGACAATTTGAAATGGTCCACCCACACAGACAGCGTGGCGAAGAAGGCTCAATAGCTTCTCTTCAACCTCAGGAGGCTGAAGAGTTTCGGTTTAGCCCATAAGACCCTCACAAACTTTTACAGAAGTACAATTGAGAGCATCCTGTCGTGCTGTATCACCGCCTGGTACGGCAACTGCACTGCTTGTAACCGCAGGAATTTCCAGAGGGGGGTGCTGTCTGCCCAACGAATCACCGGGAGCACACTGTCTGCCCTCCAGGACACTTAAATCACCCGATGTTACAGGAAGGCCAACAATATCATCAAGGACATCAATCACCCGAGCCACGGCCTGCTCGAGGTCAGTACAGGTGCATCAAAGCTGGGACCGAGAGACTGAAAAACAGCTTCTATCTCAAGACCATCAGAGGGTTAAATAGCCATCAATAGCCGGCTACCACCCAGTTACTCAACCCTGCACCTTAGAGGCTGCTGCCCTATAGATAGTTGAAGTCGGAAGTTTACATATACTTAGGTTTGAGTCATTAAAACTCGTTTTTTAAACCACTACACAAATTTCTTGTTAACAAACTATAGTTTTGGCAAGTCGGTGAGGACATGTACTTTGTGCATGACACAAGTGATTTTTCCAACAATTGTTTACAGACAGATTATTTCACTTATAATTGACTGTATCACAATTCCAGTGGATCTGAAGTTTACATGCACTAACTTGACTGTGCCTTCAAACAGCTTGAAAAATTCCAGAAAATTATGTCATGGCTTTAGCTTCTGATAGGCTAATTGACATCATTTAAGTCAATTGGATGTATTTAAAGGCCTACCTTCAAACTCAGTGCCTCTTTGCTTGACATCATGGGAAAAGCAAAGGAAATCAGCCAAGACATCAGAAAAGAATTGTAGACCTCCACAAGTCTGGTTCATCCTTGGGAGCAATTTCCAAATGCCTGAAGGTACCACGTTCATCTGTACAAACAATAGTACGCAAGTATAAACACCATGGGACCCCGCAGGCGTCATACCTTTCAGGAAGGAGACGCGTTCTGTTTCCTAGAGATGAATGTACTTTTGGGCGAAAGGTGCAAATCAATCCCAGAACAACAGAAAAGACTCTGTGAAGATGCTGGAGGAAACAGGTACAAAAGTATCTATATCCACAGTAAAACGAGTCCTATATCAACATAACCTGAAAGGTCGCTCAGCAAGGAAGAATCCACTGATCTAAAACCACCATAAAAAAAAGCCAGGCTACGGTTTGCAACTGCACTTGGGGACAAAGATTGTACTTTTTGGAGAAATGTCCTCTGGTCTGATAAAACAAAAATAGAACTGTTTGGCCATAATGACCATCGTTATGTTTGGAGGAAAAGGGGGAGCTTGCAACCCGAAGTACACCATCCCAACCGTGAAGTACGGGAGTGGCAGCATCATGTTGTGGGAGTGCTTTGCTGCAGGAGGGACTGGTGCACTTCACAAAATAGATGGCATCATGAGGCAGAAAAAATATGTGGATATATTGAAGCAACATCTCAAGACATCAGTCAGGAAGTTAACGCTTGTTTGCAAATGGGTCATCCAAATGGACAATGACCCCAAGCATACTTCCAAAGTTGTGGCAAAATGGCTTAAGGAAAACAAAGTCAAGGTATTGGAGTGGCCATAACAAAGCCCAGACCTCAATCCTATAGAAAATTTGTGGGCAGAACTGAAAAAGCGTGTGCGAGCAAGGAGGCCTACAAACCTGACTCAGTTACACCAGCTCTGTCAAGAGGAATGGGTCAAAATTCCCCCAACTTATTGTGTGAAGCTTGTGGAAGGCTACCTGAAACATTTGACCCAAGTTAAACAATTGAAAGGCAATGCTACCAAATACTATTTGAGTGTATGTAAACTTTTGACCCACTGGGAATGTGATGAAAGAAATAAAAGCTGAAATAAATCACTCTCTACTATTATTCTGACAGTTCACATTCTTAAAATAAAGTGGTGATCCTTACAGACCCAAGACAGGAAATTTTTACTAGGATTAAATGTCAGGAATTGTGAAAAACTGAGTTTAAATGTATTTGTCTAAGATGTATGTATATTTCTGACTTCAAATGTACAAAGACATGGAATCACTGGCCAATTTAATAATGTTTACATATTGCTTTACTCATCTCATATGTATATATTGTATTCTATTCTACTGTATTTTAGTCAATGCCGCTTCGACATTGCTCGTCCTAATATTTATAAATTCCATTCTTTTACTTTTAGATTTGTGTGTATTGGGGTGAATTATTAGATACTACTGCACTGTTGGAGCTAGGAACACAAGCGTTTTGCTACACCCGCAATAACATCTGCTAAATATATGTATGTGACCAATACATTTGATATGGTTTGACTCCGTTCAGGTCTCGTGGAGATTCTGCAATTCTGTCCACAACAATGTTGTTCCGCCTTGATTTTCCCTCGATATAGATTTTATTTCTCAATTTCTATCATGGATTCACATACATAACTGACGTCCTCTATTACTGACTTACAGGTTGCGGACATCTTGCCGTTCTCCTGTTTAAACTTATCGAGCTGACACTAGGAGAACTGCAAACTGTTCTTCAGGTCCTGGACCTCTCAGGTCAGGTCATCCATTCTTTTTTTAGTTGACTCAGTATTTGAATGCAACACTTGAAGATATTTTGTGGCTGTTGTAACAACTGCTTGTAGAACTACTTTTGTTTATTTGAAAGATCCTTCATCTGTAATAATAGACATCACTGTCCTCAACGCTACTCCCAATGGCTTTGGTTTTTGTCATGGTCGCAATGTCAGCTACGCTGTTACTGCTTGCAGTTTCAGACAGGAAAAGTCACAGGGAAGATGGAAACAGCAACAAATAGCAGAGATCTAGACAGCCACAAGACCGGGACAATCCGTGATTCCAGCCACAAGGGCTAACCGTGTCGCGGTCTGGATTCAAGCCCTCAAGAAAACACTGATAGCTTGATAGGCAGCTAGCAGCTAGCTGCTATGCCAAGCGGCTCCTCAGACCCTTGGTCGGCAGGATCCCTGAACAGATAGCAGCGGTCCCAGCAACTGATGCCAACCTTGTTCCAGGATCCAAACTCAAAAGGTAGCTAGCTAGCTAGTAATCAAACCTTTTCAAAACTTTCCAAAACAACAAACTGAGCTCTCCCTCATTCCGCGTTTAACAGGAAGTGGGTGTAGAGCCAATGGCCGCCCCATAGGAGGGTGTAGGCATGGAACGTCACGTGGGGTGACTCTGGCAGGGGGTGCTGGACTCTGGGAGGGAGGGGGGGTGCTGTAAAGGCCACTGGGCAGTGAGTGTTCAGGGGGAATGACACTGGTCCTTGTAGGGATCGCTCTGGGGTTGTGGTACACTGACCACTGGAAGGGGAGCGCTCTGGGGTAGTGGTACACTGACCACTGGGAGGGTGGCACCTTGGGGGCGTGGCACACTAGCCACTGAAGGAGTAGCACTCTGGGGATTTTAACCACTGGGGGGAGGTGGAACACTGAAGGGGGAACTCTGGATGGGTGGCACTTCGGGTTTGTGACAAAGGGTCTGGTATCCATTCCATCTTGGCTGGGGATGGGGGTAGCTGGCTGTCTATTCAGGGTACATTTACATTACATTTAAGTCATTTGGCAGACGCTCTTATCCAGAGCGACTTACAAATTGGTGAATTCACCTTATGACATCCAGTGGAACAGCCACTTACAATAGTGCATCTAAATCATTTAAGGGGGGGGGTGAGAAGGATTACTTTATCCTAACCTAGGTATTCCTTAAAGAGGTGGGGTTTCAGGTGTCTCCGGAAGGTGGTGATTGACTCCGCTGTCCTGGCGTCGTGAGGGAGTTTGTTCCACCATTGGGGGGCCAGAGCAGCAAACAGTTTTGACTGGGCTGAGCGGGAACTGTACTTCCTCAGTGGTAGGGAGGCAAGCAGGCCAGAGGTGGATGAACGCAGTGCCCTTGTTTGGGTGTAGGGCCTGATCAGAGCCTGGAGGTACTGCGGTGCCGTTCCCCTCACAGCTCCGTAGGCAAGCACCATGGTCTTGTAGCGGATGCGAGCTTCAACTGGAAGCCAGTGGAGAGAGCGGAGGAGCGGGGTGACGTGAGAGAACTTGGGAAGGTTGAACACCAGACAGGCTGCGGCGTTCTGGATGAGTTGTAGGGGTTTAATGGCACAGGCAGGGAGCCCAGCCAACAGCGAGTTGCAGTAATCCAGACGGGAGATGACAAGTGCCTGGATTAGGACCTGCGCCGCTTCCTGTGTGAGGCAGGGTCGTACTCTGCGGATGTTGTAGAGCATGAACCTACAGGAACGGGCCACCGCCTTGATGTTAGTTGAGAACGACAGGGTGTTGTCCAGGATCACGCCAAGGTTCTTAGCGCTCTGGGAGGAGGACACAATGGAGTTGTCAACCGTGATGGCGAGATCATGGAACGGGCAGTCCTTCCCCGGGAGGAAGAGCAGCTCCGTCTTGCCGAGGTTCAGCTTGAGGTGGTGATCCGTCATCCACACTGATATGTCTGCCAGACATGCAGAGATGCGATTCGCCACCTGGTCATCAGAAGGGGGAAAGGAGAAGATTAATTGTGTGTCGTCTGCATAGCAATGATAGGAGAGACCATGTGAGGTTATGACAGAGCCAAGTGACTTGGTGTATAGCGAGAATAGGAGAGGGCCTAGAACAGAGCCCTGGGGGACACCAGTGGTGAGAGCGCGTGGCGAGGAGACAGATTCTCGCCACGCCACCTGGTAGGAGCGACCTGTCAGGTAGGACGCAATCCAAGCGTGGGCCGCGCCGGAGATGCCCAACTCGGAGAGGGTGGAGAGGAGGATCTGATGGTTCACAGTATCGAAGGCAGCCGATAGGTCTAGAAGGATGAGAGCAGAGGAGAGAGAGTTAGCTTTAGCAGTGCGGAGCGCCTCAGTGATACAGAGAAGAGCAGTCTCAGTTGAATGACTAGTCTTGAAACCTGACTGATTTGGATCAAGAAGGTCATTCTGAGAGAGATAGCGGGAGAACTGGCCAAGGACGGCACGTTCAAGAGTTTTGGAGAGAAAAGAAAGAAGGGATACTGGTCTGTAGTTGTTGACATCGGAGGGATCGAGTGTAGGTTTTTTCAGAAGGGGTGCAACTCTCGCTCTCTTGAAGACGGAAGGGACGTAGCCAGCGGTCAGGGATGAGTTGATGAGCGAGGTGAGGTAAGGGAGAAGGTCTCCGGAAATGGTCTGGAGAAGAGAGGAGGGGATAGGGTCAAGCGGGCAGGTTGTTGGGCGGCCGGCCGTCACAAGAAGCGAGATTTCATCTGGAGAGAGAGGGGAGAAAGAGGTCAGAGCACAGGGTAGGGCAGTGTGAGCAGAACCAGCGGTGTCGTTTGACTTAGCAAACGAGGATCGGATGTCGTCGACCTTCTTTTCAAAATGGTTGACGAAGTCATCTGCAGAGAGGGAGGAGGGGGGGGAGGGGGAGGAGGATTCAGGAGGGAGGAGAAGGTGGCAAAGAGCTTCCTAGGGTTAGAGGCAGATGCTTGGAATTTAGAGTGGTAGAAAGTGGCTTTAGCAGCAGAGACAGAGGAGGAAAATGTAGAGAGGAGGGAGTGAAAGGATGCCAGGTCCGCAGGGAGGCGAGTTTTCCTCCATTTCCGCTCGGCTGCCCGGAGCCCTGTTCTGCTCGCAATGAGTCGTCGAGCCACGGAGCGGGAGGGGAGGACCGAGCCGGCCTGGAGGATAGGGGACATAGAGAGTCAAAGGATGCAGAAAGGGAAGAGAGGAGGGTTGAGGAGGCAGAATCAGGAGATAGGTTGGAGAAGGTTTGAGCAGAGGGAAGAGATGATAGGATGGAAGAGGAGAGAGTAGCGGGGGAGAGAGAGCAAAGGTTGGGACGGCGCGATACCATCCGAGTAGGGGCAGTGTGGGAAGTGTTGGATGAGAGCGAGAGGGAAAAGGATACAAGGTAGTCGTCAGAGACTTGGAGGGGAGTTGCAATGAGGTTAGTGGAAGAACAGCATCTAGTAAAGATGAGGTCGAGCGTATTGCCTGCCTTGTGAGTAGGGGGGGAAGGTGAGAGGGTGAGGTCAAAAGAGGAGAGGAGTGGAAAGAAGGAGGCAGAGAGTCAAAGGTAGTCAAAGGTAGACGTGGGGAGGTTAAAGTCGCCCAGGACTGTGAGAGGTGAGCCGTCCTCAGGAAAGGAGCTTATCAAGGCATCAAGCTCATTGATGAACTCTCCGAGGGAACCTGGAGGGCGATAAATGATAAGGATGTTAAGCTTGAAAGGGCTGGTAACTGTGACAGCATGGAATTCAAAGGAGGCGATAGACAGATGGGTAAGGGGAGAAAGAGAGAATGACCACTTGGGAGAGATGAGGATCCCGGTGCCACCACCCCGCTGACCAGAAGCTCTCGGGGTGTGCGAGAACACGTGGGCGGACGAAGAGAGAGCAGTAGGAGTAGCAGTGTTATCTGTGGTGATCCATGTTTCCGTCAGTGCCAAGAAGTCGAGGGACTGGAGGGAGGCATAGGCTGAGATGAACTCTGCCTTGTTGGCCGCAGATCGGCAGTTCCAGAGGCTACCGGAGACCTGGAACTCCACGTGGGTCGTGCGTGCTGGGACCACCAGATTAGGGTGGCCGCGGCCACGCGGTGTGGAGCGTTTGTATGGTCTGTGCAGAGAGAAGAGAACAGGGATAGATAGACACATAGTTGACAGGCTACAGAAGAGGCTACGCTAATGCAAAGGAGATTGGAATGACAAGTGGACTACACGTCTCGAATGTTCAGAAAGTTAAGCTTACGTAGCAAGAATCTTATTGACTAAAATGATTGAAATGATACAGTACTGCTGGAGTAGGCTAGCTGGTAGTGGCTGCGTTGTTGACTTTGTAGGCTAGCTGGCAGTGGCTGCGTTGTTGACACTACACTAATCAAGTCGGCATAGGGAGCCTGGTAAGTCTGAGCTGGTTGTTGGACTTGGGCCTAGTAAGCATGAGCTCATTGCTGAGCTGCAACCACTGGGCTTGGCGCTAAGTAAGGTTGGGCTAATAGCTGAGCCAGGGCCTGGTAGGTCGGGATTCGTAGCTGAGCTGGAGCCTGGCAGAGATGGACTGGTAGCTGCGGCTGCTGATAGGTTTGGTATGGTTGTTGTGGCTGAGCTGTGGCCTAGCCTTGAGACTGGTATGGCTGGGCCGGAGGCTGATGGGGCTGAGCTGGTTGCTGAGCTGGGTTCTGGGCTGGAACCTGGTATGGCTGGACTAGGGGCTAGTAGGAATGAGCAAGGGCCTGGGCTGGAGCCTGGTATGGCTGGGGTAGAAGGGCTGGGCTGGAGACTGGTAGGGCTGGGGTAGTAGTGCCCAAGGAAGGTCAGAGGTCAACTGGGTTCTAGAATAACATTGAAGTCGTGGGTCTGTCCAGTATATGTAGGCTTGACTCTGTGTCCTGTACTGCAGCCCCTGGGTTGGATCAACCCATTAACAGCGAACATCTGTCGTCTCTCAGAGCAACACGTGCCAAGCAGACTGAACTCAGGTGTGGATTTACTGTCATGGGGGAACCACCTACCTGGCTCATCCCAAAGTCATCGAGGAGGTGTGGGGACTTTACGGCAGGACTGGAGTCAGACAACGCGCAATGAGAGACCACGACGCTAAGCGGTTCATTTTCATGTACTCAGTTTAATCCCGACTACTCCAAGATTATGATATGTCCTTATGCCGAGTTTGTTCCTAAAGTAATTCATATGGCATAGTAGTCAAGCCACTGACCTCTTCCACTTCCACCCTCAACCGTTCTCTTCCCTAGGTTGTGTCTGGTACATTCCCTGCATGTCTACATGGACAGGACTAGGCTGTTCCGGAGCTGTGACCATTTGTTTGGTTTCTCAACTGTGCTCAGTGTAGGGCTTTGTCCAAAGAACAGGTAGTGAGGGCTATTGCCAAGGCATACAGTTGTAGGGGGTTGCAGTCTCCCCTGGGTGTCCAGGCGCATTCCCCCGGAGGATTTGCTACATCATGGGCACTTTTCAGGGCCATCTCTCTGAGATTTTTGGACTTTCCCTCACACCTTTATTAGGTTCTGTCGTCTGGATGTCAATGCACCTTCTCTGGCGCACAAAGTCCTCGATGCTGGAGCTGAGTAGGATGAATCAGGCACATTACCATGTACCACAACAGGCTTTTCAGGAAATTGGGTATTGGCAATCAGGGCATTTTGCAAGTGTCCCATAGTGAGATGTCGAACCGAGTCGACTGAAAGATAACTTTGGGTTACTGTATGTAACCCCAGTTCTCTGCAGGAGAGGGGGGAGCCATCTCAACAGATTGCCCCTCTTGCACGACTCTAGAATTAGGAAACCAGAGCATTGCAAGTGCTATATAGCCACGCGGGTTATACACCCACAAAGCTCTGATTGGCCTGCTAGGTGTGATTCTCTTCCAGAGAACCAGGGTTACATGCGGTAACCCAAGGTTTACAGTCCCAGACAGTTCAGCCCAAGCCAGTGGTCCAGCAGCAGACCTGGTATGAACTCAAGCAAGCTGTAAATCATGCTGTTACACAGAGCAAAGGGGTCATGTGGAACATGGGCTCTGAAAAGGGAAGCAGTTTTTGGCCCGTAGATTCAGCAGGCAGCCGACTTACCAGTAGCCGAGCTCCCAGCAGTCCAAGCAGTCAACCTACAAGCAGCCAAGCAACCAGCAGCCCAAGCAGCCAACCTACCAGTAGCCGACCTACCAGCAGCCCAAGAAAGTCATGCAGCCGACCTACCATCAGCTGAGATTCCAGCAGCTCAATATCATGATTAGTGATAAGTTGGAAATGTTCATGGTTTTCCAGACTCTACACCTTCCCTGAGGGTGACATCCATGGAAGCTCTGACCAGATCGAGAGAGTTTGAACAACTACACTTGAAGGTTTTGGCCTTAGAAATTGTCTATAGCAACTAACATTTTTGCTCTTGCTCTCAGTTTGGGGAAGGCCCTTTCCTGTTTCAGCATCACAATGCCCGAGATCGATGTGGAAGAACTTGACTGACCTGCACAGAGCCCGGAACGCAAGCCTATCAAAAACCTTTAGGATGAATTGGAATGCTGACTGCGAGCAAGTCCCCGCAGCAATGTTCCAACATCCAGTGTGAAGCTTTCCCAGAAGAGTGGAGGCTGGTTTAGAAGCAAAGTGAGGACCAATTCCATATTAATACCCATGATTTTGGAATGAGATGTTCGACGGGCAGGTGTTCATGTAGTGTGTGTAAACAGTGCATTCGGAAAGTAGTCAGACTTGTTACGTTACAGCCGTGTTCTAAAAATTGATTAAACAGTTTCCCCCCCTGATCAATCTACACACAATACTCCATAATGACAAAGCAAAAACAGGTTTAGGTTTAGCAAATGTATTAAAAATAAACAAATTAAATTTCACATTTACGTAAGTATTCAGACCCTTTACTCAGCATTTTTGTTGAAGCACCTTTGGCAAAGATTACAGACTGGAATCTTCTTGGGTATGACGCTACAAACTTTGCACACCTGTACTTGGAGAATTTCTCCCATTATTCTCTGCAGATCCTCTCAAACTCTGTCCGGTTGGACGGGGAGCGTCGCTGCACAGCTATTTTCAGGTCTATCCAGAGATGTTCGATCGGGTTCAAGTCCGGGCTCTGGCTGGGCCACTCAAGGACATTCAGAGACTTGTCCTGAAGCCACTCCTATGTTGTCTTGGCTGTGTTTATGGTCGTTGTTCTGTTGGAAAGTGAACCTTCTGCCCAGTCAGAGTTCCTCTGGAGCAGGTTTTCATCAAGGATATCTCTGTACTTTGCTCCGTCCATCTTTCTCTCAATCCTGACTAGTCTCCCAGACCCTGCCGCTGAAAAACATCCCCACAGCCTGATGCTGGCACCACCATGCTTCAGCATAGGGATGGTGCCAGGATTCCTCCTTACATGACGCTTGGCATTCAGGCCAAAGAGCTCAATCATGGTTTCATAAGACCAGAGACTCTTGTATCCCATGGTCTGAGTGTCACGACTTCCACCGAAGTTGTTCCCTCTCCTTGTTCGGGCAGTGTTTAGCGGTCAACGTCACCGGCTTTCTAGCTGCCACCGATCCATGTTTCATTTTTCTTTTTGTTTTGTCTGTTTTACACACCGGGTTCCCATCTCATGATTATGTTCCTTATTTAACCCTCTGGTTTCCCTTTCTGTTTTGTGCGTGATTGTCTTTCGTGTGCTGGAGTTCGTATCCCGTTTTGTCTTTGTTTTATAACGGGATTTTTGTTCCGTTCTCGGATGGAGTACATACAGTGGTTTTTACTCTTACCTGTGTCCTGCGCTTGACTCCTTCGCTATCCTATAGATAGACTCTGACAGAATCACGCACAAAAATACATGGAGTCAGCAGGTGTAGCCAGCCCCCCGCTTCAAATGGAGGAGCGCGTTCAGCAGCACGCGACTATGCTGCAGAGTCTGGGTACAGCCATGGATTGCGTGCTGCAAAACATGGACCGATGGGAGAGAGGGGTTTTTCCTGTGAACCCTGTGTCGTCTCCTCAGGTTCCACCACTACCTACCGTGATGTCTGCCCCTTCATCATCAGGATCCGGTGGGATTCAGCTCTCGCTCCCGAGGGCGTATGATGGGACAGCTGCCGGGTGTCAGGGGTCCCTACTCCAGCTGGAGCTCTACCTGGCATCTGTCCGGCCAGCTCCTTTGGGATGCGAGAGAGTGAGCGCCCTTATCTCCTGTCTGACCGGTAAAGCCCTGGAATGGGCCAACGCCATCTGGGGCAGGGAAGGTCAGACGCTGGATGACTATGAGGAGTTTGCCCGCCGTTTCTGCCGTTTCCGTATTCGATCATCCCCCAGAGGGGAGAGTGGCGGGGGAACGCCTATTTCATCTACGTCAGGGGATGAGGAGAGCTCAAGATTTTGCGCTGGAGTTTAGAACTCTGGTGGCCGGCGCGGGATGGAATGAGCGGGCCATGATCGATCACTACAGGAGTAGCTTACGAGAGGATGTTCGTCGGGAGTTAGCCGGCAGGGACACCACCCTTACACTGGATCAGCTGGTGGACTTATCGATCCGGTTGGCCTCCCGCGGACATCCTGATCGGGGTCCGTCAGTTCCATCCCTATGGAGTTGGGAGGCGCTGCAACGAGGGGGACCGGAGGGGGGATCATTCCCTGCACCAACTGTGGCCGCAGAGGGCACACTGCTGGTCGGTGCTGGGGCGATTCCCCGGGAGGTAGAGGTAGCAGGCGGAGTGCTGGTGGGTCATCCCAGGTGAGTAGGCACACCACTCACCCAGAGCTCCCTGTTGCACACATGTGGTTGTCGATTGAATTTCCTGAGTTCTCCCCGCGTTCCCAGCATAAGGCGTTAGTAGATTCAGGCGCAGCTGGGAACTTCATCGACCGTTCCTTTTCTATGCGACTAGGGATCCCTATTGTGTCTGTTGATGTTCCCTTCCCTATACATGCCTTAGACAGTCGTCCTTTGGGGTCGGGGCTAATTAGGGAGGTCACAGCTCCGCTCACTATGATAACGCAGGAGAATGATAGGGAGCGAATTAGTCTCTTCTTCATTGACTCTCCTGCGTTCCCTGTTGTGTTGGGGATTCCCTGGTTGGCTTCGCATGATCCCTCTATTTCGTGGCAACAGAGGGCTCTCAAGGGATGGTACCGTCAGTGCTCAGGGAGGTGTGTAGGTGTTTCCTTAGGTGCCACTACGGTGGAAAGTCCAAACCAGGTCTCCACCATGCACATTCCCCCCGAATATGCCGATTTGGCACACGCCTTCTGTAAAAAGAAGGCGACTCAATCTGCACTTCCCAGGAGTCACGTGTATCCTCTGTCACAGGAGGAGATGGCGGCTATGGAGACATATGTTACCGAATCTCTAGGACAGGGATACATTCAGCCATCCATCTGATCTGTCTCCTCGAGTTTCTTTTTTGTGAAGAAGAAGGATGGAGGTTTGCGCCCGTGTATTGAGTATCGAAGTTTAAATAAGATCACAGTAAAATACAGTTACCCGCTATCGCTCATAGCCAGTATGACCGAGTCATTACATGGGGCGCGCTTCTTCACAAAATTGGACCTCAGGAGCGCTTACAACCTGGTGCGTATCCGGGCAGGAGATGAGTGGAAGACAGCATTTAGCACCACTTCTGGGCATGCTCCATCAGTCTTCCAATCCTTTGTAGATGAGATTTTCAGGGATCTGCATGGGCAGGGTGTAGTGGTGTATATAGATGACATTCTAATATACTCCGCTACATGCGCCGAGCATGTGTCCCTGGTATGCAGGGTGCTTGGTCAACTATTGGAACATGACCTGTACGTCAAGGCTGAGAAACGTCTGTTCTTCCAACAGTCCGTCGCCTTCCTAGGGTACCGTTTTTCCGCGTCAGGGGTAGAGATGGAGAATGACCGCATTTCAGCCGTGCGTAATTGGCCGACTCCAACCACGGTAAAGGAGGTGCAGCGGTTTTTAGGGTTTGCCAACTACTACCGGGGGTTTATCCGGGGTTTTGGTCAGGTAGTGGCTCCCATTACATCACTGCTGAAGGGGGGACCGGTGCGACTGCAGTGGTCAGCTGGGGTGGACAGGGCTTTTGGTCACCTGAATGCTCTGTTTACCTCGGCTCCCGTGCTGGCTCATCCTGATCCCTCCTTAGCGTTCATAGTTGAGGTGGATGCATCCGAGGCCGGGATAGGGGCTGTGCTGTCTCAGAGCTCGGGTACGCCACTAAAGCTCCGCTCCTGTGCATTATTTTCGAAGGAGCTCAGCCCGGCGGAGCGAAACTATGATGTGGGGGACTGGGAGATGTTGGCGGTTGTCAAGGCTCTGAAAGCGTGGAGACATTGGCTGGAGGAGGCCAGGCACCCTTTTCTCATTTGGACTGACCACCGCAATCTGGAGTACTTTCGAGCAGCGAGGAGACTGAACCCTCGCCAGGCAAGGTGGGCCATGTTTTTCACCCGCTTTTCTTTCACCCTCTCCTACAGACCAGGTTCCCAGAATGTTAAGGCAGATGCACTGTCCCGGATGTATGACAGAGGAGTGGTCCGCAGATCCCGCTCTCATTATTACAGCTTCTTGCCTGGTGGCACCAGTGGTGTTGGAGGTGGACGCAGACATCGAACGGGCATCACGTTCAGAGCCCACTCCTACCCAGTGTCTGGTTGAGCGTAAGTATGTTCCGTTTGATGTCCGCGATCGCTTGATCTGTTGGGCCCACACTTCACCCTCCTCTGGTCATCTTGGCATTGGTCGGACAGTGCGCTGTCTTGCTGGGAAGTACTGGTGGCCTATGTTAACCAAGGACGTGAGGGTTTATGTGTCCTCCTGTTCGGTGTGCGCACAGTGCAAGGCACCTAGACACCTGCCAAGAGGGAAATTACAAACCCTTCCATTCCACAATGACCGTGGTCACACCTCTCGGTGGATTTCCTGATGGATCTTCCACCCTTGCGGGGTAACACCACGATCCTAGTCGTTGTGGATCAGTTTTCTAAGTCCTGCCGTCTCCTTACTTTGCCCGGTCTCCCTTCGGCCCTACAGACTGCGGAGGCCCTGTTCACCCATGTCTTCCGGCACTGCGGGGTACCTGAGGATATAGTTTCTGATCGGGGTCCCCAATTCACGTCTAAAGTCTGGAGGGCGTTTATAGAGCGCCTGGGGGTCTCGGTCAGCCTTACCTCAGGTTTTCACCCTGAGAACAACGGGCAGGTGGAGAGAGTCAACCAGGAGGTGGGTAGGTTTCTGCGGTCCTATTGCCAGGACGGCCGGGGGAGTGAGCGGTGTTTCTCCCCTTGGCAGAGATGGCTCAAAACTCTCTCCGCCACTCCTCCACTAACCTGTCAACTTTTCAGTGTGTGCTAGGTTACCAGCCAGTCCTGGCACCATGGCATCAGAGCCAGATCGAGGCTCCTGCAGTGGATGAATGGTTTCGGCACTCGGAAGAGACCTGGGACGCTGCCCATGTGCGTCTGCAAAGGGCCATCAGGCGGCAGGAGATGAGTGCCGACCGCCATCGCAGTGAGGCCCCGGTGTATGCACCGGGGGATCGGGTCTGGCTCTCGACCCTTCACCTGCCCCTTCACCTGCCCTTCCGGAAGCTGGGTGCGCGGTTTGTGGGGCCATTCCAAGTCCTGAGGAGACTGAACGAGGTTTGCTATAGGTTACAACTCCCCCCTGATTACCGTATTAACCCCTCATTCCATGTGTCTCTCCTCAGGCCGGTGGTGGCTGGTCCGCTCCAGCAGTCTGAGGTGCGGGAGGTTCCTCCGCCCCCTCTGGACATCGAGGGGGCCCCGGCGTATACAGTATGAGCCATCATGGACTCAATACGTCGGGCGAGAGGCCCTTCAGTACCTCGTGGAGTGGGAGGGGTACGGCCCGGAGGAGAGATGCTGGGTACCGGTGGGGGACATCCTGGACCCATCGTTACTCCAGGAATTTCACCAACTCCATCCGGATCGCCCTGCATCTCATCTCCCGGGTCATCCCCGAGGAGGGAGTACTGTCACGACTTCCACCAAAGTTGTTCCCTCTCCTTGTTCGGTCGGTGTTCGGCGGTCGACGTCACCAGCTTTCTAGTTGCCACCGATCCATGTTTAATTTTTCCTTTTGTTTTGTCTGTTTTACACACCTGGTTCCCATCTCATGATTATGTTCCTTATTTAACCCTCTGGTTTCCCTTTCTGTTTTGTGCGTGATTGTATTTCGTGTGCTGGAGTTCGTATCCTGTTTTGTCTTTGTTTTATACCAGGATTTTTGTTACGTTCTCAGATGAAGTAAATACAGTGGTTTTTACTCTTAACTGTGTCCTGCGCCTGACTCCTTCGCTATCCTCTAGATAGACTCTGACACTGAGAGTCCTTTAAGTGCCTTTTGGCAAACTCCAAGCAGGCTGTCTTGTGCCTTTTACTGAGGTGTGGCTTCAGTCTGGCCACCCTACCATAAAGGCCTGATTGGTGGAGGGCTGGAGAGATAGCTGACATTCTGGAAGGTTTTCACATCTCCACAGAGATACTCTGGAGCTCTGTCAGAGTCACCATTGGTTTCATGGTCCCCTCCCTGACCAAGGCCCTTCTCCCCCGATTGCTCAGTTTGGCCAGGCAGCCAGCTCGAGGAAGAGTATTGATGTTTCCAAACAACTTCCATTTAAGAATGATGGAGGCCACTGTGTTCTTGGGGACCTTCAAGGCTGCAGAACATTTTTGGTACCCTTCCACAGATTTGTGCCTTGAAACAAACCTGTCTCGGGGCTCTACGACAATTCCTTTGACCTCATGGCTTGGTTTTTGCTCTGACGTGCACTGTCAACTGTGGGACTTTGAAAGGGGTACGGTAGTAAATGCCAGGTGCATTGGTTTGTTTTTTAAGAACTGCAACACTGCTGGGGTTTTCACTCTCAAAACTTTCCTGTGTTTATCAAGAATGGTCCACCACTCAAAGGACATTTAGCCAACTTGACACAACCGTAGGAAGCATTGGCGCCAACATGGGACAGCATCCCTGTGGAACACTTTCAACACCATGTAGAGACCATGCCCCGGTGACTTGAGGCTGTTCTGAGGGCAAAAGGGGTTGCAACTCAATATTAGGAAGGTGTTCCTAATGTTTGGTATCATAGGTGGTTGTTGGCACCTGAATTGGAGAGAACGGGCTCATGGTAATGGTTGGAATGGTATCAAATACATTGTTTCCAGGTGTTTGATGCCATTCAATTTACTCTGCTCCAGACATTATTATGCACCGTTCTCCCCTCAGCAGCATCCACTGTTTGGTATACACCAGATTTATTTTGTTGAATGCCTGGTATAGCAAGTAGCGGCGATGGAACACAATATATATTATCTAGGTCAAACTCAAACCCTATAATCTGCCTGAATAGTGTTGAATACTTCTCTGGTCACACTTTATGCTCACAAACTAAATGAGTCAAAACCAGCAATTACACCTTATTCTACCTTATGGTGAATTATGACACTCTATGCAGACAAACGTCCAAAAGGGAAGAGCAAATCAGAGAATGGAACCTAAATTATTTTCCAATCGTTTCATTCCGATCAGAACCCCTATATTATATTATTTTGTTCCGTTCATGTTTTGACCAGGATAATAAAGTTCTGAATCAGTTCTAACCCCAAAAAAGTAACTGTTCGTTTAGACAGAGAGGAAGCGAGAGGCCCAACTCGCCGGAAAATCTGTCTCTCTCCAGCAGGTGGCGTTTCCCCCCCGTATTTTCCCCCACTAAGCAAGAAGTTTTTGGGTGGAAGTCAATAAAATATTATCTAATTTAGTCAACAAAATTGGCTACGTGAGGTTTATTTGATCTAATAGAAGTTTCATAATGCTTAACTTGTTATGAGTGTACTGATATAAGTAGGACACGTGACATCCTGGCAATTTTGAGAAAAAAAACTATCGGAGATGTCTAGAGATGACTACACATATTCATGGCATGAGGCTAGTAGCATAGCATCTCTCTCCATTGAATACAGACTGTTGATGTCAACAACCCTCATCGAATATTCAAAAAAGTATTATAATAAGGAGTTCATGTATAAACCAACCCAAAGAAAGGATAAGCGGAAGCTAGACAGCCAGCCGTGCAGCTTTGTGGACAACGACTCCCATTGTTGGGGCAGAGACATGCATCTTGTCAGTATATCCATATTTGTACTGCGTGAAATCAACAGTTTTTACATTTAGCTCATTAAGGCTGCATTCACACAGGCAGCCCAATTCTGATATTTTTTTTCACTAACTGGTCTTTTGACCAATCAGATCCACCCTGAAAAAGAGCTGACATGAAAGGATCTGATGTGATTGGTCAAAAGACCAATTAGTGGAAAAAATATCAGAATTGAGCTGCGTTTAAATGCAACCTGATTTACTCCACCAACTAGGGTAGATAGAGCAGCTTGCTATGGAACAGATAAACACGTTGTTTACATGTTTTATGGACAGATAAGCGCAGGCCACAGAAGCTACTAAAATTTCACAGGTGGGGATAGAGTGAGAGAGAGAGAGAGAGAGAGAGAGAGAGAGGGGTGGACATATAGGCTTCCCTTGAAGCACTGAGCATCATGAAAAAAACGTGTTTTCAGTTCTGTTCCCTGAAACAGTTCCAAACTCTGTATCAAATAGATACATCTTTGTTTTCTATATTCTCTCCATTTTTATTTTTTTTATTTTGTTCTTCACTTACTTATTGTTATCCATCCACAGATTCCACTGAATGAACTGTAAACCCATGTGACGATGACAGTAAACTATTAGAGGATGAGTTCCAACACTTACCTGCATGTTCAAAGGTGGATGGGTGCCTTTAGCTTTGCTATATACACTACCGGTCAAAGGTTTTAGAACATCTTCTCATTCAAGTGTTTTTCTTTATTTTACTATTTTCTCCACCTTACAGTGAACCACTTACTTACAAACCCACAACCAACAATGCATGTATTTTTTAAATACAAAAAAAGAAAGAAATGAAAGTAACAAATAATTAAAGAGCAGCAGTAAAATAACAATAGCGAGGCTATATACAGGGGGTACATGTACAGAGTCAGTGTGCGGGGGAACCAGTTAGTAGTGGTAAATTAGGTAATATGTACATGTAGGTAGAGTTAATAAAGTGACTGCATAGACAATAACAGAGAGTAGGAGCAGTGTAAAAGGGGTGGGGGCATTGCAAATAGTCTCGGTAGGCATTTGATTAAATGTTCAGGAGTCTTATGGCTTGAAGGGAGAAGCTGTTTAGAAGCCTCTTGGACCTAGACTTGGTCGCTCCGGTACCGCTTGCCGTTCGGTAGCAGGGAGAACCGTCTATGACAGGGTGGCTAGAGTCTTTGACAATTTTTAGGGCCTTCCTCTGACACCTCCTGGTATAGAGGCCCTGGATGGCAGGAAGCTTGGCCCCGGTGATGTACTGGGCCGTACGCACTACCCTCTGTAGTGCCTAGCGGTCGGAGGCTGAGCAGTTGCTATACCAGGCAGTGATGCAACCCGTCAGGATGCTCTCGATGGTGCAGCTGTAGAACCTTTTGAGGATCTGAGGACCCATGCCAAATCTTTTCAGTCTCCTGAGGGGGAATAGGTTTTGTTGTGGCGTCTTCACAACTGTCTTGGTGTGCTTGGACCATGTTAGTTTGTTGGTGATGTGGACGCCAAGGAACTTGAAGCTCTCAGCCTGCTCCACTACAGCCACGTCGATGAGAATGAGTTCGTGCTCGGTCCTCCTTTTCCTGTAGTCCACAATCATATCCTTTGTCTTGATCACTTTGAGGGAGAGATTGTTGTCCTTGCACTACAGTGTCAGGTCTCTGACCTGCTCCCTGTGGGCTGTCTCGTCATTGTCGGTGATCAGACTTTTGTGCCATTGGCAAAATTAATGATGGTGTTGGAGTCGTGCCTGGCCGTGCAGTCATGAGTGAACAGGGATTACAGGAGGGGAATGAGCTCGCACGCGAGGGGCACCTGTGTTGAGGATCAGCGTGGCGGATGTGTTGTTACCTACCCTTACCAACTGGGGGAGACCTGCCAGGATCTAGTTGCAGAGGGAGGTGTTTCGTCCCAGGGTCCTTAACTTAGTGATGAGCTTTGGGGGCACTATGGTCTTGAACGCTGAGCTGTAGTCAATGAATAGCATTCTCACATAGGTGTTCCTTTTGTCCAGGTATGAAAAGGCAGTGTGGAGTGCAATAGACATTGCATCATCTGTGGCTTTTTATTTAACCAGGCAAGTCAGTTAAGAACAAATTCTTATTTAAAATGATGGCCTACCCCGGCCAAACCTGGATGACGCTGGGCCAATTGTGTGCAGCCCTATGAGGGCCCCAAATACAGCCAGATTTGATTCAGCCTGGATTCGACCTAGGGACTGCAGTGTCGACCTCTTGCAGATGCAGTGCCTTAGATCGCTGCGCCACTCGGGAGCCCTGGATCTGTTGGGGCGGCATGCAAATTGGAGTGGGTCTAGGGTTTCTGGGATAATGGTGTTGATGTGAGCCATGACCAGCCTTTCAACCACTTTATGGCTACAGATGTGAGTATTACGGGTCTGTAATCATATATGCAGGTTACCTTAGTGTTCTTGGGCACAGGGACTATGGTGGTCTGCTTGAAACATGTTGGTATTACACACTCAGACAGGGAGAGGTTGAAAATGTCAGTAAAGACACTTGCCAGTTGGTCAGCGCATTACACGTCCTGTAATCTGTCTGGCCCTGCTCGTGTCACTGGGCAACTCTCGGCTGTGCTTCCCTTTGTAGTCTGTAATAGTTTGCAAGCCCTACCACATCCGACGAGCATAGGAGCCAGTGTAGTATGATTCTATCTTAGTTCTGTATTGACGCTTTGCGTTCTGAGTTCTGAGTCCCGCTCCTTGAAAGCGACAGCTCTACCCATTAGCTCAGCGCGGATGTTACCTGTAATCCATGGCTTCTTGTTGGGGTATGTGCGTACAGTCACTGTGGGGACAATGTCATCAATGCACTTATTGATGACGCCAGTGACTGATGTGGTGTTCTCCTCAATGCCATCGAAAGAATCCCGGAACATATTCCAGTCTGTGCTAGTTAAACAGTCCTGTAGCTTAGCATCTGCTTCATCTCACTTCAAAGGGCTCCTTTACTATGCTACCCGCACATGTTCTTCAAGCCTCCAAACAGTGGTGAATGAAAAGAGACATATTTTCCACAAATCACCAAAAAGTGTAATGACATTTGGCGATTGTCAATTGGCCAGAATTGATGCGTCATTTGCTGTCTGCATCTGTGTTGGCCACTCATCTCTGCCCTGGCAAAATGTCAATGTTCTGGTCGAACCACATCACATTTTGGAGCCTAGGCAATACCACCTGTTTAAGTCCATTCGCAAATGTTTCATGCCTCTGACATGCGGTAGTGATTAATAATGGTGTAATAGCCTACCGTTTTCTTAACATTTTGTTTTAATTATTGTAATAGGCTCATGTTTTACAGATACGGCGTACCCCCACTATTTATTTTGCCACCGTACCGGACCTCCTTACTTTCACCCTTGGGAAAAAGTAAATCAATCCACAAATTGTACATATATTTTAAATGACCACGTTTTAAAAGCAGGAAGTAGGCTGGACTTTCATATCAGATAGACGGGTTGGCTAACAACGTCACAAACTGATGCGCATGCATTGATGCGCACGCATTGATGAAGCCGGAAGCCATGCTTAGTTATGATTCTGAATAGTCAGATGCTGTATCTAGCAACAATGACATGCAGGGAATCGTAGTTGGCTCATTTCAGCTAGTTTCATCTTGTTCTTGATACCATGTCTTGAATTGAGATGTTTTGACTGGTTTCATGTCAATGCTAATATGGGAATAATGCGCTAGCTAACTAACTGTAACAATGTATTTGTGCAAATGTATTGGTTTCAATAAACATTTGGGGAAGAGTCTTTCTGAATGTTTAAATGAACATTTCATAACCCCACATAACACACTGCTGCTACTGTTTATCTGTCCTGTTGACTAGTCACTTCATTCCTAGTTATACAGTGGGGCAAAAAAGTATTTAGTCAGCCACCAATTGTGCAAGTTCTCCCACTTAAAAAGATGAGAGAGGCCTGTAATTTTCATTATAGGTACACTTCAACTATGACAGACAAAATGAGAAAAAAAGTCCAAAAAATCACATTGTAGTGATTATGGTGGAAAATAAGTATTTGGTCACCTACAAACAAGCAAGATTTCTGGCTCTCACAGACCTGTAACTTCTTCTTTAAGAGGCTCCTCTGTCCTCCACTTGTTAGCGGTATTAATGTCACCTGTTTGAACTTGTTATCAGTATAAAAGACACCTGTCCACAACCTCAAACAGTCACACTCCAAAATCCACTATGGCCAAGACCAAAGAGCTGTCAAAGGACACCAGAAACAAAATTGTAGACCTGCACCAGCCTGGGAAGACTAATCTGCAATAGGTAAGCAGCTTGGTTTGAAGATACCAACTGTGGGAGCAATTAATTGGGAAATGGAAGACATATAAGACTACTGATAATCTCCCTCGATCTGGGGCTCCACGCAAGATCTCACCCTGTGGGGTCAAAATGATCACAAGAACGGTGAGCAAAAATCCCAGAACCACACGGGGGGACCTAGTGAATGACCTGCAGAGAGCTGGGACCAAAGTAACAAAGCCTACCATCAGTGACACACTACGCCGCCAGGGACTCAAATCTTGCAGTGAAGCATGGAGGTGGAAACATCATGCTTTGGGGCTGTTTTTCTGCAAAGGGACCAGGACGACTGATCCGTGTAAAGGAAAGAATGAATGGGGCCATGTATCGTGAGATTTTGAGTGAAAACCTCCTTCCATCAGCAAGGGCATTGAAGATGAAACGTGGCTGGGTCTTTCAGCATGACAATGATCCCAAACACACCGCCCGGGCAACGAAGGAGTGGCTTTGTAAGAAGCATTTCAAGGTCCTGGAGTGGCCTAGCCAGTCTCCAGATCTCAACCCCATAGAACATCTTTGGAGGGAGTTGAAAGTCCGTGTTGCCCAGTAACAACCCCAAAACATTACTGCTCTAGCGGAGATCTGCATGGAGGAATGGGCCAAAATACCAGCAACAGTGTGTGAAAACCTTGTGAAGACTTACAGAAAACATTTGACCTCTGTCCTTGCCAAGAAAGGTTATATAACAAAGTATTGAGATAAACTTTTGTTATTGACCAAATATTTATTTTCCACCATAATTTGCAAATAAATTCATTCGAAATCCTACAATGTAATTTTCTGGATTTTTTTTCTCTCATTTTGTCTCATACCTATGATGAAAATTACAGGCCTCTCCCATCTTTGTAAGTGGGAGAACTTGCACAATTGGAGGCTGGCTAAATACTTTTTTGCCCCACTGTATGTACATATCTACCTCAATTACCTCGTTCCCTGCACATCGACTTGATACCACATTTATATATAATCAAGTTATTGTTACTCATTGTGTATTTACTATTACATTTCTATTATTTATCAATTTTCTTTTACGGGAATGGCCCGTAAGTAAGCGTTTCAGTTTTAGTCTACACTTGTTGTTTATTTAACTAGGCAAGTAAATTCTTATTTACAATGACAGCCTAGGAGCAGTGCGTTAAGTGCCCTTTTCAGGGGCAGAAAGACAGATTTTTACCTTGACAGCTTGGGGATTGATCAAGCAACCTTTTGGTTATTGGCCCAATGCTATAACCACTAGGCTACCTGCCGTTTATAAAGCATGCTAGGAATAAAAATCTACTTGATTGAACTTGTTTGCAAAAAATTGGTTAGAGATCTTAAATATCACTTTGTATCTCCTGTAGCTTTACAATCGTGCCAAAGTTAGTTCTTGTTTCAGTAACGTCTTTGGTCAAGTTTGCGTGAGTCAACCAAAAACACCCGAATGATTGGTTGACAAATAATGCCTCAATGCAGGTGATGGCTGCATGGTGCGGTTGGTTTGAAGCAACTGCAGCGACTTGAAGACAACTTCATTAAAGACTGTTAAAGAGGATCAAAACTGTAATGTATCATGGGTAAATTGTGACTGACTGACTGATCTACAAATAATAATGAGTAGTTATTTATTAAACAAGGTTCTTTGTAGATCAGTCAGTCGGCATTCGCCTGCACTGTCGGCTGCAATGTGAAACAAGCCCATTAACGGCATGCCCTTTGATCACATGGTTTTTGTAAAGTTCATGCAGTCCACATGTAGGCGCAAGTCTGACAATTTTTGTCTCCATAATGCAACACACTTGAGCTGCTCGAACCATAGAGAATGATAGAGGCCTCTAGTGGCCAAAAGTCTGTGTTTGCATGGGAAACACCATTGAGAGCTTCCCCCATCTTAATGTAGTCAACTGGGTGGGACTTCCAACTTCATTGGCTGATCCCTCCTGAAGAAGAACAAAAAGTATGTACTACTTCAAAATGGAGATTGCAACAATGGCGCTCCCAATGCAGTCACAGACGCTTTGATGGCAAAGATAAAGATGAGTCCTCTATCTATCTCTATGGCTTGAAGGTGCCCATTGTTTGTCTGTTTTTCAATGCCAGTTCTGCTTAATTGTAAGCTTGTCACACAGCTGGCTAGGGCTGGAAGCACCCCCTCCCTTTGTGGAGAAAGGGGAGGAGCATACTACAGTCACTCTCTCACTGATGTTTGCTTGTGTGTGTGTTTGACTGTGTATGCGTGTACACTTTTCTCCAAGTTAACTGTGATGCAGTAAGTTTTAGCAGTGAGGGGGAAAACAATTATAAGAATAGGCAGTTTAGTCCTGATTGGGTTTTCCCAACGGGGGGGCTTACATACAATGAATTGAATGTGTGAGACAGATTTTTAACATGGTGATTCAATCAAATAAATCACCCCCCCCCCCAAAAAAAAATTAAGTGGTTCGCTATGGAAAGTAAATATAATCAATTCCAGAAAAACGCACAAACCAGGAGATTAACCGAACAAATTAAATACAGTGGCTACACAATAAAACGTGTTAATATGATAAATAAAATTCCAGACATTTCAGGCATAAACATTTTAATCACATATATATTTTTAAAGACCTCTATTGGTCATTGGTGGAACTACAGTGGCACAAGCAGACATTTTAATTGAGAAAGAGTTTGCCTGCAGAGGGGTCAGTGAGTCAAAATGGCCGACCTGAAAATAGCTCATAGGATGTGCGAAAATAAGTAAATGTCAGTAAATGTAATTTTTCTCAATGATGAATAAGTTTGCATATGTTATTTTGGCTCTGGATGTGTTTATTGATCACATACATTGTACATATAGGTCTACTAAATCACTTTAACCTATGACCAGAACAATTTAGCACTTGAAGCAGTTGAGCATCTTTTTTGTTCAGTCTGGCCTAAAACAAGTCTTATCTTTACGATTTAGATCCTAAATTTAAAGCCACAAAACTAACAAATCACCACTGTCTATAGACATTTCGATTTTTAGACACTTATGTTGCTATGCTACTATGCTTTTAAACAATTTAAATGCTTAACAGCTACCAAGAGAGCCCACAGATCACAAGCACTGGAGTTTCAGATAAAACTTTTCTAGGACGTGGGATGAATTTAAAAAAAGTACAATACACAATTATAAGCTGTTATAAGTATACTTGTGTTGCCACTCTTCTTAAACAGACTCCTCCCACTTATGAATTCCACCCCTGCTCCCTTCATACTTCCCTAACCCTTCCCCCATCAGAAAAGACCACACCCCATCCCCCTCTTCTTGCCATGTCAGAAAACAGTCTTTAGCTCTTCCACTATGGCAGTCTTGTGACTAATACCGTCTATTCTCCTAGTAGAGCAGGTAGTCTGTGAAAGTCTACACAAGTCTTTCATACCCTCAGGTGATCAGGTAGTCTGTGAATATCTACACAAGACTTTCTTACCCTCACAGATCTAAGAAAATCGCGTTAGACCTGGTTCTGTTCTCTCTTCAACATATATAATTTCCTTCAACTTCTACTTACCTTGTTGAATTTAAAAAAAACTTCATAGACGACAGTATTCATACTGTACCTGATTTTTTTTTAAAGCTACTCCTACCAGCTTTCACGTTGTTTTCCGTCATGGACGACATCTGGTAGGAGGTGCCTAGACTGCTCTCACGCACTCAACCTCAACCTTGAATACGAAGGAGGAGGAGCTGGCAACACAGTGGTGGATGACTGACTGACTGTTGTCGCTGAGAACAGTCTGCATGCACAGGTTTTGTTTTGGTGTTGTTTCTAGCCAGTGTGTCCGCGTCACTATCACGCTCATATTTACGTTTTTTCCCCTTGGTTCAGTTTGCGATCCTCTGCACATTATAAACCGATATTGTGAGCGAGGAGCACATTCGGCTCGTGCGGATACCGGCTATATTTCGCGGGAAACAGGCAGAATTCAGAAGCATCGGTGAGTTAGCTAGCATGCTAGCCGTATTAACTGTTTTTACAGATCATTCCAACAGTTTTGTTTTTGTCTATTTAAAATGTGTCACTTTCTCTATAAAATAGACGTTTCATTTTTTTTCTGTCATGTTCTTGAACGAGTAAGTGTAAAACATTAGCTTGCGATGTAGACTGGACTTGGCAGGGACATGGACTAGAAAAAAATTGAGGTGGGGTGAAGGGGGGCGCTAGCTAGCTAACGTTAACTGTTAGCAAAATCATTTTAGATTTTTGCCTATTAAGTAGAGAACTACAATTGTTTGTTTATATATTTAAAGATATGTATGTATATATGTATGTGTATATATATGTATGTGTGTTTATATATCTACCAATATCTACCAAAATATATATATCTAAAAAAGTGTGTGTGTGTTTATATACACACACACGCACACATTTTTAATATATATATATATATATATATATATATATATATATATATATATATATATATATATATATATATTTAAAGATTGTGTGTATGTGTGTGTATATATATATATATATTTTTTTAAAGGTGTGTGTGTGTGTGTGTGACACACACACATTTTTAAAATATATATATTTTGGTAGATATAAATATATATTTTAATGTCTGTCTATACACACTCTTTAATAATATATGTGTGTGTGTATCTACCAAAAAATGGCTGCAAATGTAATCATATTTAGTATTTCTTATGTATGCTTTGTATTTGGCTGTACATTTTTTTGTTGTTGCCCAAAATGTTATGTTTCTCTGAAGACAAAAATGTGCTTTAATTGAAAAACATGTATCAAGTACAAGTGAATGTTGCAAGCCTAGGCAGCTAAAGCGGTTTGTTTCACAGCGTAGCTTGTTGTCACGCTAACTACCATACTTTATATTTTTTGGTGTCAAAATTTGGAAATGCACACGCCATCTACAGGTTATAGTCCATCATAACCTAGCCCAGTGATTCTCAATTGATGGGTCGTGACCCAAGGAGGTTTTGAGTGGGTCGCGGATGTCTGGAGTATAAAAAACAACAAAAACTCTTGACTTAAACCAGGTAGGATATGTGTAGTATAGCAATTTTGGTTGATTTTGGTTGATTTTGTGATCTAAAGCCAGTGAGTTTATTAACATTCTTAATCAAGGACATTGGCAAAGTTGTATTATTGAAAATGAAAGCGGTGGGAATGTTGTTTCCTTGTCATATAATTACTGCATTTACTATCAATATAGCATAAAAAAAATGTTTTTCAGATTGTGTTTTGGCAACGCGAATATTGGGTCGCAACTGAGACAACAGTCCTGGGGAAAAAACAGTTGAGAACCACTGATTCAGCCAATGTCGATGCACTCAGAATCTAGACAACTCCATTGGTTGAGATGATGTGATCCCCTTCAACCTTGACAACTTCTTTATAACCATGATGGCCACCAAACATTGACAAATTTGTGAGTGCGAGTCACTGGGGCTATAACAATAAATGTTGCTTCTTGCTATATAAATGAAGCAAGGAATTTGTTTCAAAAGGAATTGTCAATGATAGTAAATTAAAAGATTTATACAATTTTTGCAGGGAAGCATGGAAGAAGACAATGTAGGATTGGATGATGCTGGAGGGTGTCAGATGAGATGTTGCAGTATTACGACGAAAGGGGTTATCTGGCTTAAATAATTTTGGTAATCAGACTGATAGCCTCTTTTCAAGATCAGAATATTTGCAAATATTGTCAAGTTTGTAAATAGCCATTAACCATTTCAGTTTCAAAACTAGTAACCAAACAAAGAGCTAGTAATGTCAAACTACAATGAGATATTGAGACAAAGTGTTGGTACACACTATGGAAACACAGACACAACATTGAATGACAAAAGGGAAGAAATGGACAAGACTGGTCAGGATATTTTCTTTAGAGCCACTGTATGAGGAGTCTCGCTCTAACATCAGCAATAACATGTCAAATGTATGAGTAGGGCATAAATACATTTAGCATATGTCTAATTCAGTACCAGTAGGAACTTTAGGAAGCAACCTTAATGTGACAAAGTATTTCCTGACATTGTTACAAATTGGGGATCAAGCACATGGAAAAAACCTACAGCAACTATGGTGGCCATTTTGAGTTGCTGCAATAATAAGTGGCACCGTCAGAAAATGTGGCAGCGCAGTGTTTGTGTGTGGGGGAGGGGAAGGGATAGTGAATAGTTAGCACTCAGCTAGCTGCATTAGCCTCCCAGGAAATGCATAATAATTATGAACATAACTACATGATAACATTTTAGACAATCTGTTACTATCAAAGTCTTGGGTCTTTGAAGAATACTGCCATTTTTGTTCTTGTTGGCTGTGTATAAGGCAGTTTGAATATCTGCTCCCAATGTGCTCTCTATTGCAATTGGAACATTCTTTCGTCTCAGGTCTACGGAAATAGAAATGATGGTGAACAGACACAATTACTTTCCGTAACACGTTTTCATTACATTGGAAAGATTATTATCAGATTAGATGTGGGCATAGGCCTAGAATGAGCTTTTCTCCTTCTGTTTCCACACAGTCCTAAAATGAACAGTATTGTAAACTGTGTGACTTACATAGAGGGCAGACATCTCTCTTGGGGACATATTTTGCGCTGGAATTGGAATGATCGTCTCACTGTATGTACTAGCATACGTGAAAGGCTGTTCATGCTTGAAGAAACCTAGTGCACCCCTGGAAGCATCGTTTCAGGTAGGCCTAGATGTTTTTTACGCAAATTGTAATGAGTTTGGAACCACATTGGTTTTGAGGTAGTCTGTCTATTAGTGTAACGTAAGGCGTACGTAGAATTACAGAATTAATAGGCAATCTCCTTTAATGTGAACTATTTCAAGTTGTTTTTGATAAATATTGAAACACCTATTATTGGTTTAGTTTCTTATATTTTTTCTTCTTTTTGAACGTAAAAAAACGTTTTTAATGTTCTAGCGTTACTCTCCCCTCTTGTCTTGTTATTTGATCTCAACCCCCCCTGGCTTCTTAAAGTGGTACGGCCCTGGTTTGCTGTACTTTTCCACTCAGTACACAGTCTGTCTGTGAGTGACTGTGTTAGTGAGGGGGAGGGGTGTTCCAACTTCTCCTGTGTAGACCAATCGTTTACTGGATAGGTGTGCGTTTTTGTTTTGTATATTTGATCTATTGGTGCAACTTTCTGCGTGTGTGTTTTAGGCAAAATTGGGCTTTAAAAATAAGTTATTTCAGGCACACTGGTGAGTTAGTTCATGTTAATTTGTGTAGAGACTGAGATTGCATTTGTTCTGGGGGTTTTTCAGTTCCCTAGTGTAAAGTAGTTTATTACCTTGAACGTTTCATTGTAAATATGAGTTCCAGTTTGTTCACACCAAGTGTGTGTGCCCCCTCATCCACTTTAGTCTCCCCGCTGAGGAAGATGGTACAGTCCTGCAGACAGTTATCCCTCCCCCACTGCTTTTCCAGGCTTCCATATGCCTGCGGTTTCGGGGCTAGCTGAAAAGGAGGCAGAACTCAGGACAAAAGCTAGGCCTAGCCTACCTGTCCTTGCGGTTGTCATAGACTATGTTAATATTTTATATTGACTAGTTAATAGCTATTGGGTTATTCCATGCCAGCGGGAGCGAAAACTATTTTTGTTATCTCCGATTGTTTTGGCAATTCTCACATAGAAACTTCATTGGGAGGAAGGATGTTTGACATGTTTTTTTAAACATTTGTATCACAAATCATATGGTGAAAGTGTACATTTAAGGCCTTACATGCTTCCTGTAAGACTATGATCTATTAACCATACATGATATTTCGGAATGTACACATACTCCATATTTGAGAGAACAATATAAGTAGGAAGATGTTGTCTGGATCATGCACGGTTCACAAATCATCGTGTCTTACAGGAGGCGTGTATCGGTCTAAAAAGGGCCTAAATTGGCTACTTTAATCATGATTTTTCTCAAAAATGATTAGTGATACAAATGTTAAGTATTTTCAAACATTTTTAATCCCAATGAAGTTCTATGTGAGAATTACCAGAAAAATCTGATGTACCCAAAATATTTTTCGCTGATGTGGAATCGCCCTATTGCTTGATGAACTACCTTTGTAATAATACATCATTGTTGAATAATTACCTAATGTTAATAAACCATATGCACATTTTTGTAAGAAAAAACAGGTAAGCGTTCTTGTGTCAAGAAGAGACATTGTCATGTCATGCTAGTTTCAGATAAATAACTTTGTAGAAATGACTGTGTGGCGAGTTTCTCCACATAGACACTATTTTGAATTTGGATAACGAAGACGTTGTTGAGTTTATTTTGGTTAATTTTTCAATCTGGTTCAACAAGACAGTTAACTGTTTGTGGTAGTATTGGACTGTAACTGGTTCGAAACAATCCCTCTTTCACCTTCTGTCAAACCAAGATGTTTGCCTCAAGCGACCTCACCAACCCTGATCAGTCATACCCAACCTGTCTCGGGACCCAGAGTATGATCTAGCCTTATAATAATATATACCATTTAGCAGACTTTTATCCAAAGCGATTTACATCAGTGTGTGCATACATTTTAATGTGAATGGCCCTAGAGTGAATCAAACCCACAACCCTGCGACACTCCTGATCAACCAGTTTCAGAATCGAACAGCCAGTCAGTCTATGGATGAACTATAGAGATCAGCTGGAGATAATCGCTGGCAGAACATAACCCAAGGGGGGGACTGACACCAATGCAGCACAAATATGAGAAATGTGCAATCAGTTCTGTGTGGGCAATCAGTAGCAAAGCAAGGAACCCCTGTCTGGCCTGGGAGGAAAACAGTCTCCAGATACTCACTTCATCAGTGCTTTGTTGTACAGTTTAGGCCTTCAAATTTTTACAGACATTACAATAATCGGAATACCATTCATATGCCTGTATTCTGTGATTACATTTGTTTTTTTGCATCGTGGAAGGTATTTAGTTCAGAAGTATGAAAGCTCAGAATACCAGTTGTGTGCGTAGTATTTGAAAATATGTGTTATGTACTTCATCTCAATCCGGAAATATTTAGGCTAGTGAGTGAGGTTGGACCACTTGAAGACTGCTTCCACGTTGTGACTGTTGCTGTGAGTCGCTACAGAACTGTCGTGTGGGGGATGGGCAGCATAAAAAACGAGAGCAACATTTCACTCAAGAAAGCCTACACTTAACAGGATTTATGTAGTAACATTTGTGTGAAGGCCTACGGGTCAAGTCTATAACAGAACTATAAGGTGCAGCCACTCCACCCCACCCTTGAATGTTTTACACGTTCATGTGATAGACATCTTTAATGGTACTTTACATAACAGAAATATAGGCCTAACACCAGCATAACATCTTGTACTAGCCTAATCCCATTTGTGGTCAGTTAGCAATGTAGGCTAGTCACTTACATATATTTATCTAATATGCATGTAGGCTAATGTAGGAAACGTATGCCATATATCACTCCTTGTTCTGGATCCCCGGGGCTATTCATTCCAGAATTCTTCAAAACTGAAGGTCGGAGTTAACACTGTAAAGTAGGAAGTAGAGTATTGAATGATTCTTCCCTTGTCTAAATAACATTGCTTAAACTGGTTTCAGCAGGTTCTAGCTGGTTCCTTTTACACTGCATCTGGATTGGCTAACGACCTGATTGAGAGAGCAGGGGGAGGAACGTGTTCCCAATGTGGTTTTGAGTCAATATTTATGTTAGTCTTTGGTGCTTTCGACATTTCATGAATCATTTATTGTTTTATATCCCAAGGTCATTTAAACAGGTGGTTATTTAAATACTTAAAACATTTTTATGTATGTGTGTCAAAATGTCTGATGTACAAACTTGAGAGAAATTATGTGTTTTTTTGTCAGTGAGGAACGCATGAACCAACCTACATTATGGACGACAATCAGGTCTAATTATAATTACAACAATTATTATTCTGCTTATCACAGGACTCATTCACATAAAGCCATGCACTGCTATTGAATAAAATACTTCATGGCACTCATTAGACCAGTAAAGAATATTATGTACAGTCTTGCAGATCTATAATAAGTGTCTATAATAAAAGTGTTCACAGAACCCCCAGGGTGTAATGTAGCGGTATATGTACTGTGTTGCTCGGGTCTAATGATTGCACCACTATCAGTTACTAGTATAGGGCCCTATAGAATCTGCATTGAGGAGAACAAGGACAGAATCATGGAATCCAGATATTAAAACAGAATTTATCAATATTCAAAAATATATTGAACTTAGTAGGAAATCAACTAAATGTATTGAACTTAGTGGGAAATCCATTAAATTACCCAAATGAATCATAAAACATTTCCTGCACTTTCTGAAAAGATACAGGAATGCCCCTGTGTGTGTGTGTGTGTGTGTGTGTGGTGCGTGCATATGTCACTTTGTGTTGCAATTAGCGATGACGCTAATGATAACCTTCTTCTGATAGTGATGGAAAGGCTTTCCTAAAAAACAACACCTAAATGTTAACTACAAAGTAATATGCCTTCCTGGCAGAATGATATCATGATTATCTACATCAATCCAGTGGCCATTTTGTTTTGCACGCACTGCAAAGTGCTAGAGAAATGTTGCTAACCAAACAAAGGTCTCTTGCTGGTGCATTAATGGGTAACTACACCCCAAAATCAAAATGTCTTCTATTTTTCTCAGACCTCGAGTGGTCTCCTGATGAGTTTTAAGCATAGTTGTGGACTTAGAATATCCAATTTTTTGTTTTTCTATAAATAAATGTGTGATTTTTGAGAGCGAAAACCTGGATAATCCCTGTGTGGGGGGGGGGCAACTGAATTTGGGGGAAAAACTAAACGAATCGGGCAAAAAATAAAACATATTTTATAGTGCCCTATGTCTCTAGGCTACTTCGACATATTTTTTTTGTGGTAGTTGGTTAGCAAGGAATTTCTCGAATTGTTAGCAATATTTGGACTTTCAACATACAATTGATTTTAGACAGATTGGGTAGTTCAACTTGGAATAGAACAACCTTGTAGATAAAGATGCCAGGGATTTTTGGGGGGTTTGGCAGGGTTATAAATCTAAATTACACATCACAAGATCTAATTTGCGACAAGATTACACATCAATCTTATTTGCCTTGAAGATACTTGAGGAACTCTCGTTGTTTTTTAAAATCCACGATAGACAAGAGGGAGACTGAAATAAATCAAGCCCAAGGCATTTTTCTATGACAATATAGGTCAGTTGTTTGTATTGGTTCAGACAAGACAAGATGAGACCTAGTTACATAAGGCCTGTTATGTTGTCAGCTTTATGTAAAAACAAAAACAGTGATCCGGAGGCTACCATGTACACAGGGTGGGTGCCATGCTTCAAAAATTTGTTGCGGATTGAAGGCTAGATGTGACCAATGTTCTCGCTAAGCTGCGCTCTTGCACTCAGTTTTTCGTACTTGCACACAGTATTTCTGGCAGTGCCGCACACAGGAAACAGAAGCCTGTGCAGATCCACGCATGGTGTGTCATTCTGATGCGATTCGATCTTGCAACCTTACGGTTACTAGTCCAACGCTCTAACCACTAAGCTACCTGCCGCCCCACCGTCCTGACCCTGAACAAGGCAGTTAATCCACTCTTCCTAGGCCGTCATTGAAAATAAGAATTTGTTGCTAACTGACTTGTTTAGTTAAATAAAGGTAAAAAAACAAACAAATGCAACTCCCATCTGGTTGAACATTCACTTAAGGTCACCCAGCCTTTTGGACAGGTCTCAATTGCATTTTTTTATTGAATTTAATTCTCAATTTAACCAGGTAGGCCAGTTGAGAACAAGTTCTCATTTACAACTGCGACCTGGCCAAGATAAAGCACAGCATTGAGTATTGTCTTTTGTCACAAAGCACCTAATCAGAGGGAACATTGGACCGACAGGGTAACAATTGGAAGTCGGATGGATGCCAAAGACTTGGGCTTTCCTACAAACCCAGAATTTGTGAACAATCGTTATTGTGTGAACAATTCGGACAGCTGTCATTAATTTAGCCCTTTAACTACTACAATATAGAGTAACAATTCCAAGCTTGACTGAATTCTAGAGGCACTCTGAGGTCAATGGTCAAGTTCTAAGGAGAACCCCAATGGTGAAAAAGAGGACACAAAGCTCAGTGAGTCAGATACTGGAGTAGGTCTGTAAACTGCATGAGAGCTGAAAAAGCATGGAACGTCTCTGTTCAAATCAGTATCTCAATCAAAGAGTCAGCGATCTTTCGGTTTCATTGTCAGCGATAGGTTATGAATTGCGATCTTTCGGTACAATCCCCATTGTATGTATAATTATGGTAAGAATAAAATTATATCTTAAAGTAGGAGGAGTTTAATCTCTAGTCCTCCTGCACAAGTGAATGTTTCAGCCAACAGCTGCCAAGTGCTAAACCTGGCTGCGCACAGCAGCAGCACTGGCAGACATTTTGAGTTTCTGCTGGCAGTCCTCATGCAGTCTATGAAAGAGGAAGGGAGTGGGGGATGGGCATACTACGCAGTGAGCTATTAGCTGGCTATTGTTCTACTGAATAACTGTAATATCAGCAGCATTTTTAAATGATCTATTTTAGGTTTCATCTTGTAATCCAAGAAATATGCAAGAAACAGAAAACAGTTTACCCCTTCTTGAGAGTAATTTTTTATGCATGTTCGCTTTATCATTGTATTGCTATTGCCATTAGTGATTTATAGGCCTTTTTAATTAAGTAAAAGTTTTTTTCTATATTTTTATACTTATCACTTCTCAGAAATTGTGTTTTCACCTGTGTTACTTGTGTATCTTTTCTATCTGTAGTGTGCTCAGCTGCCATAATATTCCATACCGGTGTTCAGGTACAAGGAACATGATTGATCCCTGTATTGATTGATATTTGTCAAATTGTACAACTCGCAAACATTGATACATTTGATTATGGTGTCTAAGGTTATGTACTCTCTCAGGCTTTTTTTGAACATAACAGTTAAAGGTCCTTATTTTCATTTGCGTTCTTATTTTAGGACAGAAGTAATCTAGGTGGTTAATTAAACGGTCCTCTCTAGCACCCTCTCTAGTTGGAGAAAAATCTTCTCCCCCTTCCTCTGTCAGAATGGTTTAGTCCTAGCTAGGCTGTAATTTTCCATGTAGCTACAGACTGCAAGTGTGGGGGAGGGGTGGTGCTAAGTGTGTCAGGCTGTGCACTCTAGTACTGACTGCGCTGCTAGCCTGTTTTTTTGCGTGCCAAAAACCAAGCTCTGTGCTGCATGCTTCTGCCAAAGTTACAAAAAAAAGTATATTTTGCTTTTGTTTTAATAACTTAAGATGGCCACCCTGGGGTAAATCCCAAAGGGAGAAAATCCTTTTGTTTCCATTCTTTTGTTCTGAGTGTGTTACACTGTGCAGTTTCTCAGCCTGTGCTGGGTCAGTGTTGCCTGTGCTGGCTGTCTTGAGCCACGAGGCTGAGATTGATGGTTTCACTGTGCGCACAGCCTTGCACAAGAACACTCTATGCTGAAACAGATGGAACAGTCCAACCTTAGTCCCCCTCACCCTCCTGCTTGTTTTCTTCCTCCCTCTGCTGTTGCTAGTACAATCAACACAGCCAATCGAATCACGCGTACCACCACTGTCCAACGGAAGGCCTTCTCCATACTACTCCTGTTCAAGGTTTACCTGAATTTCTTTATTTTTTTGAAGACTGTTGTACAGCTATAATGATGTTGCTCGGTTCTGACTATGATTTTTGGCCTACATTTCAGTATTTAACTTAGCCATTGTTCTGTATATATTTTTAACGTTAAGTAGTGTTATGCTAACCACGATTCCGAAATGTAGATAATAGAAGTTTTTTTAGAATATGTTATTTAAACAAACAAAAAAATGTTTACAGAAGTGCTGTATTTGTGTTTTGTATTAGTAGAAAATATTTGTATATATTTACTGTCGTAAAAAAGTATAATTTTTGACTTTTAGATTGTTATGCCCTGCTATTTACGTGTGAGAACATGAGAGGGTTGGGGAGAATGCTAGAAGCCTTAAGTATTGTATTAGCAGCAATGCTTTGCAACCAGTCCGAATGTGTAAAACTCTTTGTCTGACAAGTGAAAACGGTCTTAAATCATCATTGGCACTGGAATAAGAACAGGAGCTTTAACAGGGAGGTAATATCTTTATATCTACCAATATTTTCTCATATTGTTTTCTTGGCTAATGGATTCTTATGGGAATGTAAAAAAAAAAAAAAAAAAGCGACCAGACCACAAACTGGCTCTGATCAATACTGGGATATGAACACTGATCAAAGTTCATGTTGCGCTGGCTCCTCCCGCCTTATCACTAATTGAAAAACACACCTGGGGTTTGAAAGGTATAGGGGCGGCAAGTAGTCTCGTGGTTAGAGTGTTGGGTCAGTAACTGAAAGGTTGCTGGTTCAAATCCCAGAGCTGACAAGGTAAAAATCTGTCGTTCTGCCCCTGAACAAGTCGGTTAACCCGCTGTTCCCTGGTAGGCCTTCATTATAAATAAATAAATGTTTTTAACTGACTTCCCTAGTTAAATAAAGGTTCAATACGAAATGTAAAATCATCTTGGATCGAGTCCAATTAACAAAAGTTTCATTATTCAGATGCTGCTGTTTGGCCACATACCCCTCTAGAATTGTTTTTGAGCTATGAACAGAACACAGTAGTCGTCAAGTACTACTAGCCTAGTAAATCACTAGTGTTGGTCAGAGGAGACAAACATTACCAAAGAAGTAGAAGCAAGGACAAAATGGTGATGAGGAGTCTTTTTTACTCCAGTTTGGAGGTATACAGCGGTATACAGTTTATAGCTATTGCAGACCAGAAACCAATCATCTATGGCCCACATCAATCAGTAAATGCTGTAGTATATAGTACAGTGGAGGACTAGCTTGAACCGCATCATGGGAGCTTCAGGAGAAAATATACCCAAACTAAATACATTTAACATAATTGATCAGCATAAATTAACACAAAATGATGTGGTATGGATGAGGAAGTAGATCATAACTACTTTGAAAAAGAAACTTAATAACCTACTTTTTATACAAATAAAAACCAATGAAACAGCCTGTGCAAAATTGGCATACAGAGCAGATAACATATTAACATGAAGGTGATGTAACTTGATACACTGTTGTACTATAGTGGATTGGATAAGTGTTCAGTTAGCAGTGTGTGATGGCTCAGTCTAGCTGGCTGTTCAAACAGCAGAGTTGGCGGACATTTTGTTTCTTCTGCAGTGAATCTGGAACGCGTGTAATGAAAGAGGAATGGTGAGGGAAAGCCTACGCACAGTTTGCAGTAACATTGGAATGTTAACAGAGCTGTTGTAACATAGCATTGATCGTGATTTTATTCGTTTTGTATCTAGAAAACTCATATCAGAGAGGAAAAAATAACATGTTAATAATTATTATAGTAATGTTATGAGGCAAAATGTTACCGAACATTATTTTTCATCTTCCATTCAAAGGACATTTTGGTCAAATAAGTATCTCAATCAAAGTGTCAGCGTTCTTTTGATTTCTTTGTTCGCAATAGGAGTCCATAGAACAGACAAAGAATGTCATGAATTGCGATCGTTCGATACATTCCCTATTGTATGTATAATTATGCAAAGAGTAAAATGATACCTAAAAGTAGGAGGAGTTTAAACTCTCGTCCTCTTGCTCAAGTTGATGTTTCAGTCAACAGCTGCCAAGTGCTAAACCTGATTGTCCGCTGCACCAGCACTGGCAGACATTTTGAGTTTCTGCAGGCAGTCCTCACACAATCTATGAAAGAGGAAGAGAGTGGGGGATGGGCATACTACGCAGTGAGCTATTAGCTGGCTAGTGTTCTACTGAATAACTAATATCAGCAGCATTTTTAAATTATCTAATTTTGGTTTCGTCTCATAATCCAGGCACTATGAAAGATACAGAAAACAGGTTAGACCTGCCTCTCAAGAATGATGTTTTTATTGGTGTTTACTTTATCATAGTATTGCCATTGCTATTAGTGATTATAGGCCTATTAACTAATTAAAAATACTTATTTCTAAACAATTATCATCTCACTTTCTTCTCAGAAATTCAAATTCAAATCACATTTTATTTGTCACATGCACCGAATACACCAGGTGTATACCTTACAGTGAAATGCTTACTTACAAGCCCTTAACCAACAATGCTTTAAGAAGTTTAAAGAAAAATAAGGATTAAGTAAAAAATGTCAAATATAAGTAACAAATAATTAAACAGCAGCAGAAAAATAACAATAGCGAGGCTATATACAGGGGTTGGGTACCAGTACAGAGTCAATGTGCGGGGGCACCGGCTAGTCGAGGTAATTTGTACATGTAGGTAGCATTAAAGTGACTATGCATTGATAATAAACAGATAGTAGTAGTAGTAGTAGTAGTAGTAGTAGTAGTAGTAGTAGTAGTAGTAGCAGCAGTGTAAAAGAGGGGTCTGGGTAGTGCTTTCATTAGCTGTTCAGGAGTCTTATGGCTTGGGGGTAGAAGCTGTTAAGAAGCGTTTTGCACCAAGATTTGGTCGCTCCGGTACCGTTTGCTGTGCGGTTGCAGAGAGAACAGTCTATGACTAGGGTGGCTGGAGTCTTTGACAATTTTTAGGGCCTCCCTCAGACACCGCCTGGTATAGAGGTCCTGGATGGCAGAAAGCTTGGCCCCAGTGATGTACTGTGCCGTACGCACTACCCTCTGTAGTTTCTTGCAGGTCGGAGACCGAGCATTTGCCATACCAGGCAGTGACGCAACCAGTCAGGATGCTCTCGATGGTGCAGCTGTAGAACGTTTTGAGTTTCTGAGGACCCATGCCAAATCTTTTCAGTCTCCTGAGGGGGAATAGGTTTTGTCGTGCCCTCTTCACGACTGTCTTAGTGTGTTTAGACCATGGTAGTTTGTTGGTGATGTGGACGCCAAGGAACATGAAGCTTTCAACCTGCTCCACTACAGCCCTGTCGATGAGAATGGGGGAATGCTTGGTCCTCCTTTTCCTGTAGTCCACAATCATCTCCTTTGTCTTGATCACGTTGAGTGAGAGATTGTTGTCCTGGCACCACACGGCCAGGTCTTTGACCTCCTCCCTATAGGCTGTCTCATCGTTGCCAGTGATCAACACTGTTGTGTTGTCTGCAAACTTAATGATGGTGTTGGAGTTGTGCCTTGCCGTGCAGTCATTAGTGAACAGGGAGTACAGGAGGGGACTAAGCACGCACCCCTGTGGTGCCCCCGCGTTGAGGATCAGCATGGCAGATGTGTTGTTACCTACCCTTACCACGTGGGGCAGCCCACCAGGAAGTCCAGGATTCAGTTGCAGATTGAGGTGTTTAGTCCCAGGGTCCTTCGCTTAGTGATGAGCTTTGAAGGTACTATGGTATTGAACGCTGAGCTGTAGTCAATGAAGAGCATTCTCACATAGGTGTTCCTTTTGTCCAGGTGGGAAAGGATAGTGTTGAGTGCAATAGAGTTTGCCTCATCTGTTGGGGCGGTATGCAAATTGGAGTCGGTCTAGGTTTCTGGAATAATGGTGTTGATATGAGCCATGACCAGCCTTTCAAATCACATCTTGCCTACAGACGTGAGTGCTACAGGTCGGTAGTCATTTAGGCATGTTACCTTAGTGTTCTTGGGAACATGGACTATGATCTGCTTGCAATATGTTTGTATTACAGACGGTCAGGGACAGGTTGAAAATGTCAGTGAAGACATTTGCCAGTTGGTCAGCGCATGCTTGTTAACCTGTTGTGTGTTTTTCATCTGCGTTAACATTCACAAGGCCGCAGGGCCAGACGGATTACCAGGACATGTACTCCTGTGTATCTTTTCTGTCTATAGTGTGCTCAGCTGCCCTAATATTCCATACTGGTCAGGGCTGGACATAAATGCTTATCCTCTTGTCCAGGAAAAGTTTTTTTTTTAAATTGTCGGACAAGAAGAATATAGATTTAAGTTGTCCGAATGGACAAGTAAAACAAATCACAATAAATTCACAATATCAAACAAGGAGGGCCCTGATACAATATTCAATAGACAATGGCTTAATATTAAAATCTATTTTTCATGTACATAAATAATAAAGACTACATGTCATCGGGTAGGTGATATGCACATTGGCTACAGCCTTGTGTCCAAACCTATGCTGACATGAGGGAGACGCCAGAAAACGTAGCAGTTTTAATGAGACTTTAATGAGACTTTTAATTGCATAAATATAGGCTAAGCGGCCGTCTAGTTTGACACACATTTTGAAGGATTATTAGCCTAACATTAACATCTAAAGGCTTGATTCTGTTGACATAGGCTACACGAGGCAGGGTTTGTTCAGATTAAAAGGTCACAAAACCGGAGAGTGAAGGACAGTGCTGGGTGCCAGATCACACACCTTGAATCTGAGCAGAGGCAGGCAGCATTTTAAAACTATTTAACCATAAATGTAATTGTCTAAAACTTGGAAGTTTTATGTGTCATATTAGTAACCAATGCTAGTTGATGCATCTTTAGATCTCCCCTCTTTCTTCATTTCTAATGGATATTTTCATCTCTGTCACATGAAACCACTTGGTATTTTCCTGCTAATTGCATTTTAGAACATTTGATGTATTGTTTATTCTCCCAGGGACGACAGGACGAGCCTTGGAGGCAATTATATTCTAAAGACAAAAAGTATTTGGTTGTAATTGTAATGTTGCAATATTTTATTGGCTACGGAAAATGGCCAACCATCCTCCAGAAGAGCCTTAAAGTTGTATTTTGAGACAGGCTTGAATGTGCAAAGAAGCCATTAGGCTGAGTGTGGCCACAATTTTTGTCTGATTCTCTATGGTAAAAAAAAGGTTCCCTGCGTCATACAATGATATAAAAATTGTGTCACAGACCTTTTTTTTTTTGAGCTTTTGGACAAGTAAAAAATGGCTAAAAAAGTTCATGTCGAGCCCACCTGGTGTAAAGGCACATGGAGAATAATTGATCCCTGTAATGATTGATATTTGTCCAATTTTACAACTTGTAAACATTGATACATTCGACTATGGTATCTAAGGTTATATACTCTCGGGCTTTTTTGAACATAACAGTTAAAGGTCATTACTTTAATTAGCGTTCTCATTTTAGGACAGAAGTAGTCTAGATTTCTGGTGTTTTAATTAAACGGTTTTATCTCTCCAGCTCCCTCTCTAGTTGTAAAAAAAAAAAAATCCTCCCCCTACCTCTGTCAGAATGGTTTAGTCCTAGCTAGACTGTAATTTTCCATGCTGCTGCAGACTGCTAGGGTGGGTGAGGGGTGGCCGCTAAGCTTGTCAGGCTGTGCGCTTTAGCACTGACTGTGCTGTTAGCCTGTTTTTTTGCAGACAAAAAGAAATCTCTGTGCTGCATGCTTCTGCCAAAGTTACTAAATAAGTAGTCTATTTTGCTTTTGTAGTAACTTTTAAGATGGCAATTCTGAGGTAAATCCTAAAGGCAGAAAATTGTTTTGTTTCCATCCTTTTGTTCTGAGGGTGTTACATTGTGCAGTTAGTCAGCCTGTGCTGGGTCAGTGTTGCCTGTGCTGGTCATGTTTAGCGATGAGGTTGAGACTGTGATGGTTTCACTGTGCGCACGTGTGCACAACCTTGCAAAAGAACACACTATGCTGAAACAGATGGCACAGTCCAACCTCAGCCCCCCCCACCCTCCCGCTTTTTTCTTCCTTCCTCTGCTGTTGCTAGTTCCCTAAACACAAACTAATCACGCCAAACTAATCATGCCAAACTAATCACGCGTACGACCTCTGTCCAACGGAAGGCCTACTTCTCCAGACTATTCCTTTTCAAGGTTTACTTGAATTTCTTATATATATTTTTTAAAACACCTATACCCAAGTTACGCTATTCTGACTAGTATCTACACTTCAGTATTTAACTTAGCTACTGTTCTATTTGTTTGTTTGTTGGATAAAGAGTGCTATGTTAACAGCGCTTCCAAAACGTAGATAATGCGTTTAAAAAAAATACGTATTTATGTAACACTATGCCGTTTTATTTGGTCATTGTGTATTTTGTCTTAGGTACATTTGTATTTATTTTTTTGTATAAAAAATATGCACATTTTGGGCATTTAGATATTCATGTCGAGCTATTTGTGTGATAGAGGTGAGAGGGTCTGAACAGTTTGGGGACAATACTAGAAACCTTAAGTATTGTGATGTCAGACAAAATTGTGGCAAAGCATTGCTGCTAAGTGAAAAAGGTATTGAATCATCATTGGCACAAGAATAGGAGCTTGAACAGGAAAGTGATACCTTCATATCTACCAATATTTTCTCCTTAGTTTCCCGGCTAATTGAGTCAAATGAGGCTCTTGGAAAATTAACTGTAAAAGGCGACAAAACCAAACTGTCTTTGATCAACACTGGGATATGAACAGTGATCAAAGCTCATGTTGTGTGGCTCCTCCCGCCTTGCCACTAATTGAAAAACACACCTGAGGATTGAAAGGTAGAGATCATCTTGGATCTAGTCCAATTAACAAAAGTCTAATTATTCAGAGGCTGTCAAGTCATTTGTCCTTGTCGAGGCAGTGAAAAGTAAGTGGAGAAATTCTTTAAGATTTCTGCAGACCACCCACCTCAGCCAAATCAGTTGTGAATGTAAAATTCAACGTACAATGTTTACTCAACATTGCTGAGACTGATCGCCTACCTTGTGTATTGGGAGAGGTCTAAAAGGGGAGGGAATTTTCACAGAAATTGTAATCTGAAAGGAGTTTCTGAAATGTATGCCGGCAGCCAGAGGATGCAGCTCACATAGGTCTAGCAACAGAACATTAGAGCACTCTGCACTTGGATTGGGGCCTTATTTAACAGGAGAGAAAATAAATAAAACTGTATCTTGGACTAGGCTTGAAGCCCAGCCCGTCTCTGCTAACTTTTTGGTTTGACCATATCCTCTCACTGCTGTGTAGCAAGACAGGCGAGTTGTATTTATTCACTTTTTACTTCGTATTGCCCTATGCTAATGCTAATGATTGACAGATCAGCAGTATTTTACAATGACAAATGAGAGGACTTGCCTTCCTGTATACCTGCATAGTTTTTGAAAGTAATTTTCAGATGTTTGCCAGTGCCTGTGCTTTCATACGGATGAATTCAGGAATGGGCAGATCGCTGGAAATCTATTTATAATGCGCTCCAATCACAGACATGCCCATGAATTTTCAAGGCTTTCCCTGATTTTACACATCTGTGAATTATTGTGCTGCTGTGTAGCCACATATCCATCTGGAATTATTGTGAGCTATGAACAGAACACAGTACTAGTCAAGTACTACTAGCCTAGTAAATCACTAAGGTTGGTCAGAGGAGACAAACATTACCAAAGGAATAGAAGCAAGGACAAAATGGTGATGAGGAGTCTTTTTTACTCCAGTTTGGAGGTATACAGTGGACAGTTTACCGCTATTGCAGACCAGAAACCAATCATCTAAGGCCCACATCAATCAGTAAATGCTGTAGTATATAGCAGAGGATTAGCTTGAACCGCATAATGGGAGCTTCAGGAGAAAATATACCCAAACAAAATACATTTAACCTAATTGATCGGCATAACCAAACAGAAAATGGTGTGGGATGGATGAGGAAGTAAAAAGCAAACTTAACCTAAACCTTAACCTAAAAACTTAACCTTAACCTAAAAAGCAAACTTAACCCACTTTTTATACAAATAAAAACGAATGAAACCATTTATGTAAAATTGGCATACAGAGCAAATCATTTAACATGAAGGTAATGTAAGTTGATGCACTGTTGTACTCCAGTGGATTGGATATGTGTTCAGTTAATAGCGTGTGAGGGCTCAGCCTGGCAGTGCACACAGCAGAACTGGCGGACATTTTGTTTTTTTCTGCAGTGAATCCAGTTTTTTCTGCAGTGAATGAAAGAGGAGTGGGGAGGGGAAACGACGCGCACTGTGCAATAACATTGGAATGTGAATAGCGCCATTGTAACATAACAGGATGGGATTTCACCTTATTCTTTTTATATCACGGAAACTCATCAGAGATTAGAAAATAACATGTTAATAATTCTTATTGTAAAGTTTAGGAAAAATGTGACTAAACAATTTTTCATCATCCATTCGAAGACATTTGGGTAAAATCAGTCTTGCAATCAGAGTCAGCAACCTTTTGGTTTCTTTGTTAGCAATAGGAGTCCATACAAGAGACATAATTATCAATCTTTCGGTAGAATCAAAAATATGAATGCAACATATGAAGTGTTGGTCTCATGTTTCATGAGCTGAAATAAAAGATCCCAGAAATGTTCCATATGCACTAAAAGCTTATTTTTCTCATCTTGTTGACCAATTTGTTTTACATCCCTGTTAGTGAGCATTTCTCCTTTGTCAAGATAATCCATCCACCTGACAGGTGTGGCATATCAAGAAGCTGATTAAACATCATGCTCATTACACAGGTGCACCTTCTGCTGGGGACAATAAAATGCCACTCTAAAATGTGCATTTTTAACACACAACACAATGCCACGTCTCAAGTTTTGAGGGAGTGTGCAATTGGCACGCTGACTGCAGGAATGTCCAACAGAGCAGTTGCCAGAAAATTGAATATTAATTTCTCTACCATAAGCCGCTCCGGCATCATTTTAGAGAATTTGGCAGTACATCCAACTGGCCTCGCAACCGCAGACCACTTTTAACCATGCCAGCCCAGGACCTCCACATCCGGCTTCTTCACCTGTGAGATCGTCGATGAGACCAGCCACCCGGACAGCTGATGAAACTGGGTTTGCACAACCAAAGAATTTCTGCGCAGTCTCGGGAAGCTCATCTGCGTGTTCGTTGTCTTCACCCGTGTCTTGACCTGATGACAGTTTTGCATCGTAACTGATTTCAGTGGGAAAAGGCTCCATTCGATGGCCACTGGCACGCTGCAGAAGTGTGCTCTTCACGGATGAATCCCGATTTCAACTGTACTGGACAGATGGCAGAGAGTGTAAAGTGTATGGCGTCATTTGAGCGAGCGGTTTGCTGATGTCAATGTTGTGAACAGAGTGCCCCAGGGTGCCATTGGGGTTATGGTATGGGCCGGCATAAGCTACACACAACGAACACAATTGCATTTTATAATTTGCGATTTGAATGCACAAAGATCTGCCGCCATCACCTCATTTTTCAGCATGATAATGCACAGCCCCATGTCTCAAAGATCTGTACACAATTTCTGGAAGCAGAAAATGTCCCAGTTCTTCCATGGCCTGCATACTCACAAGACATGTCACCAATTGAGCATGTTTGGGATGCTCTGGATCAATTTGTACGACAGCGTGGTCCACATCCCTTCGATATCCAGCAACTTCGCACAGCCATTGAAAAGGAGTGGGACAACATTCCACAGGCCACAATCAACAGCCTGATCATCTCTATGTGAAGGAGATGTCGCGCTGCATGAGGCTAATTGGTGTTCACACCAGATACTGACTGGTTTTCTGATCAATGCCCCAACCTCTTTTTTTAAAGAAATATGTGACCAACAGATGCATATCTGTATTCCCAGTTATGTAAAATCCATAGATGAGGGCCTAAATAATTAATTAAAATTGACTCATTTCCTTATATGAACTGTAACTCAAGTTAAATCTTTGACATTTTTGCTTGTTTTTGTTGTGTATAATTATGTGAAGTGTAAAATGATACCTAAAAGTAGGAGGAGTTTAAACTCTCGTCCTCCTGCACAAGTGAACGTTTCAGCCAAGTGCTAAGCCTGGCTGCGCACAGCAGCAGAACTGGTGGACATTTTGAGTTTCTGCTGGCAGTCCTCAGGCAGTCTATGAAAGCGGAAGGGAGTGGGGGATGGGCATACTACGCAGTGAGCTATTATCGACTGAATAACTGCAATATCAGCAGCATTTTTAAATTATCTATTTTTGGTTTCACGTTATGATCCAAGAACTATGCAAGAAACAGAAAACATAGTCCTGACTTTCACGAAGGAGTAAACTATCAACTACCATCTTTTTTTATGCATGTTTGCTTTATCATTGTATTGCTATTGCCATTTGTGATTTTCGGCCTTTTTAATTAATAAAAATACTTATTACTATACAATTATCACACTTCTCAGAAATTGTGTTACCTGTGTTACTTGTGTACCTTTTCTATCTATATTCCATAATGGTGTTCAGGTACAAGGAACATGATTGATCCCTGTATTGATTGATATTTGTCAAGTTTTACAACTCGTAAACATTAATACAGTTAACTATGGTGTCTAAGATTATGTACTCTCTCAGGCGTTTACATTTATTTTTTACATTACACCAAAGGATCTTATATTCATTAGCGTCCTTATTTTAGGACAGAAGTAGTTTAGATTTCTGGTGGTTAATTAAACAAACGGTTCTCTCTCTCTACCTTCCTCTCCAGTTATAAAAAAAATCCTCCCCCTACTTCTACCTGAATGGTTTAGTCCTAGCTAGGCTGTAGTTTTCCATGCAGCTGCAGACTGCTAGGGTGGGGGAGGGGTAGTACTAAGTGTGTCAGGCTGTGCACTTTAGTACTGACTGTGTTGCTAACCTTGTTTTTTTGCAGGCAAAAATATGTCAGTGCTGCATGCTTCTGCTAAATTTACTAAAAATATTTACATTTATTGTTGTGGCTTTTAATATGGCTACCCTGAGGTAAATCCCAAAGGGAGAAAATCCTTTTGTTTCTATATGTTTTGTTCTGAGGGTGTTACATTGTGCAGTTTGTCGGCCTGTGCTGGGTCAGTGTTGCCTGTGTTGAGCCATGAGGCTGAGACTACAGCGGTTTCACAGTGCGCACAACTTTGCACAAGGACACTCTAGGCTGAAACAGATGGAACAGTCCAACCCTAGCCCCCCTCACCCTCCTGCTTTGTCTCTTCCTCCCTCTGCTGTTGCTAGTTCCCTCAATGAACACAGCCAAATGAATCACGTGTACGATTTCTGTCCAATGGAAGGCCTTCTCCAGACTTCTCCGGTTCAAGGTTTACTTGAATTTCTTTATTTTTTTGAAGAATGTTGTACACCTATAATGGCGTTGCTCTATTCTGACTAGTATCTTAGGCGACATTTTAGTATTGAACTTGGTTATTGTCCTATTTTTTGTTCCGTGAAGGAGTGCTGTGCTAACCCCAATTCTGAAACGTAGATGTTTTTTATGAAGTGTTATTTTTTTAAATAATATTTTTTACAATAGCGCTGTATTTATGTTTTGTTTTAGGAAAAAGTTTTTTTTTTTTTTAATTTTCTGTAGTAAAAGGGTAGTAGCTTTGACATTTAGATTGTCCATGCCCTGCTATTTGTGTACAAGGAAGTGAGAGGGTCAGAACAGTTGGAGGGGAATGCTGGAAGTCTGAAGTATTGTGTTAGGAGCAATGCTTTTCAGCCAGTCCGAATGTGTAAAAATCTTTGTCTGACAATTGAAAAAGGTCATCATTGGCACCGGAACAAGAACAGGAGCTTTAATAGGAAGGTGATATCTCTATATCTACCAATAGTTTCTCATATTGGTTTCCTGGCTAGTGGAGTTCTATGGGGATGTTAGAAAAAAATAATTAATGCTGCAAAACCACAAACTGTTTCTGATCAACACTGGGATATGAACACTGATCAAAGCTTGTGTTGCGTGGTTCCTCCCGCCTTGCCACTAATTGAAAAACACACCTGAGGTTTGAAAGGTAGAAATGAGCTTGCATCAAGTCCAATGAACAAACGCTCCATTATTCAGAGCTGTCAACAGTAATTTGTTCTTGTCGAGGCAGTGAAAAGTAAGAGCAGGAATTCTTGAAGATTTCTGTAGACCACCAACGTCAGCCAAATCAGTTGTGAAATTCAACATACAATGTTTCATCAACATTGCTGAGACTGATCGCCTACCTTTGCCTGTCTTGGGATAGATCTGAAAGCGGAGGGAATTTTCACAGAAATTACAATCTGAAAGGAGTTCCTGAAATGTATGCCATCAGCCTGAGGATGCAGCTCACATAGGCCTAGCAACAGAACATGAGGGCACTCATTTAACAGGAAAAAACATTCACTAAATATAATGTAGCATGGACTACGGCTTGGAGCCCATCCCAACTCTGCTCAATTTTTGGTTTAACCAAACCTGCAAGGCAGGTTTTTTTCTTCGTATTGCCCGATGGTAATGATTTTAAAGATCAGCAGTGTTTTATAATGACAAATTAGAAGAATTGCCTTCCTGAATAAACAAAATGTTTTTAAAAGTAATTTTAAGATGTTAGCCGGTGCCTGTGTTGTTATACGGATGAATTCAGGAATGGGCAGATTACTGGAAATCTATTTATAATGCGCTGCAATCAGAGATATGCCGATAAATTGTCAGGTCTTTTCTTGATTTTACACATCTGAATTGTTTTGCTGCTGTTTGGCCACATCCCTCTGGAATTGTTGAGAGCTATGAACAAAACACAGAGTACTAGTCAAGTACGACTAGCCTAGTAAATCACTAGTGTTGGTCAGAGGAGACAAACATTACCAAAGGAATAGAAGCAAGGACAAGATGGTGATGAGGAGTGGTTTTTTTCCCTCCAGTTTGGAGGTATACAGTGGATAGTTTACACCTATTGCAGACCAGAAACCAATCATCTATGACCCACATCAATCAGTAATTGCTGCAGTATATAGTACAGCGGAGGACTAGCTTGAATCCCATCCTGGAGTTTCAGGAGAAAATATACCCAAACAGGAACACTAAAATAACACATCCTAGATCTGAATGAATGAAATATTCTTATTAAATACTTTTTTCTTTACAAAGTTGAATGTGCTGACAACAAAATCACACAAATTATCAATGGAAATCAAATTTATCAACCCATGGATGTCTGGATTTGGAGTCACACTCAAAATTAAAGTGGAAAACCACACTACAGGATGATCCAAATTTGATGTAATGTCCTTTAAAACAAGTCAAAATGAGTCTCAGTAGTGTGTGTGGCTTCCCCGTGCCTGTATGACCTCCCTACAACGCCTGGGCATGCTCCTGATGAGGTGGCGTTGGTCTCCTGAAGGATCTCCTCCCAGACCTGGACGAAAGCATCCGCCAACTCCTGTACAGTCTGTGGTGCAACGTGGCGTTGGTGGATGGAGCGAGACATGATGTCCCAGATGTGCTCAATTGGATTCAGGTCTGGGGAACGGGCAGGCCAGTCCATAGCATCAATGCCTTCCTCTTGCAGGAACTGCTGATACACTCCAGCCACATGAGGTCTAGCATTGTCTTGCATTAGGAGGAACCCAGGGCCAACTGCACCAGCATATTGTCTCACAAGGGGTCTGAGGATCTCATCTCGGTACCTAATGGCAGTCAGGCTACCTCTGGCAAGCACATGGAGGGCTGTGCGGCCCCCCAAAGAAATGCCACCCCACACCATGACTGACCCACCGCCAAACCGGTACCTAATGGCAGTCAGGCTACCTCTGGCAAGCACATGGAGGGCTGTGCGGCCCCCCCAAAGAAATGCCACCCCACACCATGACTGACCCACCGCCAAACCGGTCATGCTGGGGGATGCTGCAGGCAGCAGAGCGTTCTCCACGGCGTCTCCAGACTCTGTCACGTATGTCACATGTGCTCAGTGTGAACCTGCTTTCATCTGTGAAGCGCACAGGGCGCCAGTGGCGAATTTGCCAATCTTGGTGTTCTCTGGCAAATGCCAAACGTCCTGCACGGTGTTGGGCTGTAAGCACAACCCCCACCTGTGGGTGTCGGGCCCTCATACCACCCTCATGGAGTCTGTTTCTGACCGTTTGAGCAGACACATGCACATTTGTGGCCTGCTGGAGGTCATTTTGCAGGGCTCTGGCAGTGCTCCTCCTGCTCCTCCTTGCACAAAGGCAGAGGTTGCGGTCCTGCTGCTGGGTTGTTGCCCTCCTACGGCCTCCTCCACGTCTCCTGATGTACTGGCCTGTCTCCTGGTAGCGCCTCCATGCTCTGGACACTACGCTGACAGACACAGCAAACCTTCTTGCCACAGCTCGCATTGATGTGCCATCCTGGATGAGCTGCACTACCTGAGCCACTTGTGTGGGTTGTAGACTCCGTCTCATGCTACCACTAGAGTGAAAGCACCGCCAGCATTCAAAAGTGACCAAAACATCAGCTAGGAAGCATAGGAACTGAGAAGTGGTCTGTGGTCACCACCTGCAGAACCACTCCTTTATTGGGGGTGTCTTGCTAATTGCCTAATTTCCACCTGTTGTCTATTCCATTTGTACAACAGCATGTGAAATGTATTGTCAATCAGTGTTGCTTCCTAAGTGGATAGTTTGATTTCACAGAAGTGTGATTGACTTGGAGTTACATTGTTGTTTTAGTGTTCCCTTTATTTTTTTGAGCAGTGTACATTTAACCTAATTTATCAGCATAACCAAACAGAAAATGGTGTGGAATGGAGGAGGAAGTACATAATAACTACTTTGAATTTTTTAATTTTTTTTTGTACAAAGCAAACTGAACCTACTTTTTATACAAATACATAACAAATCAAAACGACTATGCAAAATTGGCATACAGAGCAAATACTTTATTAACATGGAGGTGATGTAACTTGATACAGTGGATTGAAAATGTGTTCAGTTAGTAGCCTGTGAGTGCTCAGCCTGAATGGCTGTGCACACAGCAGAGCTGGTGGCCATTTTGTTTTTTTTCTGCAGTGAATCCAGAACACGGGTAATGAAAGAGTGGGGGAGGGGAGGACTACGAGCACTGTGCAATAACATTGGAATGTGAACAGCGCTGTTGTAACATAACAGGATGTGATTTCACCTTTTTTAGTTTTTTTAACAAGGAAACTAAAATGAGAAAATAACATGTTAATCATTTGTATTGTAAAGTTATGAGAAAAAATGTTACTGAACATATTGTTTTTCATCATCCATTCGGAGGACATTTTGGTCAAATTAGTATTTCCATCAGAGTCAGTGATCTTTTGGTTTCTTTGTTTCTAATAGGATTCAATACATGAGACAAATAATGTTACAAATTGCGATATTTCGCTACAATCCCCATTGTATGTATACTGAAGAAAAACATGTAAGGTGTTGGTCACATGTTTCCTGAGCTGAAATAATAGATCCCAGACATTTTCCATATGCACAAAAAGCTTATTTCTCTAATTTTGTGCACAAATGTGTTTACATACCTGTTAGTGAGCATTTCTCTTTTGCCAAGATAATCCATCCACCTGACAGGTGTGGCATATCAAGAAGCTGATTAAACAGCATGATCATTAACAGGCCACTATAAAATGTGCATTTTTGTCACACAACACCAATGTCATGTGTCTCAAGTTTTGAGGGAGTGTGCAATTGGCATGCTGACTGCTGGAATGTCCACCAGAGCTGTTGCCAGAGAATTGAATATACCTTTTTTTTTACCATAAGCCGTTTCCAACGTTGTTTTAGATTCTAGTATGTCCAACCGGCATCACAACCGCAGTCCACGTGTAACCACGCCAGCCTAGGACCTCCACATCCGGCTTCTTCACCTGTGGGATCCTTGATGAGACCAGCCACCCGGACAGTTGATGAAACTGTGGGTTTGCACCACCAAAGAATTTCTGCACAAACTGTCAGAAACAGTCTCGGGAAGCTCATCTGCATGCTCGTTGTCCTTACCAGGGTCTTGACCTGAATGCAGTTTTGCTTCATAACGGATTTCAGTGGGAAACGCCTCCGATGGCCACTGGCACGCTGCAGAAGTGTGCTCTTCACGGATGAATCCTGATTTCAACTGTACCGGACAGATGGCAGGCGGTGTAACGTATATGTGTGGGCGAGTGGTTTGCTGATGTCAACGTTATGAACAGAGTGCCCCATGGTGGCGTTGGGGTTATGTTATGAGCAGGCATAAGCTATGAACACAATTGCATTTTATTGTTTACGATTTGAATGCACGAATATCTGCCGGCATCACGTCTTGTTTCAGCATGATAATGCACAGCCCCAATTCTTCCATGGCCTGTATACTCAGCCGACAGGTCACCCACATGTTTGGGATGCTCTGGATCGACGTGTACGACCGCGTGATCCAGATCCCACAGGCCACAATCAACAGCCTGGTAACCTTTATGTGAAGGAGATGTCGTGCTGCATGAGGCAAATGGTGGTCACACCAGATACTGACTGGTTTTCTGATCTATGCCCCTGCCTCTTTTTTTTAAGGTTTCAGATGCATATCCCTGTCATGTGAAATCCATAGATGAGGGCCCAATTAATTTATTTCAATTGACTCATTTCCTTATATGAACTGTAAATCGTTGACATTTTTTGCTTGTTTTTGTTAAGTGTATAATTATGTTTAGAGTAAAATTATACCTAAAAGTAGGAGGAGTTTAAACTCGTCCTCCTGCACAAGTGAATGTTTCAGCCAACAGCTGCCAAGTGCTAAACCTGGCTGCGCACAGCAGCAGAACTGGTGGACATTTTGAGTTTCTGCTGGCAGTTCCTCACGCAGTCTATGAAAGAAGGGAGTGGGGGATGGGCATACTACGCAGTGAGCTATTAGCTGGCTAGTGTTCTACTGAATAACTGTAATATCAGCAGCATTTTTAAATGATCTATTTTTGGTTTCATCATGTAATCCAAGAACATCATGTCATCCAAGCACATAAAAGAGTTTTAGTCCTGACTCTCAACAATGAGTAAAAAACAATCAACAACCATCTTTTTCTGTACATGTTCACTTTATCATTGTATTGCTATTGCCATTAGTGATTATAGGTCTGTTAAGTAAAATCCTTATTTCTAAACAATTTTATCACACTTTCTTCTCAGAAATTGTATGTTTTCACCTGTGTTATCTTTGTATCTTTTCTATCTACAGTGCCTTCGGAAAGTATTTAGGTTACAGCATTATTCTAAAATGGATTAAATAGTTTTTTCTCTTCATGAATCTACACACAATACCCCGTAATGACAAAGCAAAAACAGGTTATTCGATTTTTTTCCCCCCCACATGTACATAAGTATTCAGAGCCTTTACTCAGTGCTTTGTTGAAGTACCTTTGGCAGCAATTACAGCCTCGAGTCTTATTGGGTATGACGCTATGAGCTTGACATACCTGTATTTGGGGAGTTTCTTCCGTTCTTCTCTGCAGAACCTCTCAAGCTCTGTCAGGTTGGATGGGGAGCGTCACTGCACAGCTATTTTCAGTTCTCTCCAGAGATATTCGATCGGGTTCTGTTCCGGGCTCTGGCTGGGCCACTCAAGGACATTCAGAGACTTGTCCCCGAAGCCACTCCTGCGCTCTGTGCTTAGGGTTGTTGTCCTGTTGGAAGGTGAACCTTCGCCCCCACTCTGAGGTCCTGAGCTCTCTGGAGCAGGTTTTCATCAAGGATCTCTCTGTAATTTGCTCCATTCATCTTTCCCTTGATGCTGACTACTCTCCCAGTCCCTGCTGCTGGAAAAACATCCCCACAGCATGATGCTGCTACCACCATGCTTCACCGTAGAAATGGTGCAAGGTTTCCTTCAGATGTGACGGCGGCATTCAGGCCGAATAATTCAATCTTGGTTTCATCCTACCAGGGAATCTTGTTTTTCATGGTCTGTGACTCCTTTAGGTGCCTTTTGGCAAACTCCAAGTGGGCTGTCATGTGTCTTTTACTGTGGAGTGGCTTCGGTCTGGCCACTCTACAATAAAGTCCTGATTGGTGGAGTGCTGCAGAGATGGTTGACCTTCTGGAAGGTTCTCCCATCTCCACAGAGGAATCTGGAGCTCTGTCAGAGTCACCATCGGGTTCTTGGTCGCCTCCCTGACCAAAGCCTTTCTCCCCCGATTGCTCATTTTGCCCGGGCGTTCAGCTCTTGGAAGAGTCTTGGTGGTTCCAACTTCTTCCATTTAAGAATGATGGAGGCCACTTTGTTCTTGAGGACCTTTAGTGCTGCAGAAATGTTTTGGTTCCCTTCCCCAGATCTGTGCCTCGACACAATCCTGTTTCAGAGCTCTACGTACAATTCCTTCGACCTCATGGCTTGGTTTTTACTCTAACATGCGCTGGCAACTGTGGGACCTTATATAGACAGGTATGTGCCTTTCCAAATCATGTCTAATCATTTGAATTTACCACAGGTGTACTCCAATCAAGTTGTAGAAACATCTCAAGGATGATCACTGAAACAGGATGCACCGGAGTGAAATGTTGAGTCTCATAGCAAATGCTCTGAATACTTATGTAACTAAGGTATTTCTGTACGCAAAACATCTAATACCTGTTTTCGCTTTGTGATTATGGGGTATTGTTTGTAGATTGCTGAGGATTTGTTACATAATCCATTTTAGAATAAGGCTGTAATGTGGAACAAGTCAAGGGGTATGAATACTTTCCGAAGGTAGTGTATAGTGTGCTCAGCTGCCCTAATATTCCATACTGGTGTTCAGGTACAAGGAACATGATTGATCCCTGATCGATTGATATTTGTCAAATTGTACAACTCGTAAACCTTGGTACATTTGATTATGGTGTCTAAGGTTATGTACTCTCTCAGGATTTTTAAAATCATTACAGTGAAAGGTCCTTATTTTCATTTGCATTCTTATTTGAGGACAGAAGTAGTCTAGATTTCTGATGGTTAATTCAACAGTTCTATCTCTCTACCACCCTCTCTAGTTAGAAACAAATATTTCCCCCCTACTTCTTTCAGAATGGTTTAGTCCTAGCTAGGCTGTAATTTTCCATGCAGCGTTAAACTGTGCTAGTGTGGGGGAGGGGTGGTACTAAGTGTGTCAGGCTTGTGCACTCTAGTACTGACTGCGCTTCTAGCCTGAGTTTTTTTGCGGGCAAAAACCAGTCTCTGTGCTGCATGCTTCTGCCAAAGTTACCAAAAAGGTGTATTTTGCATTTGTTTTACTAGGTGTTAGTATGGCCACTCTGATGTAAATCCTAAAGGGGAGAATCATTTTGTTTCCATCCTTTTGTTCTGAAGGTGTTACATTGTGTAGTTTGTCAGCCTGTGCTCGGTCAGTTTTTCCTAGTTTGAGCCATGAGGCTGAGACTATGACGGTTTCACTGCGGGCACAACCTTGCACAAGAACACTCTATGCTGAAACAGATGGAACAGTCCAACCTTAGTCCCCCTCGCCCTCATGCTTTTTTTTCTTCCTCCCTCTGCTGTTGCGAGTTCCCTCAATCAACACAGTCGAAAAAATAGCGCGTAAGACTTCTGTCCAACGGAAGGCCTTACTTCTCCTGTTCAAGGTTTACTTGAATTTTTGATTTTAACGAATCTTGTACACCTATACCCATGTTGCTATTTTAATTTTACCTTTATTTAACTAGGCACGGTCGTTAAGAACAATTTCTTATTTTCAATGATGGCCTAGGAACAGTGGGTTAACTGCCTGTTCAGGGGCAGAACGACAGATTTGTACCTAGTCAGCTCGGGGATTTGAACTTGCAACCTTCCGGTTACAAGCCTAAAGCTCTAACCACTAGGCTACCCTGCCGCCCCAGGACTACATTTCAGAATTTAACTTGGCTACTATTGAAATTAGTTTTTTTTGCTAAAGAGTGCTAAAGTAACCACGATTCCGAAACGTAGATAATATACGGGTTTTTTTGTGTGTTATTTTTAAATACTATTTTATGCAATGGGGCTGTTTTTGTTTTGTATTAGGATAAATATTTGTATATAATTTCTGTATTTGTAAAGTAGCATTTTTGGCATTTAGATTTTCATGCCCTGCTATTTGTGAGAGGAAGTGAGAGGGTCAGAACAGTTTGGAGAGAATGCTGGAAGCCTTAAGCATTATGGTAGCAGCAATGCTTTGCAATCAGTCCGAATATGTAAAAAACTTTTGTCTGACAAGTGAAAACTGTATTGAATAATCATTGGCACCGGAACAAGAACAGAAGCTTATACAGGAAGGTGATATGTTCATATCCACCAAACTGTTCTCCTATTGGTTTCCTGGCAAATGGAGTTCTATTGGGATCTTAGAAAATAAAACTGTAAATGTGACAAATATCCAAACTAGGTCTCATCAATGCTAATCAAAACTCATGTTGCATGACTCCCGCCGTGCTACTGATTGAAAACACACATGGGATATGAAAGGTACAGATCATCTTGGATCGAGTCCAGTTAACAAGCGTCTCATTATTCTGAGGCTGTCATTCGTCTTTGTTGAGGCAGTGAAAAGTAAGTTGAGGAATTCTCAAAGATTTCTGCAGACCACCTTGGTCAGCTAAATCAGCCGTGAATGTAAAATTCAACTTAAAATGTTTACTCAACATTGCTGCGAGCGATAGCCTCCATTTTCCTGTGTCTTGAGAGATCAGAAATTGAAGGGAATTTACACTGAAATAGTCATCTGAATGGAGTTCCTGAATGCTGGTAGCCTGAGGATGCAGCTCTCATAGGCATATCAACAGAACATTAGAGCACTCTGCACTTGGGTTAAAAGGCTCTGGGTTAAAAAGCTCTGATTAACAGGAGAAAACATTCACTAAATAAAACTGCATCTTGAACTAGGCTTGAAGCCCAGCCCGTCTCTGCTAACTTTTTGGTTTGACCATATCCTCTCACTGCTGTGGAGCAAGGCAGGCAAGAGTTTATTTAGTTTGTGTTCGTATTTAATTTGTGTTCGTATTGCCCTATGCTTATGGTTGTAAGATCAGCAGTATTTTACAAGGACTTACATTGACAAATGATAGGAATTGGCTACCTGTATACCTGCATACTTTTTAAACGCAGCCATGCAATCTATAAAGACAAACATTGGCAGTAGAAGGGCCTTACTGAAGCTCTCAGTGACCTTCATCTTGGCACGGTCATAGGATGCCACCTTTCCAACAAATCAGTTGGTAAAATGTTGGTAAAATGTCTGCCCTGCTAGAGCTGCCCCAGACAACTGTAAGTGCTGTTATTGTGAAGTGGAAGTGGAAACGTCTAGGAGCAACAATGGCCCCAGCCGCGAAGTGATAGGCCACACAAGCTCACAGAACGTGACCGCCGAGTGCTGAAGCACGTAGCATGTACAAATTGTCTGTCCTCCGTTGCAACACTCACTTCCGAGTTTCAAACTGCTTATGGAAGCAACTTGGAAGCAACTTCAGCACAAAAACTGTTAGTCGGGAGCGGCATGAAATGGGTTTCCATGGCCGAGCATCCGCACACAAGCTTAAGATCACCATAAGCAATGCCAAGTATCGGCTGGAGTGGTGTAAAGCTTGCCACCATTGGACTCTGGAGCAGTGAAAACGCATTCTCTGGAGTGACAAATCACATTTCACCATCTGGCAGTCTGACGGATGAATCTGGGCTTGGTGGATGCCAGAAGAACGCTACCTGCCTGAATGCATAGTTTCAACTCAAGTTTGGTGGAGGAATAATGGTCTGGGGCTGTTCATGGTTCGGGCTTGGCCCCTTAGTTCCAGTGAAAGGAAATCTTAATGCTACAGCATACAATTACATTCCAGATGATTCTGTGCTTCCAACTTTGTGGCAACAGTTTGGGGAAGGGCCTTCCTGTTTCAGCATGGCAATGCCCCTGTGTACAAAGCAAGGTTCATACAGAAATGGTTTGTAGAGATTGGTGTGGAACAACTTGACTGGCCTGCACAGAGCCCTAACCTCAACCCCATAAAACACCTTTGGAGTGAATTGGAACGCCAACTACGAGCCAGGCCTAATCGCCCAACATCAGTGCCTGACCTCACTAATGCTCTTATGGCTTGTGGCTGAATGAAAGCAAGTTCCCGCAGCAATGTTCCAGCATTTAGTGGAAAGCCTTCCCAGAAGAGTGTAGGCTGGTTTAGCAGCAAAGGGGGGACCATTGGAATGAGATGTTTGACAAGCAGGTGTCCACATACAATACCACATCTGGAATTGTTGTGAGCTATGAACAGAACACAGTACTAGTCAAGTACTACTAGCCTAGTAAATCACTAGTGTTGGTCAGAGGAGACAAACATTACCAAAGGAATAGAAGCAAGGACAAGATGGTGATGAGGAGTCTTTTTTTTCCTCCAGTTTGGAGGTATACAGTGGATAGTTTACACCTATTGCAGACCAGAAACCAATCATCTATGGCCCACATCAATCAGTAATTGCTGCAGTATATAGTACAGCGGAGGACTAGCTTAAATCCCATCATGGGAGCTTCAGGAGAAAATATATCCAAACGATATACATTTTAACCTAATTGATCAGCATAAATTAACACAAAAATGATGTGGGATTGATGAGGAAGTACATCATAACTACACCGTTTTTTACTAAATTATTATTTTTTTTAAACTTAAACTAACCCTTTATACAAATAATTTACGAAACCTTATTATTAACATGGATGTGAATTGATACACTATTGTACTACTGTGGATTGGATGCGTGTTCAGGTAGCAGCGTGTGAGGACTCAGCTTGGCTGGCTGCGCACACATCAGAGCTGGTGGCCATTTTGTTTTTTTCTGCTGTGAATCCAGAACGCGGGTAATGAAAGAGTGGGGGAGGGGAAGACTGCGCAGTGTGCAATAACATTGGAATGTGAGTCGTTGTAACATAATAGAATGTGATTTCACCTTATTAGTTTTATATCAAGGAAGCTCTTATCAGGGGTGAGAAAATCATATGATAATAGTTGATATAGTAAATGAATGAGGCAAAATGTTATGGAACATATTATTTTTCATCATCCATTCGAAAGGCCATTTTTTAAGTCGAAGGACATAATAAAAATGTTAGATAAATGATCAAACTCAAAATAGAACTCGAAAACCCCCCATATCTGTATTGATATGAGGGGTAGCTGTGCGCTTAGTTGTAACAGAGTGTCATTGGTATGTAGGCTAGCGAAGCCTGCAGCTCTGTCTGCCTAGAGCTGTAACTTAGTTTGCACAGTCTGTGTAAAGGACGTGCTCTCTCTGTGTGTAGGTTGCTTAACGGAAGTTGTAAAATTTCTGTGACTGTTTGTCATGTGATACCCGGCTGCACATTGAAGTCAAAGACACATGGGGTGGGGCCACCAGCCACGTGGCCTATTTATATAGCTGTAAGCAGTCTGCTGCAGTCTGTCTAGGCAGCAATGCAGCAAAAATGCAGTAGACTGTTGTACCTGGAACTGATACAATAATGCAGTTTCTTGGGCCTGGAATTTATTGAGTTTACAGGGCCAAACTAAAGCACCTGATGACCTAGCTCAATTTAATATGCTGGGTGAAAATCAATTGGTTCGGATAGCAGTATCTGCCAATTTCTGGGAAACATTTAGAAAAAAGAACCTACTCCTCACCTCAACAATATCATGGTTATTTTGTTGTTTCGCAGATGTGTTTGTTATTTGGAAACCACTGCATTTTGATGAGTGGTAATGTCATTCAGTGACGTGCGTAACCTGTCCCTTTGGAAAGTAAAATATCACTAGGGATCAGACAGCAATGCTAGGTAACGGTTTCACTACGTCAACTAGAATGGTGTATTGTAACTTGGCTAAAGGCCTATTGCTCTATGTCTAGGTTGCTATGACCAAATAGTTTGAATATTTTTGTATAGTATTAGTCCGTTTTCTATATGTTTTATATCGTTTTTATAGTATTTTACAGTTTCTCTGACTGCTGTCTGTTTCTGCTCATATTTGGAGTGTTCAGGCGAGGCAGATGGCTCATCATCTTCCATTATTCACACTAGTTTGTCTGTGCCTTTAGCTTGGAATTCATTATTTTTTATGTTTTATCTCTGTACTGATCCTATGGAGCCTTCTGCACAAACTGATCAGTTATGTACCGAAAATGTACTTTCAATGCTTCATTTTGTCGTCATCCTCCTGTTGTGCAAGTTTGTCTGTGTGTTTTGGTGGTTCTAGACAATTGTGAGAAAATGATCTGGACATTTCTAGGTGTCTCTTGAAGCACAGAAGCCTAAGTAGTGATAGTAAATCTCATTCGCGAAGACTAGCCTACCCTTTTTTTGCTGTTTTTTGGCCATTGTGAAATATCATACTTGTAAAACGTCAAACTGTCAGGAGCTTTGCAACACCCGCGGCCTGTTCTATTATTAATTATTACGGCCACCATCTCTTGACTAGTAAAACATGTCTGCAACTTGTTTTTTTATGATGTACTTATTAATGAAAGGCTCTATATGTTGCTGAAATGTGCTTTAAGTCGTTACATTGAATTAATAATAAATACATTTTCCCCCTCTAGGTTATTGGATCCTTTTGGTGTCAAATCCATGATCGGAAACCTCCAGGTGAGATATTATTTTAAATCTAATATAGGACCATTGACACCCCTAGGTCACATTTGACTAAATACAAAAATCCATATGAATGTCATATTTTGTATATTGTTCTTAAAGATTGTGTCAATGTCACTGTAACTATGAGAAAATGACTGTCAGCGAAATATAAACTCCATAAGCACAAATTGGAACCTAGCCCCGAAGCTGGCATGCGTTCGACAATTGCAACTGTATAAGGTAAATCATGCAGTCCTTGCATAACCCTTCCTCCCTGTTGCCAACGGAGCCTGTATCTAGGGGCCCTGATTGGCTGAGGAAAAGGACCAATAAGAGCAAAGGGGAGGGACAAAAGCAAGTAATGTTGCTGCCATCCTCTGGGATAATGTCATATCCATGCAGACTGGACCGGCTGTGTTGGAATTGACAACGCAAAAGCTTGTCAGCCAATTGAAGAGAGGAATAGTGTTCTTACAGTGAAAAGTATAGTCTTCTGTCATGTTGGTATGTTCATCACCCCTGGACCACATGGCATCTCAAGTTCGCAATCCTGAGGATAAAAAGTTGTGAGCGAACATGCGGGACTAAACTTCAGTGGAGAGGAAGCTGGACTTGAGACCATTTTGATAGACTTCTGCTGAGTCACTCTTTCTGCTGAAATTGACTCTTGTATAGAATGGTTCTGTATGCTGAGCTCACAGGGAAAAAGAACCTTCTAGAATAGAACAAAGAGGGGAAAAACATACCAACAGGGTTCTACAGTGACCCCTAGTGGTGTCCCAGAACACTGCATCGGTTTTGCCTTAAAGATAGCTCATCTGTACCCATTGTAGTGGGTAGAAGCTAGGTGGGTGGCGCAGGAGCTGTTAGCATTCCCGGGAGGATTCTTTCGTGACCCGTTCCAACTAACATCCCCATCCCTCCTTGTCACTCCTCAGGTTAAAATGGAAGTTGCTGTGGCAGAAGAGAAGAAGAAGATATTCCGAGCCAGGAAAACCATGAAGATAAGCGACCGCCAGCAACTGGAGTCTCTCCACAGCACATTGTCGTCCCCCGTCCCGCCCCTGTCCAATTCCAATTCCAGCTCTCCCCCTCCCCGTAGCCCACTGACGAACGGTACGCACACAGAGGATGCACAGAGGGGGGCAGACAGAGAGCAAAACGACGTTGCGGTGACGTCTCGTTCCACAACCCCAGTCCCCCCTACCTCCCTGACCTCTTCATCCCCTCCCCTTGCTCTGTCCCTATCGTTGTCTCCCTCCCCACCAACCTCCCAAAGCCCCAAAGCCAAGGAAGATGCCACTCCCTCCCCCTCATCGCCATTCCACAACCTTAATGACGTGCTGAAAAAGATGGAGGAAGAGGGAAAGAAAAAGGAGTGTTCCACGTCCCCTTCCAATAAGGACAAGGAAGGAAAGGATACAGAGATGGAGGTGGCAAAGACGGACGAGAAAGAAGAGAAAGCACCTGAGACAGAGAAAGAGGTTTGTATGAGAACGAGTGAGAGGAGCTGAAATATGGATAAATGGGAAACATTGGAAGTTAAGGAAAATGGGGGTTATAGTTGGAAAGTGTTGAAGTTGGCATTGTTAGGGGTCCAAGCACCGCGAGTAGGATTTCTTTTTTTTCTCCATGTATTTGTTGAGTTTGGCGGCTAAAATACAAACTTACCTGGATGTTCTCTTCTCCAGGAGGCCTGCACTACAACTGGAAAGACCCATGAGGACCAAGCCCCTATGGATCAGTATCCTCTGGACTCTCCATTCTCTCCCGTCTCGCTCGCCACGACTGACAAAGAGTCTGGGAAGGAAAAGAGGACAGAGCAGAAAGAAGACACCGTGGCCATGGAAACGGATACGGACAAGGACCATACAGAGACCAAGGCAGTTGAGACCTCCACTTCCACGGAAGAGAGACCTTCCTCCCCCAAGGCCGCTACCATGGCCTCCCCTGTCCGCACCTCCTCCCCCTCTGCTGCCCCTGAGCCGGATCAGGACATCAAAGAAGAGGTGGTGAAGAAGGAAGAGAAGAAGAAAGACGATAGTCAGAAAGAGAAGGAAGGAGTAATGAAGGAGGAAAAGATGGAGGTAGTTTCTGTGAAAAAGGAGGTGAAAAAGGAGAAACAGAATGTTGCCGGGTGTTCTACCTCATCTCTTGCCTCCTCCACCTCCACCTCTACATCCACAAGTGACAAAGGTATGAAATGATAGAATCTGCAAGACCTGAAAAATCATCCTGAGTTGACTGATAGTAGTAGGTACTACTATGCCAGCTATGTTTCATTTTCAACCTTTTTGGGATTTATAACAAAATATATAATCTGGGAGTACTTGTATTTTACAAATAAAACAACACAGGAAAAAAATCTAAAATGAATAACATACACACAAGCATACTGCACAGGAAATTATCACATGACCATTAACCAAAATAATCTGATTAAACTAAACCAGAACACTTTGTCTCAACAGGGGTGAAGGTGAAGGAGGAAAAGAGCTCCTCTTCTGGACAGAAGCGTCCCCTGTTGGAAGGTGATGAGAAAGATGGAGGGAAGGTTGAAAGAGACGGGAAGAGGCAGAAGGTGCAGGGCGTGGAGTTGGAAGCTCAGCTCGAGTTGAAAATCACTGCGAAAGGTGGCAGTCGCCTAAAACTTGAAAAGGTTGGTCTGGCATGAATTGATGATACCAGTTCTCACGTATTAGCATTTTACCCACAGGTTTAAGACTTTACCCCCAGTCAGGTATAAAGTAACACTCAAACAATATTGCCCCAGACTATCTAGCCCTAAATTGCATCTTGAACTCATCCTACGTTTCTCTTCTTCTCAGGTTCTGCAGAAAATGGTTGAGGAGCGGTTGAGGGCGCTGCAGCTCACCGTCTTCGACCAAGGTTTACAGGAGCTAAAAGACCGGGTAGAAAAGATTGATTGTGCCACAAAACACCAGAGCACCCTTAACACACTACAGGTAAGCTAGCTACATGTTAAACTACTAGTAACGGGTATGTTACAAGTCGACTTGTCAATAGTCACAACAGTCAGAAATAGTCGTCAATGGTTATAGTCAGCAATAGTCATAGTTTTCAATAGTCACAAAATTAAGCAATGCTAATTAAAATCCTTACAAATGGACCCTTACCCTTTTTCAGGCCAAGATTGCTAGATTAGCAAAGAAATTCGGAGAAGCCAACCAGGCCTCGGAGAACAAAAGAAAACAGGAGGTAAGAAATGTTGTTAATTTAATTTTAATTTATGGGACCCCAGTGTCTCAGATATATTTTTGTAAGTCATCGATATTAGTTAAAGCTGCAATATGTAACTTTTTGTGTGACCTGACCAAATTCACATAAAATTGTGAGTTATAGAGATCTGTCATTCTCATTGAAAACAAGTCTAAGAAGCGGTAGTTCTGTTTATTTCTATGCTTCCCGTTCTAAATATTTGTTTTGCGTCTTTTGCTTTCGGTTTTATACACCAGCTGCAAACAGCTGAAAATACAATATTTTTGGTCATGGAAAATATTTTTCACGGTGGTTTAAATGATTCTCTACACTATACTTGCTTGTTTTGTCACATACACTAAAATTAGGTAAACAATTAGAATTTTAGCAATCAGGACATGGCGGAACGAATTCTGCATATTGCACATTTAACATCAAATAGACTATTAAATAAAAATTGCTGAGGGTGTTAGCTAAAGGTGTCACCATGGCGTGTGTTCGCAGGCGCTAACGTCCCCTGTTGCCAAGACTGCACCTGCTACAAACACCATTCCGACACAACGGTAAGAGTTCGGTCCTACTGCCAATGTACTACTTCCTCATTTAGAAAAGCTTTTAGTCGTTTGTATGCATTTCCTCCTGTGAATCACAAGTGAACAGTAATCAAAAACAGGGGATTGCATTACCTCTAGTCTTATGAAGATGTTGGATTCAATCATTATTTTAGTTTGTTTGCAGTCTTGTGTTAATCACCATTGGCAATCATGGATGACAATTCCAAAGCTTTCACATATTCCATAGTTTCCTTTTTTTCCATCTCTTGTGACAGCACATTCCCATTGCTTGTATTTTCCAGCATAAAAATGTATTTTCTGTATTTGTAATTCAAATCATGCAGAAGGAAAGCTGTGTGTTAGTCATTGCATGGGGCTATACTAGCTATCATTGTGCCTTTGTATCAACGTGACAATACCGGCCTGAAGCCAATGAATGCCACACGTGGAGTCAATCACAACGTGTGATTGAATGTGTGGTGACTCTGCACAGGATCGTTGTCAATAATACTGAGGCTGGATTAAATTCTCGGGGAGATTGGATTAAAAAGCAACAACATCCGCTAAAAACCATAATAACGGGAAACAAAGATGATACCTTTCGAGGGTATTCTCTGATGTACAAGACTGACTTTTCTTTTGATCGCTTAGTGCCTACCCGTCAGGCATTTTCAAACCAAAATCCCCACATGAAATCAATCATCATTTTGTTTTGGATTAAACAAACAAACAGCGGTTCGGGTTTTTGCGTCTTTTTTCTTTTGCACACCACCATGGTTCCAGGTCCTGAGTCTTGTGACGTTATACAATGCGCCAAAGCTTAAGAAAACAAGCTTTTAAAAGCTGTGCAGACAGTGTTCACAGCACCCGATCCAACTGCACCTCTCCTCTCAACAGCGTGCTCCGAATGCATCCAAAGCTGGAGCTGCAGTCTGAAGAGGGGGCATGGCAGAGAGGGGAGCTGGCGACCTCTATTGGTTGGATTAAGAAGGAAGTGACGGAGGATGAAGAATCCGAAGAAGAGTATGAAGAGATATCTGAGGAAGAAGAATTTGAGAAGCCTTCATTCAACCTAAGACACCAGCCTGCTAGAAGAGATGGGTCACAGCAGCAGTCACCACAGCAACCGAGCGGAGGAACTAGGGTTCGTTCAGACATAATGCTGCGTCCCATCTCCACGGACAAGGAGAGACAGCTTTACCTGCGTTCTAAGAATGCTGCAAGGAAGGCCAGATCCGATCGTTACGCAGTATTCCTGTTCCGGAACCTGGTGTCGTACGAGAACTACGTGAAGTGGGTCACCACGGTGAACTACGTCGGAACGTTGGGCAAAGACGCGCTGCCTGTTAACCTGCGCGAAACCATGAAGAAATATTTGGAACAAAGGTTCAACAAACTGTATGCCAGAGACTGGAAAAAGATCAGGGACTCCATCAATGAGATCCTGAGAGTGAAGAGACTACAGTTCTTCTTTGAATCAGACTTTAATTTGACTTAACATGTTTGATTGGGAAGGTGCCAATTTCCACAGTAGTCGTGTTGCACTTTTATGTTTTGTATGAAATTATGGAAACGACATAGTCTTGAGATAGTTGCAATCGTCACTTTTATTTTTATTTTACCAACGTTAACAGTAATATAATTGCATTCTAGCCCCCATGAAACATTTTATTTGTTCATAATATTCCCAGTTCCTAATGTACTGAACTAAATAAAGGTCCGGATTACAATATAAAAAAAACATGTTATATATCATTACAACACAAATGTATACCAAAATGTTTTATTTAATGTACAGTACCAAAAATGTTAAACGACCTGCAAACACTTCATGATTTTCATGACAGAATACCACAAACAACTCAAGAATGATACCTATACACTAAACAAGTGCTAAAGGAATCAACACTTTTTACCCCTTTTTTTGTGATATGTGTAGATTTTTGGGGGGTTGAATTCATCAAATTCAATGCAAAGAAGAACAAACAACAAAATACACATAACAAACACTCAATTTAAATTTTAAAAAATCAGTAAACTCAATGTTAAAAACACAGGGGGGAAACGTAAGAAGACCGAGCCAGAAGACAATAATAGTAAACTGGTAAAGTGTGGCAAAGAGGTCGCCAAATTACAGGAAGACTTTTTCTCTGGTCTGTCTCAATATGATATCTGACCTATTTTTAAACAAGCCAACTAAATGCAAATTACATCTCTTTCAATTACCTTAATTTTTTTTATTAAACTCAATGCAAACACACATCTTTTCCAACAGGCCAGTAGCAGCTGTCGTAAAGCAGCCCATGACCAGCCCAGTCTCTACCAACCATACAGGTAAGATCTCCCTTCTTCTTCACCTTCTCCCTTACCTGTCAATAGGATGTTTCACTTATCATGGGGATTGAACGACCCTGAGATCAAGATAAAGAACGACACCAACTGATAAACTCACCATTCCTTTCCTCTCTCCTGTTGTCTTTCCAGTTTCTCCGGTGAAGCAGGCCAAACCTGTCCCCACTACCACTACGGCCACTGCCATGGTAACACAGGGCTCCATTCTGCAGCTGATCCCCACCTCCTCTAGCTCCGCATCCCTGTGCACCGTCACCTCCCAGAGCGGCCCCACCGGCACCCTGCTCCTCAAGACCACCTCTGGCTCCAACGTGATGGGCCAGAATGGCCAGCCGCTCCTCATCCAGCTTCCTCTCTCTGCCATGGCCAACGGCGGGGCGGGAACCCTGGTCAACATCCCTGTGTCCTCCTTCGCCGCAGCCAACTCGCTCAACAAGGCCAAGACCACTACTCCCACCACTACCTATATCCTCAAGGCCGGCCCCACCACCTCCACCATGTCCGGCCCCACCACCTCCAACATGGCCTTGCAGCCCATCTCCTCCACCACCCAGCTCTCCCCAGCCATGTCCCCAGCCCAGATGACCTTGGCTCGGGCTGTGTACCAGGGGGGCACTGGGGGGATCAGTACGCCCAGTGCTGGGATGTCAGTGACCACAGCCAGGGTGCCTGTTCAGGCGTCCTCTGGTCCAGCCGCTACGGGCTCGGCAGCTCCAGGACCTCCTTCGGGGACGGCTATGACGTCAAAGACAGGTGAGTTTTCTACTGTATGTGGACAAGAATAATAATTGCATTTATATATATAGTTGAAGTCGGAAGTTTACATAAACTGAGTTTAAATATATTTGGCTAAAGTGTTTCACAATTCCTGACATTTAACCCTAGTAAAAATTCGCTGTCTTAGGTCATTTAGGATCACCAATTTATTTAATGAATGTGCAATGTCAGAATAATAGTAGAGATAATTATTTATTTCAGCATTTATTTATTTCATCACATTCCCAGTGGGTCAGAAGTTTACATACACTCAATTAGTATTTGGTAGCATTGCTTTTAAATTGTTTAACTTGGGTCAAACTTTTCGGGTAGCCTTCCACAAGTTCCTGACAGAACTGGTGTAACTGAGTCAGGTTTGTAGGCCTCCTTGCTCGCACATGCTTTTTCAGTTCTGCCCACAAATGTTCTATAGGATTGAAGTCAGGGCTTTGTGATGGCCACCCCAATAGCTTGACTTTGTTGTCCTTAAGCCATTTTGCCACACATTTGGAAGTATGCTTGGGGTCATTGTCCATTTGGAAGACCCATTTGCGACCAAGCTTTAACTTCCTGGCTGATGTCTTGAGATGTTGCTTCAATATATCCACATCATTTTCCTTCCTGATGATGCCTATTTATTTTGTGAAGTGCACCAGTCCCTCCTGCAGCAAAGCACCCTCGCAACATGATGCTGCTACTCCCGTGCTTCGCGGTTGGGACGGTGTTCTTCGACTTGCAAGCCTCCCCCTTTTCCTCCAAACATAACGATGGTCATTATGGCCAAACAGTTCTATTTTTGTTTTATCAGACCAGAGGACATTTCTCCAAAAAGTACAATCTTTGTCCCCATGTGCAGTTGCAAACCGTGATATAATCTGTCTGTAAGCAATCATTTGAAAAATTACTTGTCATTCACAAAATAGATGTCCTAACTGATTTGACAAAAAAAAAAAATCTGTGGAGTGGTTGAAAAACTAGGTTTAATGACTCCAACCTAAGTGTATGTAAACTTCCGACTTTCAAAGTGCTCAAAGCACATCCACTCACGATGTGTTGCAGCAAAATCCAAAAACCTGTTGTAAAAGAGAGTATTATCTAACTGTTTTCGTTCCTATGTCTGTTACATCCCTTTCAGATAACCAAGCAACAAGCTCTACTCCAACCAAAACGGGGGCTCGAACCAAAGGCTCCTTCATAGACCTCACTGAGGAGGAGGAGGAGGAGGATGATGATGTGCTAGGTGAGAATGAATTCTAAAACATCTCTAAATTCCTCCCTCTCAACTCCAGAGAGGTCCACTAAATGATTGATTTATGTCCTCTAAAATAGTGACTATTGTTGTTAATGATGTGAACGATTCAGGATAAATAAATATCTATTGAATTCCCTCTTTTGTTTTCTATTCTTTAATCCTTCTCTTTAATTCTGCAGTGACTGGTGTGAGAAAGGCCATTACGACTGCGGTATCGTCCTCTTCAGTTACCCAGCGATCTACTGGACCTCCTCCGCTGATCAGCACTCCTAGTGGTGAGGCCTGCACGTTACATAATCATTGATATTGACAATATACACAGGCAGTTAGGAAAGCTGTAGCACAAACTCAAAAATTGGTCTGGGACACTAAAGTCCATGGAGAATAAGAGCACCTCCTCCCAGCTTCCCACTGCACTGAGGCTAGGAAACATTGTCACCACTGATAAATCCACTATAATTGAGCATTTCAATAAGTATTTTTCTACGGCTGGCCATGCTTTCCACCTGGCTACCCCTACCCCGGTCAACTGCCCGCCCAAACCTCCCAGATTCCTCCACCCAAATCCAGATAGCTGATGTTCTGAAAGAGCTACAAAATTTTGGAACCCTACAAATCAGCCGGGCTAGACAATCTGGACCCTCTCTTTCTAAAATTATCTGCCGAAATTGTTGCAACCCCTATTACTAGCCTGTTCAACCTATCTTTCGTATGGTCTGAGATTCCCAAAGATTGGAAAGCTGCCGCGATCATCCCCCTCTTCAAAGTCGGAGACTCTCTAGACCCAAACTGCTACAGACCTATATCTATCCTACCCTGCCTTTCTAAAGTCTTCGAAAGCCAAGTTAACAAACAGATTATCGACCATATCGAATCCCACTGTACCTTCTACGCTATGCAATCTGGTTTCAGAGCTGGTCATGGGTGCACCTCAGCCATGCTCAAGGTCTTAAACAATATCATAACCGCCATCGATAAGAGACATTACTTGTTTACCAACTACGTCTCTGTGCAGTGTGTCAAATCGGAGTTCCTGTTATCCTGACCTCTGGCAGTCTATGGGGGTGCCACAGGGCTCAATTCTCGGGCCGACTCTCTTCTCTGTATACATCAATGATGTCGCTCTTGCTGCTTGTGATTCTCTGATCCACTTCTATGCAGACGATACAATTATGCATCTTCTGGCCCTTCTTTGGACACTGTGTTAACTAACCTCCAGACGAGCTTTGATGCCATACAACTCTCCTTCCGTTGCCTCCAACTGCTCATAAATGCAAGTAAAACTAAATGCATACTCTTCAACCGATCGCTGCTCGCCCGTCCAGCATCACTACTCTGGACGGTTCTGACTTAGAATATATGGACAACTACAAAATACCTAGGTTTCTGGTTAGACTGTAAACTCTCCTTCCAGACTCACATTAAGCATCTTCAATCTAAAAATAAATCTAGAATTGGCTTCCTATTTCGCAACAAAGCATCCTTCACTTATGCTGCCAAACATACCCTCGTAAAACTGACCATCCTACCGATCCTTGACTTCGGCGATGTCATTTACAAAATAGCCTCCAACTCGTTACTCAACAAATTGTATGCAGTCTATCACAGTGCCATCCGTTTTGTCACCAAAGCCCCATACACCACCCACTATTGCGACCTGTACGCTCTCATTGGCTGGCCCTGGCTTCATACTCAACGCCAAACTCACTGGCTCCAGGTCACCTACAAGTCTCTGCTAGGTAAAGCCCTGCCTTATCTCAGCTTACTGGTCATCATAGCAGCACCCACCTGTAGCACGCGCCCAAGCAGTTATATCTCACTGGTCACCCCCAAAGCCAATTCCTCCTTTGGCCGTCTTTACTTCCAGTTCTTTGCTGCCAATGACCGGAACTAACAGCAAAAATCACTGAAGCTGGAGACTGGAGGTCTACCGATTATGATTTTTCAATACCAATACTGATTTATTGGAGGACCAAAAAACGCCTATAACGATTAATCGGACGATTTTTATATATATATTTGTAATGATGACAATTACAACAATACTGAATGAACACTTATTTTAACTTAATACATCAATAAAATATATTTATTCTCAAATAAATAATGATACATGTTTATTTTGGTTTAAATAATACAAAAACAAAGTGTTAGAAGAAAGTAAAAGTGCAATATGTGCCATGTAAAAGTTCCTTGCTCAGAACATGAGCACATATGAAAGCTGGTGGTTCCTTTTAACATGAGTCTTAAATATTCCCAGGTTAGAAGTTTTAGGTTGTAGTTATTATAGGACTATTTCTCTCTATACCATTTGTATTTCATATACCTTTGACTATTGGATGTTCTAATAGGTACTTTAGTATTTCCAGCCTCATCTTGGGAGTTGATAGACTTGAAGTCATAAACAGCGAAATGCTTGAAGCACAGCGAAGAGCTGCTGGCAAATGCAGGAAAGTGCGGTTTGAATGAATGCTTACGAGCCTGCTGCTGCCTACCACCGCTCAGTCAGACTGCTCTATCAAATCATAGACTTAATTATGATATAATAACACACAGAAATACGAGCCTTAGGTCAATACTATGGTCAAATCCGGAAACTATCATTTCGAAAACAAAACGTTTTCTTTCAGTGAAATACGGAACTGTTCCGTATTTTATCTAACGAGTGGCATCCATTAGACTAAATATTGCTGTTACATTGCACAACCTTCAATGTTATGTCGTAATTATGTAACATTCTGGCAAATTAGTTATGGTCTTTGTTAGGAAGATATGGTCTTCACACAGTTCGCAACGAGCCAGGCGGCCCAAACTGCTGCATATACCCTGACTCTGCTTGCACAGAACGCAAGAGAAGTGACACAATTTCCATAGTTAAAATAAATTAATGTTAGCAGGCAATATTAACCAAATATGCAGGTTTAAAAATATATACTTGTGTATTGATTTTAAGACAGGCACTGATGTTTATGGTTAGGTTCAGCTGTCAGAGCAGCTCGGAGATCACTGCACCAGTACATAGCCCATCTGTAAATAGCCCATCCAACTACCTCACCCCATACTATATTTATTTATTTATCTTGCTCCTTTGCACCCCAGTATCTCTACTTGCACATTCATCTTCTGCACATCAATCACTCTAGTGTTTAATTTGTATATTGTAATCACTTTGCCACCATGGCCTATTTATTGCCCTACCTCCCTTATCTTACCTCATTTGCACACACTGTATATAGTATTTTTCTACTGTATTATTGACTGTATGTTTGTTTATTCCATGTGTAACTCTCTGTTGTTGTATGTGTTGAACTGCTTTGCTTTATTCTTGGCCAGGTCGCAGTTGTAAATGAGAACTTGTTCTCAACTTGCCTACCTGGTTAAATAAAGGTGAAATTAAAAAAATATTACCATAAACTTTTTCTCTGCTAGCTAGTGTGCATATAGTGACGTAATGCTAGTGGACGCAGCATGTAATGACTTAATGCTAATGGTTGTTGTACTGTTACAAGTACCTTCAATGGCAGTGGGTACGGCGTGTAGTTACTGCAGTCCCAGATGGATATTATTGCTTGAAAGGAGCTCACGTCTTCACTTTTCTGAGGAGATTTTGTTCGTGTTTGTGGGTGCGTAGCCAGATGTGATCAGAGGTAAGTTGCACTTTAATTACCTTCTGCCTTTTGTAATATTATATCGTTCCCGGAGTAAGACATATTAAGACATATTTCTCAGATAAAAACCTGCTGTTGAGATTGTGTTTTGAGGGAGAGTGCAAATGAAATGGCAAGGTAGCTAGCTAACTGTTTGGCTTTGGCTAACCCATTCCATTGTCATTAAATGTGACAGACGAAGTTTCAGCTTCCCATAAATTATTTCTTGTTGGCTAACTAGATAGCCACCTTGTCAATAGCATAAAGAGCTAGCTCCAGTGTTAGCCATGTAGCTTGCTAGACTATTCACCTCAGATCGATTCATACCTGTTTCAATAGCTAACGTTAGGTCTACATTGTGATTAATACTTGATTGTATATCATACAATCAGGCTAACATTAATCCATTCTTTTTGAGAATGAGCCAAACTTATTTTTTCATGTCTTTTTCATTGGAGGAGCTGTGTGCCATGGTGAATGTCCCTTTTGAAGAGGCCAGAGTTTTGCAGTCAGAGATGGAGAGTGCTAGCGATAGTTCAGATGAGGAAAGTGATCATGAGGAAAATGCCAGTGGCATCTCAGGATTTCTTTGTGAAAAAGCATACCTTTTACCTATAATAATAGCTAGCTAAATGTACATTGTTTTTAGGAAAATGGTAATGCTAAAATACTGAAATCTGCTGAACATTCTACACTGAATGATGTATTATTGTATCGATATAGGTTCTCTCATTTGAAATGTTTAAGACAACATGCATCAAAGAGCAGAGCAAACAACGGCAGACCAATCAATTGCTACCAATCAAGGGTTGGCAGGACAGAGCGCAACAGGAAGGTCAACAACAGAAGGGGAGGTGAAGAGAAAGCCATGCCATATGGGACCAGGATGTGTGTCAGAGGGATGTCGAAGGTCCTCCAAGCGCTCCTGCGATGCAATCTGTGATGAGGACAGAGAGAAGATTTTCCAGTACTTCTGGCAAACGTTAGACTGGAATGAGAGGAAAGTGTATGTGTGTGGTTTTGTTGACTATACTGCAGTGCAGCGATGCAGGTTTGAGAATATGAGCCCTAGAAGGACATCCACATTGGCATACCATATTGAAGTTTATGGTGAGAAGAAGAGAGTATGTGAACACTTGTTGGCTGAATGGTCTGTGCCACACTGTTTGCAAGCGAAGGAGTTTGGGGAGACCATCAGATTAGCACCTGTGAGGAATGAGGCACAAAACGATGACAACATTTCTGTGCGACTTACCGATAGTACCATCACACTACTGCACGTCATCCTCCTCTAAGCAGTACCTGGAGCCTGTTTTCCAGTCTGTGTCAGAGCTACAGCTGTCAATGTGAGGAGGATGGGAAACTCCTTAGTCCCGCCAGGTGTTCTTGATTTCTTTGACTATGACAGTTGATATCTTCACTGTTTGATTATTTATTACTTACATGATTCTTACTGGAATTACCTACCTTGATTTGATGTTGAATTCCTTGCTGAAATGTGCCTTGATGATATTTCCATACTTGTAACATGATTGATTGGTAAATGTTGATACTGACTGTTTTAATACTTATACTTTGAGTAAAAAGTTCAACATCACACTTGGTGGAAATCTTTTGTATACATTCACCATAACATGTACTTTAAGAGATATTGTGAAATTGTCATTTAAATTCTTCCAATGTCTCAAAAGTAATATTTCCTGTTCTATTCAATGATAAGAACCACTTATCTCCACATATAATGTGTGCAAAACTTGTAACTCCATTATAAATTTATTATTGTTGTAAAAAAAAATCTTCTTCTTCACTATCTGAATTTTTTTTGTTGATACGATGATTTCATCCGACATTGACAATATGCTTGTTACAGACCAAGTGGAACAAATGTAAACCTTGAATTTGGAGGTTTAAAATATCTCTCTATTGGCAAAGTTATTTTATGAAATCCCATCGGTTGCCTTAAGAAAGTGTTTAGTTAGACCCCTTGACTTTTTCCACATATTGTTGTGTTTCAGCCGGAATTTAAAATGTATTAAATTGAGATGTTTCTTCACTGGCCTACACACAAGACCCCATAATGTCAGAGTGTAATTTTTTGGTATGTTTACAAATTAATACAAAATGTAAAGCTAAAGTGTCTCGAGTCAATAAGTATTCAACCCCTTTGTTACGGCAAGCCTAATTAAGTTCAGGAGTAAAAATGTGCTTAAGTCAAATAAGAAGTTGCATGGACAATAATAGTGTTTAAGATTATTTTTTTTCTTGACTACCTCATCTCTGTACCTCACAAATACAAAGAATTGTAAGGTTCCTCAGTCGACCAGTGAATTTCAAACACAAGTACAACCACAAAGACCAGGTAGGCCATGCATCCTGTTTGAAATTAAAACTGCAAAAAATGTGGCAAAGAAATTAACTTTATGTCCTGAATACAAAATGTTATTTTTGGGGCAAATCCAACACAACACATCACTGAGTAACACTTTTCATATACTGAACAAAAATATAAATGCAACAATATCTAAGATTTTGTGGAGTTACAGTTCATATGAGGAAATCAGTCAATTGAAATAAATTAATTAGGCCTTAATCTATGGATTTCACATGCGGGAAATACAGATATGCATCTGTTGGTCACAGATACCTTAACAGTGGGCCTCAGGAACTCTTCACAGTATTACTGTGCATTCAAATTACCATCAATGAAATGTAATTGTGTTCGTTGTCCGTAGCTTATGCCTGCCCATACCGTATCCCCACTGCCACCATGGGGCACTCTGTTCACAACATTGACATGAGCAAACAGCTCGCCCACACAACGCCATAAACATGGTCTGCGGTTGTGAGGCCGGTAGGACATACTGCAAAATCTCTTAAAACGACGATGAGAGAAATTAACATTACATTCTCTGGCAACAGCTCTGGTGGACATTCCTGCAGGCAGCATGCCAATTGCACACTCCCTCAACTTGAGACATCTGTGACATTGTGTTTTGTGACAAAACTGCACATTGCGTGAATGGGAAATTTCTGGGCTCTTTTATTTCCGCTCATGAACCATGGGACTAACACTTTGCAAGTTGTGTTTTTATATATTTTTGTTTTGCTTGTTATTGGCAAGGACTAGGGAATTTTTGATGGGAAAACAAAACAGAATTTTAAAGTCTAGATGAAAACCTTGTCCAGTCTGCTTTCCAACAGACACTGGGAGACTGTCACCTTTCAGCAGGACAATAACCTAAAACAAGGCCAAATATACACTGGAGTTGCTTACCAAGACAACGTTGAATGTTCCTGAGTGGTCTAGTTTCAGTTTTGACTTAAATCGGCTTGAATATCTATGGCAGGACTTGAAAATGGCTGTCTAGCAATGATCAACAACCAACTTGACAGTGCTTGAAGAATTGTAATAATAAAATAATGTGCAAAGCTCTTAGACTTACCCAGAAATAGTCACAGCTGTAATCTCTGCCGAAGGTAATTCTAACATGTATTGAGTCGGGGTTGAATACTCTAATCAAGGAATGTTTTTTATTTTTTATATATTTTTTAATACAAATATTAGAATTTTACTTCCACTTTCACATTTAGTATTTTGTGTAGATTGTTGACCAAAAAAATGACAATGAAATCTATTTTTATCACACTTTGTAATACAGCAAAATCTGGAAAAAGTCAAGGGGTCATACTTTCTGAAGGCATGCAAAGTCTATGATCTTTGATTGGCTAAGGCAGAATTTGTGACCGTAAATAATAAACGCCAGCTGGTCTTGTTAGCATATGGCTAAGTGTGCCAGGATATCTAATTGGAATAGCTAACATGTATCGTTCTATCACGTGCAACTACGTAGACCATTTTAAATTGCAGATGCGTAGTTGGACAAAAAGTTTACGTTTAAACATTTTCCAATGTTCATATATGGACCCCATATCACCCTGATATTGCTATAACACTCATTAGATTCTAATCTTAATTGCTGGATGTTTGATGATTGTGGTCAGTCAGTTGACACAATTTAATAGAATTCCAAGGATATCTATTAGCCTAGCCATGCCTGTTATTCAATGTGTTACAAGTCAGCTCTATGTCTATTTGCTCTGTAAAAGTGGTTCTGAGTAAAAGTTTGCATATTGTTTTTTTATTCAAAGAATCTTGTGATCAACGCAGATTTGAGGAGCGGGTGCTTATTATGTTATCTAATTTGACATATTGTCCTCTCTTTACAGGCACAACATCAAGAGCATCTCCTCAACAGTCAGTTGGTGGTCCTCATCTGACAGTTCACTACCGCCCCCCTCTGGTGAGTTTGTTACCCCTGAATCTATTTCACATGTTCATATTTTTATTTAATTAATTTGAGTTCCTATAAGATTATTTTAATGTATTAATTTCTTAACATTTTAATGAATTCGAAACAAACACAACACAATGAAATACAAATAGGCAGCTCCTTGGCCACCTATATAAAGTAATGACCTTGACCTTTAAAGATTATCCTTTTCATATTTAATGTAGATTTTGTAAAAGAACAAAAGTATATTTTCTGTTGTACTGAAGGACATGTGTTTTTGTTACAAAGGTTACTAGAGGGTGAAAGGTGAAATCATCAAATATCTCAGAGAGATTTACTCTGCAGTAATTTTGTTTTTTTATGTATTATTTCTTACATTGTTAGCCCAGAAAATCTCAAGTGTTATTACATACACTACATACAGGAAGAACTATTGGATATAAGAGTGATGTCAATTTACCAACATGACGACCAGCAATACGCCTTTCCCGAAGCAAATCCTTTGTTCGGACCTCCACCCATTGGATATAATCCCAGAGGCCAACTCAAAACAACATCGTCACTACAGGAGAGGCAGACGGAGCGGCCTCCTGGTTAGACTTAGAAGGCGAGCACACCACCCACCACTTCCGAGCATATTAGTCGCCAATGTCCAGTCTCTAGACAACAATGTGGAGATTTTAACATTCTCTGTTTCACGGAAACATGGCTCTCTCGGGATATGTTGTCAGAGTCGATACAGCCACCAGGTTTCTTCATGCATCACGCCGACAGAAACAAACATCTCTCTGGTAAGAAGAAGGGCGGGGATGTATGCCTCATGATTATCAAATCATGATGTAACAATAACATACAGTAACCCAAGTCCTTTTGTTCACCTGAACTAGAATTCCTTACAATCAAATGCCGACTGCATTTTCTCCCAAGAGAATTCTCTTCGATTATAGTCACAGCCGTGTATATCCCCCCCAAGCAGATACCTTGAAGGGCCTGAAAGAACTTCACTGGACTCTATGTAAACTGGAAGCCATATAGCTGGGGATTTTAACAAAGCTAATTTGAGAACAAGGCTATCTAAATTCTACCAGCACATTGACTGTAGTACCCGCTCGAGCAAAACACTGGACCACTGCTACTCTAACTTCCATGATGTATACAAGGCCCTCCCCCGTCCTCCCTTCGGCAAATCCAACTATGACTCCATCTTGCTCGTACCGTTCAATAGGCATAACCTCAAATAGGGCGACGAGAACCATTCAACGCTGGTCTGACCAATCGGAATCCACAATTCAAGAGTGGGCTTGAAAATGTTCCGGGAAGCCTCAGACAATAACATAGATTTATACGCCGACTCGGTGAGCAAATTTATTAGGAAGTGCATTGGAGATGTTGTACACACTGTGACTATTAAAACCTACCCCAACCAGAAACTGTGGATAGATGGCAGCAATCGCGCACAACTTAAAGCACGAACCACCGCATTCAACCATGGAAAGAGGTTGGGGAATATGGCCGAATATAAACAGTCTATTTTTTCCCTCCACAAGGCAATTAAACAAGCGAAATGTCGGTATAGGGACAAAATGGAGTCGCATTTCAACGGCCCAGACACGAGACGTATGTAGCAGGGTCTACAGGCAATTAGACTACAAAAAGAAAACCAGCCACGTCCCGGACACCGATGTCTTGCTTCCAGACAAGCTAAACACCTTTGCCTGCTTTGAGGATAATACAGTGCCACCAACTCAGCCCGCTACCAAGGACTGCGGGCCCCCCTCTCCTTCTCCATGGCCGACGTAAGACATTTAAATGTGTTAACCCTCGCAAGGCTGCTGGCCCAGATTCATATTCCATCCCTTTACATTTGTGTGTATAAGGTAGTTGTTGTGAATTTGTTATATTACTTGTTAGATATTACTGCACTGATGGAACTAGAAGCACAAGAATTTTGCTACACTCGCATTCGCACATCTGCTAACCATGTGTATGTGACCTGATTTGATTTGAATTATGCTATGGGTGTTCATTTATATTTTTACGATGAATTTCTACATTTTAAAATCACTTTTGTCATTAGAATTTTAACTCGGACAGTTACATTGAAGGACATTTTCAATAACTCCCTTAATTTAATAGTTTGCAACACAAATATTTCTGGGTCAAAAGAAGGGTAAGAGTTGAGTGATTTTAATATTATATTTATACATATTTATCTTATGTAAAATGAATGGCCTTCGGACACCAAATTTACACGTCTCGTCTTTGACCCATATAGGTTTATGTATAAAATCCATCCTTCAGTATCACGCTTTTTTTGTCCTTTGGCACAACAAAAGTTTCATGTTATACCACAATGTCACCCGTTATGCTGAATGACAGTAGTTTTGTTATCCCATGTTTTCACTAGTTTACAAAATGTAATCATGCAATTCATATTTACGTGTTGTATGAATTCTGAATATTATAATTGTAAACTATTTTATGGCATTTTAAGGTATTTCAAGGAACATTATCTTTATACTGTAGATGCCATTGTCTAATAAGGAGAGGGCTGCACGGCACAGACAAAAGATTAACGCAGATCCAGTTGCTAGGGAGGAAAGACTAGCCAGAAGAAAAGCAAGGTATTGTTTTCATGGCTTCATGCTACTGTCAGCAACAGAATAGGATATAAAGCAGGGTGGGTAACACTTAACATTAAGTTGCATTATTACACTATAGTTAATGTCTTATTGCACTGCAGTTAATGTATAACTGCTGAATTATATTAGTTAATATAATATTACACACACACACAAATATGGATAATGAATTATATTAGTTAAATGCTGCTTCACATTTGGGGGACTTTATGAAAAATTGAGGCTGTACAAGTTTGAATTGAAGTAGTTTGATGGGCATTTTATCTATCTATTTTGTGTAGGTATCTTGAAATTGCATGTGTGTACCTCCATTGAATATAAATTTACCAGTTACAGTGTAACAATGCATAATACTTAACTATCATGTAATAATGCAACTTAATGCAATGTAAAGTTTTTGCCGCAGGCTCAAATTATAGTAAAGTGAATATTAATAACATTAGCAGTGAAATGGTAACAAAACATGTTTGGGAGAGGGAGTTGATTTAACTTTTAAACTTTTATAAAGTGTTATCATTGTATAGCCTACTATTAATAGACTACTAATAATATTTAATGGATGTGAATCCTATTCTGCGCCACTGTCATAACTATAACATTTTCGTTTTTTAGCTATCAGAGAAGAAAGAAGGATGTCAATCCTGATCATCCACCGATCCATACAATGACACAATCTGATGCGGAAAAAAAGAGGGAAAAATGGAGATTAAATCAGAGGAGGCGGCGTGAACAAAATAGATCAAATTATTGTTGTGATGGTTTTAACTCCAGTGTTCACTGAAGGAAACTATTTTGAGCAGCCCCCTGAACAACTTGTACAAGTACAACATGAACCTGCACCTCCAGAGCTGGAGCAACCATCCTTGACTCCAGAACCTTGAGCCTCAATCTCAAACACTGGAGCAACCACTTGCTTCCTCTACTCCAGAAAAAGTGAAAAGGGTATCATAGCGTTGCAAGCGGCTGCAAAAGGAAAAACGAGAACTAATGAACAACATTCTCCAACTGGAAATGCAACTAAAACGATCGCAACAAAAAAGTGACAAATTACGAAAGGTCATGCAAAGGTCAAATAAATTCAAATGCTGAAAAATACAGGCCACGAGGGAAAAAGAAAATGTCTCCAGTGAGGAAAACACTGGTCATTGCATTTCTCAATAGAGATGAAAATAGTGGCCTTTTCTCAGGGAAGAAAGACACTGTCATGCAAAAGAAGGTTTAGAGGCACATACTCATGAAATCTCTAAAATAACTCAATGCAGAGTACAATTCAGAGGTGGATGGGACACTTTTGCTGTCATTCAGACAGTTTTTACGACTGTGGCCATTTTACATTACAGAGCAAAAGGCACATGACCTCAACACCTGTGCGTGTCTCAATTACGAGAATGTGAAACTTCTAGTTGACAGGTTGAGCCAAAGCGGGTTGCTGAAAGCCTCAAGAGTTTCCGAGTTACTGTCTTCCATTGTCTGTGATCACAAGAACAAGCAATGCATGTACCGTCTTTGTGCAAAGTTAAGCTATGATGAAATAGAGCTGGCCCTACCTGAAGAGAATGCACTAATTTCCTGGCAACAGTGGCAAAGGGAGAAATCGAGCAATGGAGAAAGGTCCTTCTCAAATTTTGTGGGGAAAAAAACAGATGGGCACGGGGCTCGATCTGGTTAAAAACTTAAACAAGTAACTGGATGCTATTGCGAGGCACCAGTTTAACTGGCTGCACCAAGTTGAGCAGTGCTGAAACTTAAAAGACACACTTAAAGAACACAAGGTTGTAATCCGTATGGACTTTTCTGAAAATTATGCGTGTCAGCTGCATACAGAGGTTCAGGCTTTTCATTTTGGGGGTGGCCGTAAGAAGGCAACTATTTACACAAGTGTTGTGTACACACCACAGGAATGCCAATCCTATGCCTCCATTTCAGAGTCCCTCCGGCATGACGAGCGTGCCATGTGGACTCATCTGAAGCCTGTCTTGGATGATAGGAAGGGGGAAAAAACATCCCCGACTCCACTACATGCATGAGTGATGGCCCCGTCACGCAATATAGAAATAAATATAATTTCTACCTCCTGAGCACGGTGTCATTTCTCATGGGGTTCAAAGGGGTCATTTTTCTGAGAAGTCCCATGGAAAAGGTGCACTCGATGGGGTTGGTGGTTCGGTTAAACGTTGTGCAGATGAGTTTGTCAAAAAGGGCGGTGACCTCCAGAGCCCAAAGGAGCTCTACACCATGCTGGAGAAAACGCAGTCAAGCTTAAAGTACTTCTAGATTGCTGAGGATGAGATTAAATGATTTTGATGAAGCAGTTCCAAATGATTTGCCAGCTGTCAAATGAACCTTAAAAATCTACCAGATCATCGCAAAGTAACCTGGAAAGATCCACCATCGGGAGGTGTCCTGCAATGGTGAAACCACCAAAGGACTTAAAAGGAAAGTTCATAATAGTCCATTACGATTACCAGCTATTTGTTGGCCAAGTTTTGACGGTTGTAGGAGAGTAGATGGAAATCAGTTGCATGCAACAAGCAGCTGAAAGGAAGAATTAATTTGCGTGGCCCCAAGTTCAGGACTTCACATACTAATTCAAGTCGGATGTCCAAGCAGTGATCTCCGAACCAGAGCAGTGTACTACAAAACGAAGGAATTCAAAATTCTGCAACTCTGACTGGGAAAAGTTTACAGAGCTTTATTAGTCCTAATTCCAAGTTACACACCAGTTAGGCTACAGAATACTACTTAGGCCTACACAAGAAAACGACATACACAAGCAATCTAAAAAGAAATCCATGTTTTAAAGATGTTATTGAATGATGGGTTCAGTTTGAGAATGTTAATGAGTTCCATTTGATGTTCAAACAATGGATTTGGTTAATATTCTGATGTTCAGAATACAGAAATGTTTTGTTTTGATGTTGGTGGAATAATTGTTTATGCATTTTTTTTCAAATGCCTGATGTAATGTCATGACATTGCTTTGAGAAAGATATCCACTGTTTCGTGATGATTTTAAGCAAAACTACATTTTTTTTGCCCAATGTTTATGGAATGTTTTTTAATTAATGCTTTGTTTGAAATGTTCAATGCTGATTTAATCCTATGTGAATTAAATTGTACCTCGTGTCAGTTAAACTATGTTGTGTAGTTAAACCCATGTTCTTTGTGTGTGTGGCGTATGGGTAATTTCTCTCTCTCTCTCTCTCTCTCTCTCTCTCTCTCTCTCTCTCTCTCACTCACTCTCACTCTCACTCACTCGTATGGAAGAGATTTTATGTTCAGTTAGCCTGCACATTTTAAACATCTTATCCAGTTTTTTTACACAGTTTTATAACAACAAAAAATAACTAAAAGAAAAATACTATTTCTGCTACTAATAATAGTTCATAGGATCATTATTGTTGTTGCTTAAGGATCACATTTAATCAATATTTGTGAGCCGTAGTGATGTCATTCAGGGTAACAAAATATTGTCATACAGTATAACACCAGTTTTTATTAAAATACAATAACTTGCTTTGGTTGACTCAGACAGACAAAAACAAATCTCAAAGCATGAAGCGAAAGATATTTTCATAGATTTTAGCATTTTTTTCAGTGTAAGGCAGGACGTTTTGTAGAAAAAACCTTTTGAGTTGATACAATTGAGTTGTACCTGTGACACATCAAATATGTGGTATTCAAAATAAAAGAATGTCATTTTTTCTGGGTAGTTATATTTCTGCCAGTCTAAGCATGGATATATAACCTTGTGACTTATGAAGAGGAAAAAAAACAGTGCTGTACTGAATTACATTTTACTAGGGTACATTCATATGAATCACAATAAAAATGAATTATTGACTTTATTCTTGAATATAACTAATATAAGGGAATAGGGATAGGGAATTGTAATTGCTGTTTGATTTTTTTCCTACTTTGAAAACCTTAAGTTTATGACCTATATATTTTTATTTTTTGAAAGCTATACATTTGTGATATGTTTTTCTGCATATTTCTCGCCCTAATTAATTTCCATCTCCTCTCGTTTCCCTCCCAGGACTCCCCATCCAAAGCACGCATGGGAAACAATAGCACTCCAACCAAGCCCCCCCCTGTCACCCTGCCCCCGTTACCCTTGGCTCCCTTGCCTCCTGGCCGGCTACCCATGGAGGCCAACCAGACCACACCCCCACAGCAGCCCCAGCTGAAGTTGGCCAGGGTGCAAAACCAGAATGGCATCGTCCTGTCCTGGTGCGTGGCAGAGACTGACCTGACCTGTGCAGGGGTGGAAAGCTACCACCTGTACGCGTACCACCAGGACAACGCTGGGTCGGCCGGGAATGGCCCTGGAGCGGGGCAGCACTGGAAGAAGATTGGGGAGGTGAAGGCACTGCCACTGCCCATGGCCTGTACTCTCACCCAATTTGTCTCTGGATCTACGTATTACTTTGCTGTCCGGGCCCGGGATGTGTACGGGCGCTTCGGGACTTTCTGTGAGCCGCAGTGCACTGACGTCATCAGCGCGACGACTCCTAGCTGAGCCAACCAGGAATGGAAAAGGCATTTCATGTAACAGGAAGTTGATAGCATTCCACCTGCTTATTTTTTAAGGTAATCTGGAGGACCCTGACTGAGATTGCTTTAGTGTTAACACTTGTGAACGTACACAAACACACACTATGAGAAAACATCTAAATGTACACTGTTGGACTCCAGACTACTCTAATTGGAGAAAGGATATGGCAACGGTTATCGTTGTGCCTATCGTTGTATATTCTTTGTGAGTTAAGCTATTGTACATAAGTGAATTGTTCCCCATGGCAGGTCAGATATTTATATGTTGACTTCTGTTACCCTTGTCCAGATGTTTTTATTATAATTTTTTTTTTTTTTTTTTTTTGGCTTTCTAAAAAATAAGTGAAAGAAAATACATTTTAACGTTCACAGAAATTGCACAGGAATGCAAAATCGGTGTTAGAACTTAAATGATGTTAGAACGATGATAGTAATTTTGTATGTATTGTCTGGTAACCAGACTTAATAGGAATGACAAATTCAATAAAATGTTTTATTGGAAAGTTTACAAGTGTTGAGATTCATTTTGTTAGCCTGAGTTTACACAGCTGTCCCCATAGCCAATCTTGTTGTCTGTTTTACATGTGACCCATATCATATTTGCTCGTCCTCACTGATGTAGCCTCTGAAATAGCCCGCAGACTCAATGCTCATTTACTGCCACAGTTCCTTTACATTTTTGGGTGATTGTCTTGTCAGCATAGAAATTGTATATGAATTGAGAATCACATACGAATGTGGTAAGAATCTGAACAGATTCCATGTTTTTGCTGATGTTTACACAATCGGGAAAAGGTCAGATATGAATCGGATATGCCCATACATAAGAATTTGTTGTGCTGTGTAAACGAGGCAGATTTCATGCCTGTGTTTACACAGGCAGCCCAATTGTGTCAATTATTTGCAAAAAAGCTGATCTGGTCAAAAAAGCTGTTTTTTAAAACAACTATTAGTGGAAAAATATCAGAATTGTTCTGCCTGTGTAAACACAGCCATGGAATCTGATCTTTTGACTTCCAATTTATACCACCTCTATATGTGGATCTCAATCCTGATACAAACCATATCCTCCATATGCAACCTCTGTCTGGAGGCTCAGATTCTTTTGATCTGAAGTGTTATTTTTTTTGCACATGACCTGCCATTATCATGACAACCACCCCAAAAATGTAAAGGAACAGTGACAGGAAATGAGCATTGCATCTGTGTGCTATCCGGGATCCTTAAGAGGCTATATCAGTTTGAACGTGCAAATCGGATGTGGGTCACGTTAAACTGAGTAAACAAAAATAAAAACAATTGGATGTAGAAGGAAAGTCAGATTTGGGTTTTTAGAGTGGCTGTTAAAACACAGCCTTCGTGTCATAGCTTTATGTAGTGTACTGAAGTTGTCATTGATTGCTTTTATTACATACTGTTATGCAGTAAATTGATTCAGTATTAGTCAATGTTGCAAGGAATTACTTGCATTGCAGACCAATATTCATGTTTCTTTCTCTCCAGCCAACAATCTGACATTAGGCTCATCTTATGGCACCTGGAGGCACTTTTATAGAAGTTTCCTGTCAGCAGCTGAAGAGATCCGGAGGGTGGCAGCCATTCAGAAACGCACCAATAAAGCTGTCATCCAACACTGACACCAGCTTCCATGACCATCCCTCTCCTCACATGATCTACAAGAGTGGCACTTAAGGTATGAAAGGCTGACACTTGTGTGTTTCCCCCCTATTGTCCTGTATATGAACATGTGCTATGAATAAAGCACTGCACAACATGAGGATGTTCTATTCCAGAGGCATGATGAGATTCCACAGCTGGTGCTTTGGAGTGCTCAAAGAATTCTCAGACAAGCTGTGAAGTAGAGAGGTCAGGAATAAGGTGTTAATTAGGTTTTATATTTGTAAGCCTAGCTGTCTTTAGTAGGTATTTAACATAGAGATAGATAGAGGACTCATCTTTATATCTGTGCCATTATAGCATCTGTGACAGCATGGGCAGAGCCATTGAGGCTACAACCCATAGGAATCCCCACCCAGTTGACTACTTTGACTACTTTAAGAAGGTGGAATTCCTCAATGGCGGTGCCCATGCTAAAATGGCCTTTTGGCCACTAGAGACCTCTATCTTTCTCTATGGGCATTTACCCCCTTGTCACAGCTTTTATGTCTGGAGTCCAACCATAGGTTAGTTAGCCTACACAATCACAGTCCATAGCATATGACTAAGCTCAGCTGGGATAATATGGCAAATAAAGGTAACATAGGCTATATTTACACAGGAAGCCCAATTCTGATATTTTGCCCAATTACTGGCAAAATATGTGATCTGATTGGTCAAAAGACCAATTAGTGTCAAAAGATCAGAATTGGGCTGCCTGTGTAAAGGCAGCCATAGATGGAGATCCATCTTAAATTGGCAAGAGGAAAAATGTGTCAATTACAAAGGAAAATCTTGACCTACGTTTTGACTGAAATCTTCTCATCAACTTCTTCTAAGCTTAACTGTCAGAATTCCTGCCATGATGAGCCTACTAAGTCAAACAGCAAAAGCACAAAGCACTTTTAGATTGTTCCCACAGACGTTTCTGCTGCAAAATTGTGCTTGGGAGCTTACGGATGTTGTAGTAAATTGATTCAGAAAACCTATTTCCCTTCGTCAACATCTTCAGTAAATATAGCTAGGTAAGTTAGTATTTCCATGATACTGGTGAGTTTACCTCAAGTTTACTGCATGTGTAGAGCACACGTTTTCAGAAGTATTTAGTCTATTTCTCCTTTTGAACTTGCTAGCATATCTTCCATATTTCCAAAATATTTTTTATAATACAGTCCATGAGTACAGCAAAACATTAGCCTATTGTTGTTTTTACTTTGTGGTTTGACTTTTATTTCCAAGAGAGACAGTCCTCAAATGATGGTGAGTTCTCACCATTTAGGCCCATAGGCTACTTTGCCATGTCCACTTATCTCACTCCAGATCGTCAGTGTTGTTCATCAAATGTTTTATTTATTTATTGAAACAGAGGCGTCATGCCCATAGAGGGCACAGAGGCACGTGCCCCCTCAGATTTGTCCTGTTTTAAAACCTTTCAATAAAAACATTTATACAAATATGTTTTTGTTTATTTCGTTGTTGTTGTTTCTCTGTAATACTGCCAGCCACCGAGCAATTTTATGAAGATGGCTTTATCTAGCCCAGATAAGTCCAAAATCTCTCAATCTCTCAACCTCATAACCAGCTACCAAGAAGCCATTTCAGGCTATCAATCGAGTTAGAGTAACTAGCTTGTCTAACTATCTTAGCTGGCAAGCCTGCTGGCAAGTTTGGTGGACTTTAGAAAAGCAAGCAATTACTAAATGTACTGAATAAGACTCAATCTTTTATGCATATTTTATCAGAGATGCAGAAAAGCATATTTAGTTTCTTTAAAAAAAAATCACCACCAGTATGGAGGATACAGACAGCTCAGGAGTTATGCTTAGATATACAGAAAAATATACACTGCTCAAAAAAATAAAGGGAACACTTAAACAACACAATGTAACTCAATGTAACAAGTCAATAAACACTTCTGTGAAATCAAACTGTCCACTTAGGAAGCAACACCGATTGACAATAAATGTCACATGCTGTTGTACAAATGGAATAGACAACAGGTGGAAATTATAGGCAATTAGCAAGACACCCCCAATAAAGGAGTGGTTCTGCAGGTGGTAACCACAGACCTCTTCTCAGTTCCTATGCTTCCTGGCTGATGTTTTGGTCACTTTTGAATGCTGGCGGTGCTTTCACTCTAGTGGTAGCATGAGACGGAGTCTACAACCCACACAAGTGGCTCAGGTAGTGCAGCTCATCCAGGATGGCACATCAATGTTAGCTGTGGCAGAAAGGTTTGCTGTGTCTGTCAGCGTAGTGTCCAGAGCATGGAGGCGCTACCAGGAGACAGGCCAGTACATCAGGAGACGTGGAGGAGGCCGTAGGAAGGCAACAACCCAGCAGCAGGACCGCTACCTCCGCCTTTGTGCAAGGAGGAGCAGGAGGAGCACTGCCAGAGCCCTACCTCCAGCAGGCCACAAATGTGCATGTGTCTCCCATAAGAAACATACTCCATGAGGGTGGTATGAGGGCCCGACGTCCACAGGTGGGGGTTGTGCTTACAGCCCAACATCGTGCAGGACGTTTGGCATTTGCCAGAGAACACCAAGGTTGGCAAATTCGCCACTGGCGCCCTGTGCTCCTCACAGTTGAAAGCAGGTTCACACTGAGCACGTGACAGACGGACAGTCTGGAGACGCCGTGGTGAACGTTCTGCTGCCTGCAACATCCTCCAGCATGACCGGTTTGGTGATGGGTCAGTCATGGTGTGGGGTGGCATTTCTTTGGGGGGCCGCATAGCCCTCCATGTGCTTGCCAGAGGTAGCCTGACTGCCATTAGGTACCGAGATGAGATCCTCAGATCCCTTGTGAGACCATACGCTGGTGCAGTTGGCCCTGGGTTCCTCCTAATGCAAGACAATGCTAGAACTCATGTGGCTGGAGTGTGTCAGCAGTTCCTGCAAGAGGAAGGCATTGATGCTATGGACTGCCCCGCCCATTCCCCAGACCTGAATCCAATTGAGCACATCTGGGACATCATGTCTCGCTCCATCCACCAACGCCACGTTGCACCACAGACTGTCAAGGAGTTGGCGGATGCTTTAGTCCAGGTCTGGGAGGAGATCCCTCAGGAGACCATCCGCCACCCTACTCATCAGGCGTTGTAGGGTGGTCATACAGGCACGTGGAGGCCACACACACGACTGAGCCTCATTTTGACTTGTTTTAAGGACATTACATCAAAGTTGGATCAGCCTGTCGTGTGGTTTTCCACTTTAATTTTGAGTGTCACTCCAAATCCAGATAAATTTGATTTCCATTGAACATTTTTGTGTGACTTTGTTGTCAGCACATTCAACTATGTAAAAAAAAGTATTTAATAAGAATATTTCATTCATTCAGATCAAGGATGTGTTATTTTAGTGTTCCCTTTATTTTTTTGAGCAGTGTACATGTTTTTTTTTACATAGAATTAAGCGTAATGATTAGGGCTCTAGATTGCAGGAAAATGCTTTTTCAGGTGTGAGAAACAGCCTTCCTCACATACTTTGTGCCCACACAGATTTTTAGGGGTGCATGACGCTCCTGAACACGATGTTCGTTTAAAAAAAATGTCAGGTAGCATGTGTTCATTATTGACAATAGGGGGAGCCATTCTCCTTATTATATTAGATTTTCATAGACATTTGTTGCAAATGAGAACCTGCATCTCTTCAATTTAAAATCCTATAGAGGGACCCACCTCCACATATCTCTCTCTCTCTCTCTCTCTCTCTCTCTCTCTCTCTCTCTCTCTCTCTCTCTCTCTCTCTCCCTCTCCTCCTCTCTGGTAGAGGAGGGGGTGGACAGCGAGTCAGCGCACTTTGAGTTCTACATTCTAAGGCAGATGGAGGTGCCAGTTGTACGTTGTCTCTAGCTCTGGGTAGTACCTCAGCATGCCGCCTGTTTGAAACGTTTAACAGTTGTCCCGGAGAAGGCTTTACATCTTAAATAACCGGAAGGCTCCTGATTTTTGGCGGAAAAGGAAGAGATGAAGGAGATTTGTAACAGTTGGAGAATTTACTGATAACCCTCCTCTCAGCTCACACAAACCGCCAAAACGGAAGGCTTTGGAGTATTCAATTTTTTTTTCCGTTGTATGTTTTTTCTCTTCCTTATCGTGGTGCTGGGAGGTGCTTCATCTTTTCACATATTTGCTCTCTCCATCATTTGCCTCCTCATTTATTTCTCCATCTACCTGCTGTACAATTTCCTCTATTTATGAGTGAGAGGGAGAGGAGGGGGAGTTTTTATTTTCATTTTGAGACTTTTTTTCTTTCCCTTGTCTCTTTCCTCTCTCCCTCCTCACCATTCCATCCCATTCGATCCTTATTCCTTTCCTTCTCTCCTCTACCCTTTTCCACCAGTTCTCCAGAGCACATTCCTCTCCCTCTCTTTCTCTGTCTTTAAACTCAGATGTAAATGAACTTGGACTGAATTGTTTTTAAAGAAAGAGACAACTAAACAACAACTCTTCTTCAATGACTCCTTTTCCCCCATTTTCCTTCTCTTCCTCCTCTGGTCCTTCCTCACCCACATCCTATGCATCACAATTTTGCGGGGTTCTTAAATTGGTAACTCTAGGTAGGTTTACTATTGTTTAGTGTCTGTCTATCTGTCTGTCTGTGTGTGTATTTGTGTGTGCTTTACGTATACATAAAACACACATACACACACACACTCACACACTATAAACTATGGCGAAAAGGAGAGAGATTATATCTGGTACTCATAGTCAGTTGAGGTTGGTCTCACAATTCTCCCATGCCCATTCTTTCGCCGCGTCAGTTCAGTCAAACTTCATCCATTTTTAATTGTTGTCTTTGAGGAATACAGTTATCTATCATGGTGTTTTCTCTGTCTCTCCTTATACATTGCATTTCTCATATGTACCTGATGCAATTTTGAGTCTTAATTGGAACATTAGCACAAAATGATTACGTTTTGCCTGAAGTTTTGACTTGTGATTTAGCAAACTGTGTATTTGGACAGTAAATGTAAAACTGCCAGTGTTGGGTAAGGTATTATTGGACCCTATGATTATTTCTGGTTGTTTGACGGTTGATGCTTGATTTTCAATTTCTTTCATTCAGCTGGTCCATCACCTGTATTTAGCTTTCTTTCCCCCACCCACCCACCCACTTGCCCCCCCCCTCTCTCTCTCTCTATCTCCCTCTCTCTGTCTCTCTCTCTCTCCTTCTCTCTCCTTCTCTCTCTCTCTCCTCTCTCTCCTTCTCTCTCTCTCCCTCTCTCTCTCCTTCCCTCTCTCTTTTTCTCTCTCTCCTTCTCTCTCTCTCTCTTCTCTCTCTCTCTCTCTCTCTCTCTCTCTCTCTCTCTCTCTCTCTCTCTCTCTCTCTCTCTCTCTCTCTATGAATTATTGACACGCACACATTACCCAAAAGTAATAAACGTCCCATACCAATTTCAATTCCATTTGTTTCTGCATTTTTCATTTAGCGGCCCCGTAATTATTTTGGTTTGATTATTTTTTTAACTAGAATGGACAATTCTCCATTAATTTTCTCTGGAGCTGTTTCTTCCCCTTCCTTGTATTCCACCTCTCTTGTATCTTAAAAGGCACGTAAATCAGGAAAGACTTCCGGGCTTAGTTGTTGAAAAGTAGATTAAAAAGCTTGTAAAGCCTTGGATTGTGACACATCTGAAGAACACTGTTCACAGTGTGTGTGTAGGTTTGAAATAGTGACAGACTGATAGACAGATAAGAATAGAAATCAGTAGGAGAAGAATGTTGTTCATCTCTGCTCTCCATCTCTCTCTGTCAAATTCCCCTCTTTTTTTTATGATGGTTCTTCTCAGCATCTGAGTTGTATGGCTTATGGGAGATCAGTTCATCCAAAATAAGTTATTAATGTAGCCCTTGTGTGTCCATCAGAACACACACACACACACACACACACACACACACACACACACACACACACACAGTTTATGACAAACAATTTCAATCAATAGCATTTACATCTTCAACTTTTGTCTTTTTTCTTCTTGTGGATTGAAAAGGGGGTTCAATTCAAACAAACACCCCGTGTTTATTGCTTTGAGCGGGATTTCACCATGAAGGACTAAGGAACCCACACCACATTTTGTGTTTTCAAGTGGCAGCTCTGTCTTTACTGTTGTCTCACTCCTCTGATCACCACTAAATTAATAATGAGTTACAGACAAGAGTTAAATAGGTGAGTAGTGGCTTGAACTGTGTGTGTACGTGCCTCTGCTTGCATGTATAGTGTGTGTGCTTGCATGCATGTGAGAAATAGTATAAGTGTGTGTGCTTGCAGGCGTGTGTGTGTGTGTGTGTGTGTGTGTGTGTGTGTGTGTGTGTGTGTGTGTGTGTGTGTGTGTGTGTGTGTGTGTGTGTGTGTGTGTGTGTGTGTGTGTGTGCGCGCATGTGCGCACTAGCATGTGCGCACTAGCATGTAGGGTTGTCTGTGTGTGTATCCCGGATGAACTTTGATTAGTAGGTTGCGTTCTAACAGGGTGTACAGTAGCTAGATCTCTCTCTGTCCTTTTAGATCTATCCTCACCACACTGTCTTATCACAGCTTCTGATCTTAATAAGTGTTCTATACATTTACCCTCTACATGAACTGTACTGTATAGAACAGCTCATTGTGTCGTCCAGGGTTGCCCAACTGGTGGCCTGCAGGCCGAATTTGGCCTCCCAAGTTTGGCCTCCCAAGTGGTTTGATTTGAGCAAAAACACATAAAAGACTGTAAAAACAGTATTTTTGAATTTCCCACTCATAGAGAGACACGTGATCATATAAATGTAAGCAAGGTTTGAAAATAATATGTTTTAGTCAAATATTATATCTGTTTGAGCTTCTTGCGGTCAATTTGCTGTCTAGGAATGATTTGTAATTATGTTCCGTCCCCCGACCATCCGCTCAAGAATCGTCCCACGGCTGGATCTAGTTGATGATCACTGATGTGGTCTTTAGGCCTGCCCCTCCTCTCCTCTTCTCTCTCCATCTAAACACATTGTTTTTTGTCTTTATATAGCTCACTCAATTAGTACATCAAATCAAATGTTATTGGTCACATGCACAGTAGGCTACAATACAGAGTGATACTGTTCATGCATAGATGTAGGATCCTAATTTGATCACTTTTGTTGCTGAGAAGTATTGAGCTTTGTGATTTACATCAATTCACTGATAACCCACACTAACACAAAGTTATATACTTTTGCTATTGTACTTTTCATGTAGCCTGCTTTTGGCCAGTTTAATCGCATAACCACCGGTCAAGCAACATTATGGACTAAACGTTCAAATCCTGTTGCTGCAGGATTATTTTGCTGTGGCAATATAGGTCAAATTAAGATCCCTGGTCTAGTATGGCTGCATTGTCTTGCTGGTTTGATCTATTTATCTTCATCTTCACCAGAGTTAAGTGCGTGTAAATTAACGTAATTCCATTTTTATGTACCTTTCTCTCTATTAAGCATGAGAATAGTGTGCTGTTCACCTGCTGTTCCTTTTGGATGGAGATGGAAGGTGTCTACAGATACACCGTATTCTGCCCTTGATTTCATTCCCTAACAATTCCACCACCTTTACGCATAAGGAAACCATGAATAAGGTCTAGCGAACCTATCGGTTCCAAGTGGAAAAAGCATCTACTTCATTTTTCCCCCCGATAGAAATAACACCATTCTTCATGCACTGTAATTTACAATTTGATCAAATCTATTGATAAGAGCTATGTACAGTGCATTTGGGGGGCTCCCGAGTGGCGCAGAGGTCTAAGGCACTGCATCTCAGTGATAGAGGCGTCACTACAGACCCTGGTTGAATTCCAGTCTGTATCACAACCAGCCGTGATTGGGAGTCCCATAGTACTGCACACAATTGGCCCAGCATCGTCCGGGTCAGGGCGTGGTGCAGGCCTTCATTGTAAATAAGAATTTGTTCTTAACTGACTTGAATAGTTAAATAAAGGTAACAAACTAAAAAAGCAACTCGGACCCCTTGACTTTTTCCACATTTTGTTAAATTACAGCCTTATTCTAAAATGGATAGAGTTGTTTCCCCCCCTCATCAATCTACACACAATACCGCATAATGACATTGCAAAACTGTTTTTTAGAATAATAATAATAAAGAAAATAAGGTTGTAACGTAACTGTGCTGCTACAATGTTGTGCTGCTGCCATGTTGTGTTGCTACCATGTTGTTGTCATGTTGTGTTGCTGCCATGCTATGTTGTTGTCTTGGGTCTCTCTTTATGTAGTGTTGTGTTGTCTCTCTTGTCGTGATGTGTGTTTAAAAAAAAATGTTATCCCCGTCCCCGCTGGAGGCCTTTTGCCTTTTGGTAGGTTGTCATAGTAACTTACTTGCCGAGTTAAATATAGGTTCAATAAAATAAATAACTCATTGTGTAAAAAGTCAAGGAGTCTGACTGATACATTTTTAGGCCTATAATTAAGACAAAGTCTTAAATATATGCCCATATTTCTATAATGTAAAATATTAGCCACGATCATTATCAACTTTCAGTAAGCCGAATAACAACACATATTCAACTGCCAATTTACTGTTAGTTCCCTTCAGTTGGTATAGACTACATTGTCATTCCATTTAATTACAGTGTTTTGTTTACCTACATTTGAATCCTCTGTAAATGATGTCACAGCTTTTTGGTTGTTGCTGAGGGTCATTAGTAACAGTTAATATATATATATATATATATATATATATATATATATATATATATTAGTACCAGTCAAAAGTTTGGACACACCTACTCATTCAAGGGTTTTCCTTTATTTTTACCATTTTCTACATTGTAGAATAATAGTGAAGACATCAAAACTATGAAATAATACATATGGAATCATGTAGTAATTCAACAAAATTCAAACTTAAAGCCACGCCGTATTTAAAGGCTTAAGATAAAGGTACTGACAACCCTATTGAATAAAAACTATACAATAAACTCTGTTGGCCAGCAAGTGGGAGGGTTTTCAGCAGTTGAATAAAATGTATTGAGCGTGCGCAAGGGAACCACGCTTGCAAAGCCCGTTACGCACCTTCATAAGGTAAGTCTGAATACCAAGTGCATAGGAAAGGCGTTCTTAATGAATACGTCATTTCCTAAGTCGGAATCGGGCCCATAGAGCCTAGCCTATATCTGTTATGTACAATACAGAGTGTACAGGTCATTTGACTGTCCTTTTGCAATTTGGTCCGTTGTGGCTGCATTATGGCTTGTTTCGATTTGGTTTTAATTCAGTATCTCTATCTTATTATTCTATTTTCAGATACTTAGCTTTATTTTCTCCCATGCTTCCCCTTACATTCAACTGTCTGTGTGATGAATCTGTTTAAATGAGTGACACAGTGAATCGTACACCAGCCAGGGCGTGCTTGGTCCTCTTTGAGGCCCCCTAAACTGTTGATTTCAGGCTGCATCATAGGATTCCCGTGGTGGTTCACTGCAGACTTGAATGTCCTAATGCCGTTTGTTGTTTTTCTTTTCAATAGACCCCATATGCCTATTAGTCATTTCTGAGAAATTCACTTTAGCTTCTAATGGAGATGGGGTCTAAAATGGAGGTTGGTGCATGGTGAAAACTGTGCTGGTGAATGTAATTCATATTCCCCCAAAATGTGAAATTCTTGGCTTGATTTAGGTTATTTTGATATTAGAGGCATGCTCCTTCCTAGTCCTCCATCTCAATCATTAGAGCAAAAGTAGTCTCTCAAAGTTTCAGCGCGTTGATGTTAATTGAGTATAGTGTACTGTAGACCCAAGCAGTCTGAATGATTTAGGTAGGCTTTTAAACCAGCACAGTGAGGAGGGATGACACTACGCTTGGAGAGTGAGCTCTTATTACTATTTATAATACACAATGTTCCTCCCAGGTACATTTTTTGACAATGTCTCCGTCTCAAATGGCACCCTGTTCCCTATATAGTACACTACCTCTGACGAGGGCCCACAGGGGTTTGGCCGAAAGTAGTACACTGTATAGGTGATATGGTGCCATTCGGGACTCAGACAATGTCTTCCTGTCTCTAACTCACAAAGGGCATCCATCCACCCCTCCATCTCAGTTCTAAAGGATTAATGCTATATCAAAGCTGTGACGCATGGTGAGAGGTGAGATTATGTTGCTGCATTTGAGAGACATGGCTAGCCTAACCTATACGTTCAATTTGTGACATTTTTGGTCAATTCTGTAAAGACATGATACTGATTTGCATTTACTGTATGTAGGCTATAGACCTAGCACTTTTTATTGAGTGTCAAAGTGATTTACATTGTATGCCAGTAACTCACATATTTCCTTTATCATATGCTATGCGTTCCATTTTTGACGGGGGCAAAGGAAGTTATAATTATGTATTTAGCAAGGAGACTCCAATCTGCTGCCCTTTCCAGATAGATATTAATAATCAGTAGTTTTGTTTAATTTTATCACCACAATATATCATATTGTATATTTCTGAATAATTGTCTTTGAAAGTCGTTGTTTGATTGTAGTGAGGCTAGGGCTGGCCGGCTTACTTGAATGTGGTGCAGTATTTATAAGCCGAAGTGTGTGTATGTTTCCTTGAGCCCAATACATCATTTGCACTATTAATGTCATTTAAATACTACTGAAGGAGTTTGAGATAATTACAGTTAGAAAGGGTCAGAGCAAAAGATGGGTTTTGGAAATAAAATGTGTTGAATACATAATTTATCATTCTGCCAGACAGGATAAAAATTCCTTACACAGTGATATCCTTTGACATTTTTCCCAGGGCTAAAATGTGTGTACACACACACACACACATGCAGACACACACACTTCCTAGAGGGCAACATGGTAAAATTCAGTGGGGAAATGCAGGAAACAACCCATCTACAAAAGTGGGAAGGGATGAAGGCAGGAAGAGAACATGAGAGAATGATGCATATATTACACGGACAAGATCAGAGGCTAGTGGGTGTTAGGCCAAAGTTACTTCTTGAATACTTATCATCAAGCAAAGTGCTTCCTATTTGTTGAACCCATTTTATATGTCTGTTGTGTATGGAACTTTTTCCAGAAATCTAACGTTGAATGTACTGAATGTTAGGCTCAAGTTAAATCTACCCATTACAAACCTTGAATACTTAAAGGGCCAATGCAGCCGTTTGTTTTTCAATATTAAATCATTCATTGGTTGCAATCTAGTACCTTACTGTGATTGTTATTAATTAAAATAGCAAAAAACTAAACAAAAATAGCTTTTTAGCAAATATACATTTCTCAAGCAATAGTTTTGCTAGGACTGTTTGTTATTGGCAGAGAGGTTTGGAACTCTTTTTCTTATTTGTCTATTAACTAATTTACTGCCTGGTGATAGGCAGGCCAAAACTCCATCCCACCAAAACAGACGGCCTTTCAAAAAGCTCTTACACTTAAAGGGCATTATTGTAATTGTCACAATTTCTCAGTATTATTCCAACCTCATATTGTGGAAATATACATAAAACACAGGATAATCACGTTTTTGACTTCACTGGGCTTTTAATGTCAACATTGGCAAAGTGGTTACTCTATGTTTTACACATTTCGTATGTCTGTCAATGTAATATATGGGATATTTTCTGAAATTTGATTTTAAAAAGTGGTATTTAATGTTAGGCCAGAGTTGAATCCAACCACCAGACAAAATTAACTAAGTACCATTTTTCTTTTGCATACATTTTGTACTGTCTGTCAATGTATAATATGGAACTTTTATGATATGTGATAAGGAGATAAATCACACTGCATAATTGTGTGTTGGCCAAGAGCCAATCCATAAGTCAGAAAGGATTTGAATTCAGATTGTGAAGTGAAAGGTGAAAAGCTGTGTTAAAAGCCTTGAACCTCTGAAGCAATTGACTTGTGTATACAAACGACACAAAAGCATTCACCATTAAGCAGAGAAACATTCGCCCTAACAGATCATGTCTTGTTATTGACCATCTCTCTGTCTCCCTCCTCTCCTCTCTCCCCCAGTCTTGACAAAGACCCAACGTACACACCGATGATGGTGACTAAATAAACGAGGGGAGCGACAGAAGAAACAGAAGAAGGGAAGGAGGAAGACACGCTCTAATCTCCGCATTGCCACGGCAACCGTTGTTCACACACACAGAGTTGTCAGAGGAAACCTCGTCGCGCTGTATCATCCAGTGGAAGAAGATGGGAGGATGAGTCAGACGACAAGAGACGATTGAGAGAGCGCCTCGCCCCTCTCCATCTCTTTCTCCATTCGTCATTTCTCCATTTATTTTTTGAGTTCTCCTTACACACTCAAACTTAACACACGCACACTTGTTCAATCCCGGTGCTCATCCCTCACTCCATAAGCCCTCTTCACGTCTACTCCTCTCTGCACGGCTTCATCTGTTCATCCTTCCCTCCACCCGGTGCTATGAGAGGAGTAGTTGGGTCCCAGACCACACCACCATGCCAGTTCTGAAGAGTAGAGAGGAGATCTGGGCTGGCAATGTACAAGGTAGGACCCCCAAGGCCTTTTACACTTGACCTTTTCTCTCTGTTTCACAGATGCAGTCCATCAGTCTTAGGCCCGAAATTCCATCAAACCTGCAATGTTTATTACATTTACATTGTAGTCATTTGGCAGATGCTCTTATCCATTCATCTTATGCTAGCTAGGTGGGACAACCAGTACATTTCCGCCCTATAAAGTAGCTATCAGCAAAGTCAGAGATGGCAAGGGGGAGGAGAAAAAGCCAAGTGCGAGTGTTAGTTCACAAAAATGCATTTTAAAATATATAAAAACACATATGAAGTGTATTCGATGATTAACTATTATCCGTGAACGTACACACTTGTTATTGTGAAAACTGGACGCATCCACCCATGAGCGGAATGTACCTGGTAGTAGTGGTGGTCTTTAAAGAAAAAGAGCTACTGCCTAAATATCACAATGCAGGTTCGATTGAAAAGCCTTCCGTTTCTTTATGTGTGATACAATATCCATATGAGGCTGGATGTGTAACTGTCTGCCTTTGAAAGGGCTTATTTACATGTCTTTTGTGAACAGTAATGATCTAATATGACCAGTGAAACCAAAGTCCCCTCTTTAGGCCGTTAGTAACCAATGTTGTTCCTTTTTTGTACTCCATTTAGTACGTACAGATAGTCATTGCACATTTTCGGGTTTGTTATTTAAATCGAGAACCATTTTGTTTTCAGTACCAGCGAGATCGAGAGAAAAGCGTGAAATAGAGAATGAAACTAGAAACGGATAAAGGGTGAGAATGGAGGATGAAGGAAGAAAGAGTTAGGAAAGAGTAGAGGAAGAAAGGACTAATTGTCTTCCTCTCTCTCTCCCTGGGGTGGGCGTAGAGGGAACTAAAAGTGGATGGAAAACTGGAAGTGAAAGGGAGCTGGGGGTGGGGTGGGGGGGGGGGGGACACAGAGACAGGTTTATCTAATAGTGGATGTAGAGACTGGAAGGGAGACAGAGAGACAGGTTTATCTAATAGTGGATGTAGAGACTGGAAGTGAGACAGAGAGACAGGTTTATCTAATAGTGGATGTAGAGACTGGAAGTGAGACACAGAGACAGGTTTATCTAATAGTGGATGTAGAGACTGGAAGTGAGACAGAGAGACAGGTTTATCTAATAGTGGATGTAGAGACTGGAAGTGAGACACAGAGACAGGTTTATCTAATAGTGGATGTAGAGACTGGAAGGGAGACAGAGACAGGTTTATCTAATAGTGGATGTAGAGACTGGAAGGGAGACACAGAGACAGGTTTATCTAATAGTGGATGTAGAGACTGGAAGGGAGACACAGAGACAGGTTTATCTAATAGTGGATGTAGAGACTGGAAGGGAGACAGAGAGACAGGTTTATCTAATAGTGGATGTAGAGACTGGAAGGGAGACACAGAGACAGGTTTATCTAATAGTGGATGTAGAGACTGGAAGTGAGACACAGAGACAGGTTTATCTAATAGTGGATGTAGAGACTGGAAGGGAGACACAGAGATAGGTTTATCTAATAGTGGATGTAGAGACTGGAAGTGAGACAGAGAGACAGGTTTATCTAATAGTGGATGTAGAGACTGGAAGGGAGACACAGAGACAGGTTTATCTAATAGTGGATGTAGAGACTGGAAGTGAGACAGAGACAGGTTTATCTAATAGTGGATGTAGAGACTGGAAGGGAGACACAGAGACAGGTTTATCTAATAGTGGATGTAGAGACTGGAAGTGAGACAGAGAGACAGGTTTATCTAATAGTGGATGTAGAGACTGGAAGGGAGACAGAGAGACAGGTTTATCTAATAGTGGATGTAGAGACTGGAAGGGAGACACAGAGACAGGTTTATCTAATAGTGGATGTAGAGACTGGAAGTGAGACAGAGAGACAGGTTTATCTAATAGTGGATGTAGAGACTGGAAGTGAGACAGAGAGACAGGTTTATCTAATAGTGGATGTAGAGACTGGAAGTGAGACAGAGAGACAGGTTTATTTAATAGTCGATGTAGAGACTGGAAGTGAGACAGAGCGCAGGAGAGAGATGGACAGGGAAGCAGAAAGGTAATCAGACAGACAGACAGACAGACAGACAGACAGACAGACAGACAGAGAGAGACAGAGAGAGAGAGAGAAAGAGAGAGAGAGGCCCAATTTTGATCAACTCTGATATCTACTGGGTGAAATTCCACAGTGTGCCATCACAGCAGCAAGATTTGTGACCTGTTGCCACAAGAAAAGGGCAACCAGTGAAGAGCCAACACCATTGTAAATACAACCCATATTTATGTTTATTTAATTCCCCATTTGTACTTTAACCATTTGCACATCGTTACAACACTATATATAGACATAATATGACATTTGAAATGTCTTTTGGAACTTTTGGAACTGTTTACTGTTAATGTTTGTTGTTGATTTCACTTTTGTTTATTATCTAGTTCACATGCTTTGGCAATGTTAACATACAATATGTTTCCCATGCCAATGAAGCCCTTGACTTGAGAGGGGCAGGGAGCGACAGACAGACCGAATGAACCCCAGAGCGAGTGAAAGGGTCATTTATCTGACTGAGGATGGAGATCTCAGACAGAGGTTACGTCTCAAATGACATCCTATTCCTTATAATGGGCACCTCTTTTGACCAGAGCCCTATGGGGAAAAAATATTGCACTAAATAGGGAATAGGGTGCCATTTGGGACACAATCAGATAGATTGGGAACGGGAGCGTGCGGCCCAGAAGGAGCTTGTTTGTGGAGCTGGTTTGGTTTGTGGTGGATTACGTGTTCTCTTGTTCTCTTGCCGGGCTTAGTGGTGTGGCAGCCCCCTTCTGTGATCAGTAGATTGTGACCAGAGTGTGTGTGTGTGTGTGTGTGTGTGTGTGTGTGTGTGTGTGTGTGTGTGTGTGTGTGTGTGTGTGTGTGTGTGTGTGTGTGTGTGTGTGTGTGTGTGTGTGTGTGTGTGTGTGTGTGTGTGTGTCTGTGTGTGTGTGTGTGTGTGTGTGTGTGTGCGAGTGCGTGTGTGTTGAGAGAGTGGCAGCAGTGCATCATGGCCACAGACTGATGACCTGGCAGGCAACTCTATTGGCTTCTGGCTTCATTTGACTGGCTTTACAAATATTGATGGAGTCATTAAAGGATTAAGGGGACTCGAAGTGCAGGCTGACAGGTTTTTGTGTGTACTGAATGTATCGGACAGTGTGTGTGTGCGTGTCGGTTTGTTTGTGTGAGAGAGAGAGAGATGTACAAGTATTCCTTGTGGTCAAAGTTAAAGACATTTAAATAGTTAATTTCTTACTCTAGACTTTTTCTGGTCCTCTTCTCATTCCTCGTTGAACCTGTAATGCGTCACCATCTCCCAAGTATAGACTTTTCCCAAACGACCATCGGTGTATTGACCGATCGTCGATGACGAAAATGTATGCCCTCACTAACTGTCGCTCTAATAAGTGACGATCATCTGACTCCCACCCACTCACCGTTTGCTTCTCTGTGATGAAAATAAGCATTCCAAATGTCTCTCTTTTTTCTACCTCGCTCTCTTTTTTCCCCCACCACCACTGCCAGTCATGTGTGACTGTCTTTGAAGGTAGGATGGAAGGTCTAAGAATAGCATAGATGGGCCCCATCGCTGTGATACTGCTGCAGCCCACATACCGTAGCTTCTTAGAGGGCCATTCTTTCTCACGCTCTCACTCATATCAGCATTCCTTCAACACGTATCCCTTTTAACAGGCAACCGAATATACTTCTAGTGTAGGTGTTTTGATACAATTTATAGGATAGGGACTTTGAATAGAAAAAAATGCATCTTCACTGAAATATCTTGGCTTCTTAATATAATAATATAAGCCGTTTAGCAGACACATTTATCCACAGCGACTTAGTCATGCTTTCATACATTTTACGTACAGGTGGCCCTGGGAATCGAACCCACTGTCCATGCTCTACCAATTGAGCCACAGAGGACCACTTCTTTTGACTTGAGTCAATGCAGCACAGTGCGAGTCTAATCGGTTGGTTACTGATCCCCTCTCTTTGGCGGTTTGTTCTGTAAATGACATAATCGGAATGTCTTGGTCGTCGTAGATTCTTAGAGTGCCATATCAGCTCAACTCATTAGGTTGCCTTGAATTGCCCCTTCGATACCTATTCCCCTTAATAGGCTACCTGATATCCTCATCCTCCTCCGTGTCCCAAATGGCATTCTATTCCCTATGTAATGCACTACTTTTGACCAAAAGCTAGTGCACTAAACAGGGAATATGGTGTCATTTGAAACACAACCCTAGTCTAGGTGCTTGGATAAAATTGATAGGCTAGGGTGTATACTGCTTTTGAATAGAGAAATGTCTCTATTGAAATATCTTGGCTTCTCTTGACTTGAGTCAATGCAGCACACTGAGAGTCTCGTTGGTTATATGATCAGAATGTGTAGATGCTGTGCGAACATTTTTTGTTGTTGAAGTTGTCACTGTTCCCTGTCACGCCGACGGAACCTCTTTTGAAGACGCTTTTTGACAGGCAGGCAGAGTTACAGCGAGAAGGGAGAGAGAGAGAGAGGTGAAGAGGGAGAGAAAGAGAAATGGAGAAGGGGTAGAGAGAGTCAGGTTTTTCAGAGACAGGGAGGCAGAACACAAGGGGAGTGTGGCTCTTCGAGAGAGGGGTGGCGGTATAGAGATGAGAGAGAAAGAGTGACGGAGGGAGGTTATGATACCAGAACAGGTTGAAGGAATAAGGGAAGTAACATTTGATGAATTACAAATGAGAGAGAGAGAAAAGAGAAGAATTGGGATCATCATGTGTTGTGCAGGTGACTCTACAGAGAAGGAAGGATAGTGAGAGGATAATGATACATTTAACGGAGGAGATGAAGAGGGTGAAAGAGATTCGTAGATGGAGTGTGATCTCACCAGGCTACAGTAGAGTACATGCCATGAAGATAAAGCATGATACTCCTTTGTAGTTTCAAACCTCCTTGACAAACTCTTTCCCCAAGGAATCTATCCAGAAAAGAACACAAAGAACCAATGTGACCGTTGGAATCACCCACAGCATACTATTGTATTCAAGTTACCAATGTGCAATGGTCACTATATACAAGAGGTTTACTAACCAAACCAGGAGTATAGGTAATTTATAAAACACTTGAAATCAGGGGTTGGAACCAAAGTTATTTTCCAATTGTTTTGTTGTGAACAGAACCATTATTTTTTCATTCTGTTCCACTGTTCCCACTAACAAAATAAAGTTCTGAATCAGTTTGAACCCCCTAAAAGTAACGGTTTATATCGTTCCTTTCTGTTCCTTTTTAAACCTCTGAAACATCCATTTTATTTTACATTTAGCTCGACATTATATTACTTCACTAATCAGTGCATATAGAACAGCTTGCTGTGGAGCGGGTAAGCAATTTAATCTGTATAGGAAAGTCGTCAATAACAAATTGTATTTTGCCGTAACAGCATGGTTTAATCATAATGAAAGACGAACACACATACTGTGCTGCCAGTCACTTTGTAGGGCGGGAGATGCAACTGAAGTTTTCAGGGTGAGGAAGGAGGATGTAGGAAGCTTGCCTTGAAGCTCTGAGCATCTTGTTATGACATGCATTATCTGAATTAGGCCCACAGAATTATACCTACGGTGGAGTGGCTTCTATGGAGGAATAGACTACAGTAACCTATGTAATGTTGTCACTAGACTACAGTAACCTATGTAACATCGTCAGTAGGCTACAGTAACCTATGTAATGTTGTCAGTAGACTACAGTAACCTATGTAATGTTGTCAGTAGACTACAGTAACCTATGTAATGTTGTCAGTAGACTACAGTAACCTATGTAACGTCGTCAGAAGGCTACAGTAACCTATGTAATGTTGTCACTAGACTACAGTAACCTATGTAATGTTGTCAGTAGACTACAGGAACCTATGTAATGTTGTCAGTAGACTACAGTAACCTATGTAATGTTGTCAGTAGACTACAGTAACCTATGTAATGTTGTCAGTAGACTACAGTAACCTATGTAATGTTGTCAGTAGACTACAGTAACCTATGTAATGTTGTCAGTAGGCTACAGTAACCTATGTAATGTTGTCACTAGACTACAGTAACCTATGTAACATCGTCAGTAGGCTACAGTAACCTATGTAATGTTGTCAGTAGACTACAGTAACCTATGTAATGTTGTCACTAGACTACAGTAACCTATGTAACGTCGTCAGTAGGGTACAGTAATGTTGTCAGTAGGCTACAGTAACCTATGTAATGTTGTCAGTAGACTACAGTAACCTATTTAATGTTGTCATTAGACTACAGTAACCTATGTAATGTTGTCAGTAGGCTACAGTAACCTATGTAATGTTGTCAGTAGGCTACAGTAACCTATGTAATGTTGTCACTAGACTACAGTAACCTATGTAACATCGTCAGTAGGCTACAGTAACCTATGTAATGTTGTCAGTAGACTACAGTAACCTATGTAATGTTGTCACTAGACTACAGTAACCTATTTAATGTTGTCACTAGACTACAGTAACCTATGTAACGTCGTCAGTAGGGTACAGTAATGTTGTCAGTAGGCTACAGTAACCTATGTAATGTTGTCAGTAGGCTACAGTAACCTATGTAATGTTGTCAGTAGACTACAGTAACCTATTTAATGTTGTCACTAGACTACAGTAACCTATGTAACGTCGTCAGAAGGCTACAGTAACATATGTAATGTTGTCAGTAGACTACAGTAACCTATGTAATGTTGTCAGTAGACTACAGTAACCTATGTAATGTTGTCAGTAGACTACAGTAACCTATGTAACGTCGTCAGTAGGGTACAGTAACCTATGTAATGTTGTCAGTAGACTACAATAACTTATGTAATGTTGTCACTAGACTACAGTAATGTTTTCAGTAGGCTACAGTAATGTTGTCAGAAGGCTACAGTAACCTATGTAATGTTGTCAGAAGGCTACAGTAACCTATGTAATGTTGTCTGAAGGCTACAGTAACCTATGTAATGTTGTCAGAAGGCTACAGTAACCTATGTAATGTTGTCACTAGACTACAGTAAGCTATGTAACATCGTCAGAAGGCTACAGTAACCTATGTAATGTTGTCAGTAGACTGCAGTAACCTATGTAATGTTGTCACTAGACTACAGTAAGCTATGTAACGTCGTCACTAGACTACAGTAACCTACGTAACGTCGTCAGAAGGCTACAGTAACCTATGTAATGTTGTCAGTAGACTGCAGTAACCTATGTAATGTTGTCACTAGACTACAGTAAGCTATGTAACGTCGTCGCTAGACTACAGTAACCTATGTAACATTGTCAGAAGGATACGGTAACCTATGTAATGTTGTCAGTAGGCTACAGTAACCTATGTAACGTTGTCAGTAGACTACAGTAACTTATGTAATGTTGTCAGTAGGCTACAGTAATGTTGTCAGTAGGCTACAGTAACCTATGTAACGTTGTCAGTAGACTACAGTAACTTATGTAATGTTGTCAGTAGGCTACAGTAACCTATGTAACATTTACATTACATTTACATTTAAGTCATTTAGCAGACGCTCTTATCCAGAGCGACTACAGTAACCTATGTAATGTTGTCAGTAGGCTACAGTAACCTATGTAATGTTGTCAGTAGACTACAGTAACCTATGTAACGTCGTCAGAAGGCTACAGTAACCTATGCTTCAGAAGGGAGGGGCAGGTAGCCTACATACACACCCACTGTAAAAAAAATCAGCTGGCAGGCAGACGCTGGAATAGGTTTCTGAGTGAGAGTGAGGGCTTTGCATAGGCACTTTGTTGTGATTTTTGGGGGACGGGTAAAAAATACCTGGAACATGAAAGAATGTTATTAACCGGTCCCCAAAACTATAGATCAATTTCTTTTTCGGTATGGGGTTCTGCTCTTCAAATGATTTTGTTATTTTACGGTTTTCGGTTCTGTTCCCTGAACCAGTTCTAACCCTCGTTTTTTAAATACATTTCTGGTCTTCATGGATAAAAAAAGACATTTGTCTCCAGAAAGATAATATTGTAATTAGTGTATCAGAACTGGCTTCTGTGATAAGTCCCTTTGGTTGAAACCTGAACATTTGGATCGATTCCCCATGCTAATGCAAATGATTTAGCTCAGTGGGCTAAAATACTATTGCAGCTCACAGTGCAGGAGACTCCTGAGTCTGAGTGTCCCTAACTACTGTGTGAAGTGAACCTGCCTCCTGAGTCTGGGTGCCCCCCCCCCCCTGACTGTATCACTGAGCTTGCTTTCATTTGGCCCTCTGCTGGGAACAGCTTGCTAATTAATTACCCATGACCACTGAGGCAGGGAGGGGTTGGGTGGGGTTGGAGGGTAACGAGACTGGGAGGGTGGTGGTGAGGGGGAAGCAGGTCATAACTAGTGTCCTCAGGGGGTAGGCTAAAATTAATCACCCCCACCCCCCCGCCTTGCCAGAAAGACATCTTGCCAGACAAAAGTAGTACAGTCTGTCTCTGGGTTTGAATGAGGAAAAGTTATCTGTATCAAGTGTTGTTTTTTGCATGGCTGTTAACATCTGTCAAACAGAGAATACATAGACAGAGGTATATAGGTGCAGTATAGAAATGAGTGATGACACAGAGGTGCCAGACTGTATAGAACATATAACCACATGGCTATTCAGTGGTGGTCCAGTCATAGAGGCTTTATAGTTCTAATCCAGTGGAGGTCCAGTCATAGAGGCTTTATAGTTCTAATCCAGTGGTGGTCCAGTCATAGAGGCTTTATAGTTCTAATCCAGTGGAGGTCCAGTCATAGAGGCTTTATAGTTCTAATCCAGTGGTGGTCCAGTCATAGAGGCTTTATAGTTCTAATCCAGTGGTGGTCCAGTCATAGAGGTTTATAGTTGTAATCCAGTGGTGGTCCAGTCATAGAGGCTTTATTGTTCTAATCCAGTGGTGGTCCAGTCATAGAGGCTTTATAGTTCTAATCCAGTGGTGGTCCAGTCATAGAGGCTTTATAGTTCTAATCCAGTGGTGGTCCAGTCATAGAGGCTTTATAGTTCTAATCCAGTGGTGGTCCAGTCATAGAGGCTTTATAGTTCTAATCCAGTGGTGGTCCAGTCATAGAGGCTTTATAGTTCTAATCCAGTGGTGGTCCAGTCATAGAGGCTTTATAGTTCTAATCCAGTGGAGGTCCAGTCATAGAGGCTTTATAGTTCTAATCCAGTGGTGGTCCAGTCATAGAGGCTTTATAGTTCTAATCCAGTGGTGGTCCAGTCATAGAGGCTTTATAGTTCTAATCCAGTGGTGGTCCAGTCATAGAGGCTTTATAGTTCTAATCCAGTGGTGCTCCAGTCATAGAGGCTTTATAGTTCTAATCCAGTGGTGGTCCAGTCATAGAGGCTTTATGGTTCTAATCCAGTGGTGGTCCAGTCATAGAGGCTTTATAGTTCTAATCCAGTGGAGGTTCAGTCATAGAGGCTTTATAGTTCTAATCCAGTGGAGGTTCAGTCATAGAGGATTTATAGTTCTAATCCAGTGGAGGTTCAGTCATAGAGGCTTTATAGTTCTAATCCAGTGGAGGTTCAGTCATAGAGGCTTTATAGTTCTAATCCAGTGGTGGTCCAGTCGTAGAGGCTTTATAGTTCTAATCCAGTGGTGGTCCAGTCATAGAGGCGGCAGTGTAGCCTAGTGGTTAGAGCGTTGGACTAGTAACCGAAAGGTTGCAAGTACAAATCCCCGAGCTGACAAGGTACAAATCTGTCGTTCTGCCCCTGAACAGGCAGTTAACCCACTGTTCCCAGGCCGTCATTGAAAATAAGAATTTGTTCGTAACTGACTTGCCTGGTTAAATAAAGGTAAAAGAAAAAAAAAAAAAAAAGAGGCTTTATAGTTCTAATCCAGTGGAGGTCCAGTCATAGAGGCTTTATAGTTCTAATCCAGTGGTGTTCCAGTCATAGAGGCTTTATAGTTCTAATCCAGTGGTGGTCCAGTCATAGAGGCTTTATAGTTCTAATCCAGTGGTGGTCCAGTCATAGAGGCTTTATAGTTCTAATCCAGTGGTGTCCAGTCATAGAGGCTTTATAGTTCTAATCCAGTGGTGGTCCAGTCATAGAGGCTTTATAGTTCTAATCCAGTGGTGGTCCAGTCATAGAGGCTTTATAGTTCTAATCCAGTGGTGGTCCAGTCATAGAGGCTTTATAGTTCTAATCCAGTGGAGGTCCAGTCATAGAGGCTTTATAGTTCTAATCCAGTGGTGGTCCAGTCATAGAGGCTTTATAGTTCTAATCCAGTGGTGGTCCAGTCATAGAGGCTTTATAGTTCTAATCCAGTGGTGTCCAGTCATAGAGGCTTTATAGTTCTAATCCAGTGGTGGTCCAGTCATAGAGGCCATCTATCTCTAATCCAGTGGTGGTCCAGTCATAGAGGCTTTATAGTTCTAATCCAGTGGTGTCCAGTCATAGAGGCTTTATAGTTCTAATCCAGTGGTGGTCCAGTCATAGAGGCTTCATAGTTCTAATCCAGTGGTGTCCAGTCATAGAGGCTTTATAGTTCTAATCCAGTGGTGGTCCAGTCATAGAGGCTTTATAGTTCTAATCCAGTGGTGGTCCAGTCATAGAGGCTTTATAGTTCTAATCCAGTGGAGGTCCAGTCATAGAGGCCATCTATCTCTAATCCAGTGGATGTTCAGTCACTGTGAAGCGGGCCACAGACTCCAGCCCACATAGAGACCCCTCTACTCTGCTGTGTACTGCTGCCGTAAGGAGCAGCCAGAGGAAAGTGGTCAATCAAATCCTGGAGATATGGAAGAAATGGCTTCAATGAGCTAATGCAGACCCCAGGGGATAAAGGAACCCTCCTACTATCAGTAGGTTTTTTAGGTCTGGTGTGTGTGTGTTTCAGGCTGGGAATGTGTGTGTGTGTATGCAGGCATGCATGTCTGTGGCACTTAAGCACAATTAACATTGAAAAGCCTCTCGACCGAGCTCAAGCACACTTATTCAAACACCTAAGACCCTCTTCTGTAAAATAGTGACTTTCCTTCCCTTTTTATGCCATAGAGAAGCAACAGATTGATGACTACTACTCACCACTGATAGCTCAAGTGCCTCATACTGATGATTACATCATCTTGGCCCCACTTCTGGGGATGAATAGGGTGATGAGACTTTCTCCTCCAGACATGGCCACTTCCTCTACCCCTTTATCTCCTCTCTTCTCTCTTATTCCCACTGTTCATGTTCTGCTTCTCTGTATCTGCCTCCCTATTTCAACCAACTGTCTCCCTTCTTCACTGCCTCATGCCCAGATGCTCCCAACGCTCTTTCCATCTCTATCTCTCTCGCTCTCTCTCTCGTTCCCTTTCTCTCTCTCTCCGCCTCTCTCTCTCCGCCACTCTCTCTCTCTCTCTCTTTCACTCTATTTCTCTCTCTCTTTCTTTCTCACTCTCCTTTTCTCTCTTTCTCTCTCTCTTTTTCTCTCTTTCTCTCTCTCTTTTGCTTTCTCTCTCTCTCTGCCTCTGCTTTCACTCACTCACTATCTCTCTCCCACTTTTGCTATTTTTTTTCTCTCTATCTCTCTCTCTCTCTCTCTCTACCTCTCCTTCCCTCCATCTCTCCTTCCCTCCATCTCTCTCTCTCTCTCTCTCTCTCTCTCTCTCTCTCTCTACCTCTCCCTCCCTCCCTCCCTCCATCTCTCTCTCTTTCCATTTCTCAATGTTAATTAAAATCATAGAGTATCCAGAGGATTCGGCTGCATGGCTGTGATTTAAATAGGGACATCACCATCTACTCAACATTACTGTCAGGCTAAAGCAAATTCCATTTATTCTCCTAATGTGTGTGCTGCTCCTTCTCAAAGGACATGAATTACTACCATTTGCAGTCGTAAATTGTAGACATATGGATAAGAAGGCGCTCGCTATCCAATCCTTGACTGTCCAACGATATGGAAATCCAATCCGAATCAGCATGCAATACAATACATTGGAAGACATCAGTGACATCAGTGAATTAACTGACATTTCCCCTGGAGGGATAGAATTAATGAATTACTGGATAATACTGAAAAGAATAACAACCTATGTCATGACGCTCCTGCATGAGGCTAATTAAAACAGCTTGAAGTCTGATTATCTGATGACAACAGCACAATAGCGACATGCAGAGATAAAGAGATGCATCTCTGAACCCAGAGATCAAGATGCCACTGAGAA